>NC_134442.1:6976847-7291317 GCF_030867145.1 Opisthocomus hoazin
AAATATTCAAAATCTGCCTGGATGTGGTCATGTACAACCTGCTCTGGGTGACCCTACTTTCGCAGGGGGGTTGGACAAGCTGATCTCCAGAGGTCCCTTCCAGCCCCCACCATTCTGTGACTCTGTGGTTCTGTGAGATGCAAATTTATTTCTCTGTTTTGGAGAAGGCACTGAAACCCCAGTTCTTGTTAACATCTTTCTGAGCTGCTTCTTAGACCCCCCAGACACAGAGATATCCCTGGGCAGTGCGCCACTGCCAGGAGATGTCTGCAGGGCAGAGCTGAGCACACAGCCGGTGAGTTGGGTTCTGTGAGCATTGACAGGGAGGAGACCCAGGGACACAGAAACAGCTCCCACAAGGGACAGCGCCAGGCAGCAGAGACACGGGCAGGGAGAGAGAGGGAGCTGCTACCAGAGATGTCGTGGAAGTGGGGATTCGAGCACCTCCCTGCCATCCTTTGCAGTGCAGACACATTACCCAACACAAACCCCTGGTCTCCTCTGCTACCCAACAGAAACTTTGTCCCCAGAGCTGTGGGGTCCAGGTCATGAGACAGCGCCTCCCTTGCTAGACCTTCAGATTAAAGATTCCTGGGAAATGGGACACAAAAAAAGATGCTCAAAGCACTTGCCCTACAGTGTCATCATCCGAGTGGCAGCGAAGACAATTGCATAAGGAGAAGAATTCACAGAAAGTCCATATGCCTCTGTCCTTGCTTCATTCTTTCTGGAGCATTGCAGTGTTCTTCCCTGTTTCTGCACTTGTCTGTGGTGCTCCTGCTCTCCGGGGCAGGGCTGGGAATATGGGTCAGTTTTTGTTCTGACACCGATGCTGGCAGCCCTGACCCAGAGAATTTCTCATGGACAGCAGGTGCCCAAGTTGCACATAAATCTCTGATGAACAATACCACTCAATTGGTAGCAACAGACAAGGAACTGACTCATTCCTCTTTCTGCTCGGTGAGGGGGGTTATTGTTCATAATGGTATTTTTTTCTGCTGAGAGAAATTTCTCCCTAAACTGTCATTGTCTTTTTCTCCTTGGACAGGTCCCCATGCCCAGAGGTGGTAAATGTCCAATGAAACTTCTGTCACTGACTTCCTCTTCCTGGCATTCGCAGACACACGGGAGCTGCAGCTCTTGCACTTCTGGCTCTTCCTGGCCATCTACCTGTCTGCCCTCTTGGGCAACGGCCTCATCATCACCGCCATAGCCTGTGACGACCGCCTCCACACCCCCATGTACTTCTTCCTCCTCAACCTCTCCCTCCTTGACCTGGCCTCCATCTCCACCACTGTCCCCAAGTCATGGTGTCCCACTGTAGGCCTGAACTTTGTTTGCTGTTTTGTATTTTATTTTTATTATTATCTCTATTATTCATAATTTTTAAGATTTTCCTGCATAAATGTCTGAATCCCTCTTAATTCTGTTGAGGAATGAACCTGCTCTAATCTGGATGTAATATAAAGTTGTGTGTTTAACTGGGACAGAGCTGACTCTCTCATAACATTTCTGAAATAAGATGTGACCACACCAGTGCACTGACTGAAATTTGGGCTCTTCTTCCAAGGCTGATGCCAATAACAGGCCCAAGAAATGTCACCCCATAGGGCCTATTTCTCCTTGGAATTGGAAGAGTAAAGCTTGTGGTCCCATTGGAAGCTGTTAGAGACCAAGGGTTGGAATCTGAACTCACCCATTGGTGCGTGGTGACCGTGGAGATGGGGAATGGTGAGTGAGGTGTACCCAGGGCTTTCTTTGATACGACTGTGCAGAACAAATTCTCCAGGAAGGTAATCTGGAGCTTCCTGGGAGCCTTGAGGTTTTACGGGGACAGCATGTGCCTGGACTAAGTGCTGACTGAAGCCCCACTAAGTGAGCCATCACCCAAGGTGGAGTCACTGAAACAGAAAGTGCAAAATACCAATATCTGCAAGGAAAAAAAGATGGACATACTTGAGCACACACAGAACAACTCTAACAGGGAGCAGCACCTTTGCAGCCACCACTCCAACAACAGAGCACATACAACCATGGAGTACACAACGGTCCCCATGCTTCTCCATTCTCAGTCTGATCTGGTGTGAAGGTCATGAGTGGTCTCTTCATCCTCTGCACCCTTTACCCACGGGCACACACCCCCATTATCCCTCCAATGTGGGTCTGAGTTTTGGGTCTGCCCAGGTGTCCTGTCCAGTCTTGGAGCCACTACCGTTTTGGCAACTTCAGCCTTGGGTATCTCCACATCCTGGTGTCCTCCTCTTCCAGCCAGCCCCGCACAAATTTGGCCAGCAACGCATGTACAGAATTTCATTTGCACACACACACAAGCAAGCTCACACAGCAAATAACCAGGAGCAGAGTTAAATCAGAAGGCAGGACACACACAGGGTTTGGACAGCTCAGGATGAGCAGCCCCTTGCACACTGCAGCTGGACCCTTGGATCCCTCTCCTATTACCATCCACAGGATTCATTGTTCCACTCCACCTGGATCTATCCCTTTCTCTGCTGCAGTCCCCTCCCCGGTTAACAACTCTCACCAATTATGTTTTCCCCAATGGTCTCTGGTTTGGTCTGCTGGTACCATCATTTGATAGTTGGGATACCATTGCCTAGGTCATCTGGGCCTCAAATGGCATCACTGCTGGGCTCCCCTGGCACCACTGGCCTTGCAAGACTTGAAGACACAGAAGCTCCCCAATGCTCCCCTCCAGTTATCCCTGCAGTTTGGCTTTTTCTCAGGTCTCTGCTCTTCAACCAGTTATGAGATCCAGCTGGGACACATGGTGCTGCTTGCACTTCTAGTCCCTTCTCACACGGGTCTCTGTCACATCCTGCAGTTTCCCACACCATGTTCCATATTTGCCCGTGACACATACAGGTGGCTTCACCCGAGAGCAGGGCCTCCCCAGGGACACAGTCATTGCTCTGCAGCCTTCCCATCTGGTGTCCTTGATGACCTCGCAACGTTTGTCTGTTCCTGTTAAACCACTTTGCTGTCATGAGGTGACCCAACAAGCAACAGCCCAAACACTTTGGCTTTGCTTAACTCTGCGCCTCTGTCCTGGGTTTGGCCAGGACAGGGTTAATTTTCACCGGAATCCAGGAAGGGGCACAGCCAGGTGGGCTGACCCAGCCTCAACCTGGCCAAACAGAGCAGGGTATTCCATACCATGTGCCGTCATGCGGGCTTCCGGTGGGGGTGTGCGGGGTGGCGGGAACTCACTCGCGGCTCGGGAGCGCACAGTGGCGGTGGTGAGGGAGAGCGGCTCTGTGGGCTGTGCAGTTTGTGTTGTGTTTTCTCCTTATCTGTATCGTTGTTGTTGTTGTTCCCTTTGTTTGCTGTTCTGTTAAAATGCCCTTATCCCGACCCACCAGTTTCTGCCTGTTTCTTTCCATTCTCCTCCGCACGCCGGCGGGGGGAGGGGCGGCCGTGTGGCGCTTTTGTTCATGGTAGCAGCCAAACTATAACATTAAATATGGTGCCCAGGCGTGGGGCGGGGATAACAGCAGGGCTGAGCAGTGTGTGTTAAAACAGCTTTCTTAGATTTTTGGTAAAATTTATTATACGCATTTACTGTGTCAGTTAAAGTTGCTGATAAAAATGTTTCTGACTTTGATCAAATGACTTTGCAAAGTAAATCCTTACTTGCTGTATGTGTTCTTCGCCGTGCTGTTTGTTACCTCAGGGAAAAAGATCAGGATGATGATTTTGCTGTACTGTACAATATCGACTTATGACATGATAACAACACTGTGCATGAAATCAGGCTTGTATTTTCATGCGGCACTGCGGTCGTTTCTGCAGATCCGAGGATCCTATGTCTTAGAATTTGTGAATAATCAAACCTAGTCTGTGGGGAAAAGCAGAGGGGATACCTTCCCCCACTCTTTTGCCCCCCCCCTCTCTCCTTCAGACTGGTCCTAACGGCTTTTGAGAATTTCGAGTACCCGTGGGATGCTCAGGCCAGCACTCTCCTATTGTTCTGCCTCCTGAATGAGTTTTGGGTCTTGTTTAGAGTTAAACAAGTAGTTCAGAACATCGTGCAGAGACCTGCCCTGGGGCTGGATAGCTGTGAGTGGCTGGGAGTGTGGGACAGCATGGGCAGGTGTCTAGGGCAGTGGGCACCCGCAGTGTGTTTTAAACTCACCCCTGAGCAAGACCAGAATCCAGAAAAACTAGTAAAATATCTGCAAAAAGTGTGCTGCCACCCTGGGAACTCCAGAGAGACACAAATCACTGCAATGTGCTGGGGTCTGGCCCATGTCTACCCAGCCCTGTTCAACCTGATTCAGTGCCCTAAAGGGGAAGGAGGGGAAACGAAGCGGCAGGCACTGTGGCTGGCACTGCCCCCCCAGCCGGCCCTGCAGCCCCTCCAGCCCAGCAGGCAGTCACAGCCACCCTGAACGGCACCACCGCTGCCGCTGCCACAGCTGCAGGGTCTGCCTCAGTTTCCCCAGCGGGCACAGCAGCTGCTCCAGCCCCAGCTCCAGCTGCAGGCATCGCGGCTGAGCCCAATGACCAACCTGTGCCGGGAGCAGTCGCCCCCGTAAAACTAAAGAAAGACGCAAAGAGAGCAGATCGCTCCGGGAGGGATGACGATGAGCCAGGGTCATCGCGGGAGATAGAGACAGAGATCATCACCCGGTCCCTGTCCCTGGGCGAGCTGCCAGACATGCGGAAAGATTTCAGCTGCCACCACCCAGGCGAGCACATTGTCACCTGGCTGCTGCGGTGCTGAGGTAACGGGGCCAGCAGCTTGGAATGAGAAGGCAAGGAAGCCAAGCAGCTGGGATCCCTGGCCAGGGATGGGGCATTGACAAGGCCATTGGGAAGAAGGACCAAGTCCTCAGCCTCTGGAGGAGACTTCTGTCAGACGTGAGGGAGAGGTACCCCTTCAGTGACGATTTTGTATGCTATCCTGGCAAGTGGACCAATATGGAGAGGGGTGTTCAGTACTTGAGACAATGGCTAGGTTTTAATCAAAAAGTCTATCCTTCTTTAATCTGGACAATTCTTACTACGATATTACTGGTACAAAACATAACAATTATAACAGTGATAACAGACAGTGACAGGGTTATTTAACAATTAACTTTAGACTATTTATTTATTTATGGACTATTCTCACCCAAAATCAAATCCCCATGAGGTACCCATCGGAATTCCCCATTCTTCCGCATTACCCACCAGGTACAACCAGGTCCTTGAGCAAAAGCAATCCTGCCGACGGGCTTGCCTTTTCCCGAGGCAGGACTAACCAAAATCATCTTCCCTAACATGCCCTGCAAGTGCACTACAGGGACTTTATCCCCTTCTACGGGGCGCTGAGGTTTTGACTGGGCAGGACTAGCCCGGTTGGTGGACCTTCTGGTGTTAAACAACCAGGTGGCCTTTGCTAAATGAGTGTCCCAGTTTTTGAAAGTCCCATCCCCACTGCTCTCAAAGTGGTTTTTAGCAGCCCATTGTACCGTTCCATCTTTCCAGAGGCTGGTGCATGGTAGGGGATGTGATACACCCACTCGATACCGTGTTCTTTGGCCTAGGTGACTATAAGGCTGTTACAAAAGTGAGTCCCATTGTCAAACTCAATTCTTTCGGGAGTGCCATGTCGCTACAGGACTTGTTTTTCAAGGTCCAGGATGGTATTCCGGGCAGTGGCATGGGGCACAGGGTAGGTTTCCAGCCATCCGGTGGTGGCCTCCACCATTGTGAGCACATAGCACTTGCCTTGGCGGGTTTGTGGCAGTGTGATGTAGTCAATCTGCCAAGACTCCCCATATTTATATTTTAGCCATCATCCTCCAGACCACTGAGGCTTTACCCGCTTGGCTTGCTTGATTGAAGCGCATGTTCCACATTCATGGATAACCTGTGCGATAGTGTCCATGGTCAAGTCCACCCCTCGGTCACGAGCCCATCTGTATGTCGCGTCTCTTCCTTGGTGGCCCGAGGTGTCATGGGCCCACTGAGCTATAAACAGTTCACCCTTATGTTGCCAGTCCAGATCCACCTGAGCCACTTCAATCTTGGCAGCCTGATCCACCTGGTGGTTGTTTTGATGTTCCTCAGTGGCCCGACTCTCAGGGACGTGGGCGTCCACATGACGCACTTTTACAACAAACTGCTCCAGACGGGCAGCAATATCTTGCCACAATGGGGCAGCCCACACAGGTTTGCCTCTGCGCTGCCAGTTCTTCTTCCACTGCTGCAGCCACCCCCACAAGGCATTGGCCACCATCCAGGAGTCGGTGTAAAGATAGAGCACTGGCCACTTCTCTCGACTGGCAATGTCGAAAGCCAGCTGGATGGCTTTCACCTCTGCAAACTGGCTGGACTCACCTTCTCCCTCGGCAGTTTCCGCGACTTGTCATGTAGGGCTCCATACAGCAGCCTTCCACCTCCGCTGCTTCCTCACAATGCAACAGGATCCATCCGTGAACAGGGCATACTGTTTCTTATCTTCTGGCAGCTGGTTATACAGTGGGCCTCTTCAGCATGTGTCATCTCCTCCTTTGGTGATACTCCAAAATCTTTACCTTCTGGACAGTGCATTATGACTTCAAGAATTCCTGGGTGACTGGGGTTTCCCACGTGGGCCCGCTGTGCGATCAGTGTGACCCACTTAATCCACTCCACTTTCGCCCTATGTTCAGTCTGTTCTGTCTGTGACAGTAATTGGTGAGTGATGTCTCCCTGTCCTTGTCTTGACCCTCGAGCCCTTCAGCATATTTCCTCTCCTTTGTCCAGTTGAGGAGGGGGAGTGATAGAGAGGTTTTTGGTGGGCTCCTGGCTTTTATCCAGGCCAAATCAAAACAGACAGCAATCAGTTTTCAGAGGCATGACTGACCCATCATCAATCCATGCTGACTGCTTTTGGACGTGTTCTTCTTTATTAGGTGCACAGAAATGCCAAAGTGACCTTGTACAGCCTGGGGTTCCCTGGGGTGACTTTCTGAACTCTTTCAACAACAGGCGCAACATTGCCTTGTCCTCATTCACAAGAGCCCTCGACCAATGCCAGGAAGTTTCGAAAGGGATATTCCAAAGGAATGTCAATCTCCACCGATAACTTCATAACCAGTATTCTCTAATTTCTCTAATTTTTCATATATTTTCACCTGTCTGGACTATTTCCAAAGTAATTTTTTCAGAGGCAGGCTGCCTAGACAAAGGCCCTTTCCATTATTGTCCAGTTTTCTCCTCCCTTTACTCTTTGTTCATTCAGATTCCTGGCACCTACTGAGCCACTGTTTTCACATCAGGGAGTTAAAAGTTTGCCTGCCTTTCAGTAGTCTAATTGTCTCCTTAGCCAACTCTCTAATTATGTTTATAACTAATTTTTTTTTCCTCTACCTAGCTACAATATTTCTTAGAAGATTATGCCTTACAGGAAAGAAACCTCATTAGAAGTAAGTTGTAATTACCGCATGTTTGCACTGTGTGTTTTGTTTATGGAATTTGATTGTGCTTTAATTTTTCCTTTCTTGCAAATAGCCAAGCTCCTGCTGTGCCTGTGTGCAGCCAGCTCTCTGTGGAGAGGAGGTGGGAGATGGTGCAATGGAGCTGTAACATCCAGCTGCAGAGATCAGTGGAGAAGTCTGATGCAAGGACCAGTGACACAAGTCCCAGGTGTCCGATGAGAGAAATGTTGAGGTTTGGGAGGTGAGGAGCAAAGTTGTCCATAGAGTGTCAGACCTCAAGGGACTGCTTTTCCTACCTGTCCATATCTCCTGAGGAGTCACCCTGGGACAATACCACTTGGAAAATGTTTCTACCACTTCTTCTGTAAACTGAAAAGCAATTTAAAATATCCCTTAAAATAATTAAATATTTTTATTAGGCACAGTCTGACATCTTCCTCCTTATCTACACTATGAAAAAACTCCAGTTAGCAGTAAAAGTCTGAAAGAATTGAAGAAAGCTACATAAGCTTGTTAGCTTAGCACTTTTTGTATTTTAATGAGCCCCATGGTGTATTTGGTGTTGAGTCCATGAACCTCAGATATTGAGAGGAGATAGAAAAAACTGCTCAAGAAGTCAGAAGCAATACTCCATGTACCTTGAAACATTGATTGGCCCCACTGCGGGCCATTACTGACCAAGCCTCCCCAGGGACTCCTTAGAGCAGAGAATTGGAGGCCTCGATTGTAGGTAGGCAAAGGCACTGTGCAGGTGGCTGCAATGCTGAGAAAACCCTTGGTCTGCTTTATGAAGCAGAAAGGCCAAGGCCTCAGCCCACGACCTGGGTAGGCAGATCCTGTACTTCACATGATCATTTATTTCAGTGACCTCCTGCCCCAAACTTTCTGATCATGAGGGCATAGATGAGAGAACGTATTAGGGGCAAGAATGGTGTAGGAAAAGGGACTTCTCTGGTGAGGCTGACCAGGCCATAATTTTTCTAATACTCCTCCCTGCCTTTTTGAACTTCATGATGTTTGCAGAGGCCCACCTCTCTAGCCTTTCAAGGTCCCTCTTGAGGGCACAATGTGCATGCTTATATTTTCTACGTACAACGCAAACATGAACTTCTGACCTAGTCATTTGGTGTCCCTCCACGGAGGGAAAAACATGTCCAAAATGTAGTGAATGGTCACTGCTGGAAGTGGTGGTTGCAATTGGCTGGTCTCTGACAACTGCCCTGGGACCTCTTCCGTATTGTGTCCAGTGAGTGCAGGCAGAGACCAGACCCTTCTTTACTGGTCCTTCACGTCTCCTGGGCAAGCAGCAGGAGATTTATTCTATGCAAGGACACTGCTTTATGCTCCCAGCCTTCCGATTCACACAGTTTAGCGGTTCCTTGAGTTTTCCTCTACAGGACAATTTCCTCGGCATGTTCTTGAGACTACTGTTAGAAAGAGTCCTAAGACTTCAGGCACTAACTTGAGGAGAACACTTTTCACAACTGGAACACTGCTATGGGTGTAAGCCCTGTCACAGGACTGCCCAGTGCTTGTCCCTTCAAGATTGTTCCTGCCGTCACCGGCCTGCCACACCGCAGCACTGTGACCAAGCTGCCTGAGCATTCAGGACTTACAGTCACAGAAGGGCTCAGAAGGAGGCTATAGGGGTGTAAAGAGAGCAGCTCAGGAAAGACCAAGAGCTGGTGCTCCGTGACACTGCTGCTGTGCTGGGACTCTTTTCCCCTCCATCTCTGGAGGTATTCCTGAAGCTCTGGAGAGAGTCTTAGAGAAAGGATCTTGGACAAACTTGTGGCTACAGTGTTCCTTCTTTTCCTGAAAAACACCAGGAGCATGGCTCCTCTTTTACACAGTCTCAAAAGTCACAAAGACAGGTAGATATTGAAATAGCAGTGGGAGGAATAATGGAAGTTCTTTATAAAGCACATTATGAAAACCAAGGAAATCTAAAAATCAAACCAAACAAAACAAATTCAACGACACAAGAACAGCCTGGGCCAACAGTTCACTACAATGTGAGTGATGGGCAGAAGAAGATGGGCAGTTTATTGCTGCTTAAGAAGATCCAGCCACCAGTTTCCACACCGCATCCCTGAGCTCCTGGTTCCTCATGCTGTAGATAAGGGGGTTCACTGCTGGGGGTACCACCGAGTACAACACTGTTACCACCAGATAAAGAAATGGGCACGATATGGAGGGGGGGTTCAGGTATGCAAACACTGCAGTGCTGATAAACAGGGAGACTACTGCCAGGTGAGGAAGGCACGTATAAAATGTTTTGTGTCGTCCCTGCTCAGAGGGGATCTTCAGCACAGCCCTGAAGATCTGCACATATGACAGCACAATGAAAACAAAACACCCTGAAGCTAAAAAATACTAACCACAACAAGCCCAGCTTCCCTGAGGTAGAACTGTGAGCAGGAGAGCTTGAGGATCTGGGGGATTTCACAGAAGAACTGGTCCACAGCATTGCCGTGGCAGAGGGGTATGGAAAATGTATTGGCAGTGTGCAGGAGAGAATTGAGCAAAGCACTGCCCCAGGCAGCTGCTGCCATGTGGACACAAGCTCTGCTGCCCAGGAGGGTCCCATAGTGTAGGGGTCTGCAGATGGCAACATAGCGGTCATAGGCCATGATGGTGAGAAGACAACACTCTGCTGCAATCAAAAAGGAAAACAGAAAGAGCTGGGCAGCACATCCTGTGTAGGAGATGTCCCTGATATCCCAGAGGGCATTGGCCACGGCTTTGGGGATAGTGGTGGAGATGGAGGCCAGGTCGACGAGGGAGAGGTTGAGGAGGAAGAAGTACATGGGGGTGTGGAGGCGGTGGTCACAGGCTTTGGTGATGACGATGAGGCCGTTGCTGAGGAGGGCAGCCAGGTAGATGCTGAGGAAGAGCCAGAAGTGCAAGAGCTGCAGCTCCTGTGTGTCTGCGAATGCCAGGAGGAGGAACTGGGTGATGGAGCTGCTGTTGGAAATTTCCAGCCTCTGGGAATAGAAACACCGTCCAAGAAGGAAGAGACAGTGAGAAGTTAGGAGATTCAGTTCTGATCTGTTTTCTATAGATCCTTCCCCTGATGCACATACCCTTCTTTCTTTTTCTAGGAGACCTTCCTTCAGATCCATGGTTGGAGCTCTAGTAGGTGCTGGCTGAAATGTGCCATGAGGAGCAGGACCTCTGCCCACAAGCTGCTGAGGTGTCTGCCCTCCTCTTCGGTATTTGGATCATGTACATGGTGGGCTGGGGACCCATCCTGGTGTTTCACTTTGTCAGATGAAACTGCTGTTACTGGAAAAGGGCTTGTCAGCAACTGTACTCCCAGTGCTAAGAAACCTGGATAGCAGAAGGTAGTTTATACGGTCTCGGGTTTTCTGACAGCTCTCCTCATCTCACCTGGGGAGTGCTCTTGGTTGTCAGAAACCCTCAGCAATTCTGCTGAACTCAGGCAGAACAGTGAGTCCCGCAAGGCATGAGGCTTGCCTGTGGCTCAGTGCAGAGTGAGGGGAGCTGATCTGTCCCCCCTTCTTATTCCCAGCTGCCCTAGGCTAGAATTTTTCTTAGATGGAGAGTCGTCACACTCCCATGTTTTCTTTAGAAGTCACCAAACACTGCTGAAAGCAGAGGGATCCAATACAGACCACTAAATGACTCACCCTTACTCAAGGTCCCAGCACGCCACTTCTAATCCATGACACATGCGGATTGCATCTCCAACCCAAGAGTAGTTCATCCATTGTGCGTGGCATATCTGCGTTTCTCCACTGGGACTTGCAGGAAACACAGTTTTGTTATGAGACAGATTTGCATTCTGTGGGCAGCTCACAGCTTGGATGGACACCTTAGGAAGATAGCCATGTGTCCTAAAGATGGCATCTGATTAAGGGAAAACTAGCTTGTTCTCTGGGCTCACAGACCGCACTGCTCCCAGCCCAACAGCTTAGACACAACTGGCACACCTCATGCCCATGGACACACCTGCACAGAAGGACCCACACGATCAGTGTCTGACTGCAGCTGAAACTCCCATTCCCAGAGAGCCTGACTGACACAACAAGGGAACAACTTCAGTAACACAGGCAAGTGGAATAAAAAGGAGAAACACAGTGAAGTTCTACATGAAAGAGTCGGAAGCAACAGGGCACTCAGGACACCGCTACCCTCACCCAGCTGTGCACGTCCCAGACTCCAACATAGCCAGGCAGTTGCTCTCAGCCACTCAGATCCTCAGAGGGAACTGGCCAAGTGACTTGAGTGCTTGATAGTCACCCCTGCTTTGACCTTCCCCTTCACATATCCCTTGGAAAATATCCTGGGGAGATCTGGATCTGTGAGCAGCCCTGACCCATGCAGCTGTTTCTTGAAAGCAGTAGGACCCTGTCCTGCCCTACTGGGAGTTTCTCCTTCCACCCAGACCTTCTCCTTACAATAACCTGAGAAACTTCCCAGGCAGGCTGAGCACTGTCCCTGACAGGCAGCAGAGTCCGTTCCCCAGCACACAGCCCCTGGGGTGCACAGACCCTGCTCTGAAGGACAGCTTGGGGCAGTCCAGGCTGCACATCCACCTTCACAACCCTGCAGCCATCATTGGGAGAAGGCTGCTGTCATGGCCTGTCCCTCTGAGGGTGCAGCAGGCAGTCCCTGCTTTGCAGCACATCCTCATCTTCAATAAGACACAAACTGTGATATTCCTCGTGGTACATCATGCTGAAGGCTGTGGGGTGTGCCAGATTGAGGAGATCTTTCCACAAAGTGCAGACACATTGTCCTTCATGCAGAGACTTACCATGTCAAAGGCTGAAAAGATTCCTGCCCGCAGTGAGCTCTCAGCATCCTCTCAGCCCACACTGCCTTTAACCTCTCTCTGCCTCGCTCCTCTCCCCTCGCTGCCTGCAGGCAGTGCCCTCAGCCCTGCTGGGCTTTGCAGAGGAGCTGCTCCTGGGCAAGAGCTGTCTCTCTGCAGCGCTCCTCACCAGCCGTGATCTCCCTCCATCCCAGGAGCCCAGCCCAGCTCAGCAGCACAGGACCAGCCCAAGGCACCATTTCTCCCTACTCTGGGCTCCCTTGAGATGTCTTTTGGTCTTCAGGACAATTTGCTTTGAAACAAGTTGAAGCAATTACTGATGTTTCCTCCCTCAACTAGGGAGAGAGAGGAAATCTTTTCATTTCCAAAGTGTCATTTCTCCTACCACCAGAAGAGCTAGCTCCAAGGATCACATTTTCTTGTCCCATCTTTAGGCAGGACAGCCAGTGCAGGACAGGCAGGGATGTCCTTCACCCCTACTGAGGGAAGGGAATCAGATGAATCAGTTGAGTCATCTCACCCTGGGTCTGTAGTCCTGGGGCTCAAAGGGGACTCAGCTCCCCTCAATGCCTGCCATAATCCCACAGGAGGTGGGATTCCTCTTTCCTCCCTTCAGGGGGACATTGAATGGGCACCTGCAGGTAAGTTCTTTTTTCTAAGCTCCAATTCTGATTAATGGAGATGGAGGCCACGACTGAGGGGTTCAGATGCAACTGTCTGCTGGCATGTGAGATGCCAGAGGTGGTCTAAGATACATGCAGGTACGAATGGAGCAGTTTGCAGAGACAGGGCCACATCTGTTCACATGCTCTTAGAGGCTGCTGGCCATTTCCTTTCGCCAAAGGAATGACAGCTGATGCCCAAAATAAGGGCAATTGAACCTGTCCCTACTAATCATGTTCACGGTGGCCTACAGAGGCATTCATCTGAATAGTTCATGTCATGTCCCACAGGGAGAGCTCAGTCTCTCTCTTCTGCTTCTGCTATATTTACTAGATCACCACTGACTACATTGGCAGTTGTTTCATGTTTATCTCCGTGTTGACTTGGAGAATTCAGGGTAGCTACACAGTTTCATGTTCATAACCAGCCCCACAAAGCTATATGTGATGCCAGGGCTGGCAGGGACAGCAGAGGACCTACAGGAAATCAGTTTCCCTTTGGGGTGTGTGTGACAGGTCCCTCCAGATGGCATCACAAAGAGTGTGACTTGGTACCTCTGTGCCACTGACAGATGACTTCAGTCAGATCTATCAGCCATCAGATGCCATCAGAGAGGCAAGGTCTGTCCCTCCTCTACCCAATAGCTGCAGGCATTGCGTGAACACGAAGCACAAAGAACTGGGCTCGTTACTCACACCTACGATGACACAGTCAAGGAACAGAACAATCATTATCACAGTGTGCCTGGGTACATCTTGTCCTCAACCACAGCCTCCTCCAGGCCCAGCTAGAATCCTTATTCTTTAAAGCATTAATCCTTAACTGAATTGCAACTGAAAAGGTAATGCAACAGGCACCAAAATGAGCTGTGACACATTAGGAAGAGGTAAAGAAGAAACAGAGAGTATGGGGCCACTGCTGAATTTAGTAAGAGGAGGTCTAGATAGATCTCAAATAGTCTATGACCTCTTTGCCTCCGTTACCGCCACCAAGGTCTCCCAGGCCTTGGAGCTTTGAGGCAGGACTCAGGAGCACAACAGCCAGTGGCGGATGGGGATCCAGCCAGGGGTTACTTTTGCAGACTACGGCCTTACCAGTCCATGGGAGCAGAGGAACTGCACCTATGTATGCCTAGAGAGTTTTTTTACCAGGAGGTGCTGGTCTGTTATGATCCCAGTTAAGAAAGGTACTCTGATTCTGTGAGGTAAAATGCTGTTAGGACTAAGATTGTAAGGAGATAAAAGTATCGATAGTTTCTTCCTTTTAGGTGGTGGGATGCCTGGGTGCTGTAGCATCAAATGGTAATCCTACCCACATGCAGAATGCCGTGCAGACCCTCTCCACAGAAAAAAGTATCCTATTTCAGTCATTCAACCTCTTCTTGTATTTCCCTGCAAGGTAACAACTCTGTTCATCATCTCTAAATCAAACAGAAAGGATGTTCTCATGAGAACTTCATGCTGCATGGCTAGATGGAGACAAGGCCGCGCAGGTGGTGGAATGGTCAGTACCAGGTGGGAGCTGCCTGCAGGCTCCACTGTGACAACGAGCTGCTGAGGTTGTCCTGCTGCTAAGCAATCTATGCAGTGCAGCATGAACTTCTCGATCTACAATGGTCTTCTGGTCAGGAGCAGAGCTCAGCTTTCCCTGTGAGCAGTCTGTGCTCTGCCTTGGTGCAAGAGCTGAGATGTTGCAACCCAGATGTGCACGGCCAGGAGAGACTGGAGCACGGGCAGGAGGAGCTGAAACCCCATGACTTGTCACAGCACTATGAAGTTTTTGGATTACTTGAGTTGTGGTGGGACAATTTTCTGAGCTTGGGTGATGCAAGAGAAAGATACAGTCTCTGCTGCAGGGAGTATGGGTAACAGGGGGATGCTCTCTGTGTGAAGGAGCAACTCGGATATATGGAGCTCCTCTAAGACCTGGGTAACATATTTCGTTAGCTTTTGTGAGTGAGGATGAGAGGAGAAGTCAGCAAGAGTAACTTTGTGTTGGCAGTTACAAACTACTTGATCAGGGTGAGGAAGCAGAAGAAGTCTTCTGTCTGCAACCCGAGGAATTCTCAGGTCAATGAGCAGGTTCCCATGGGGGACAGTAACTGCCCCGGCATTCCTCAGCCGGGCAAGGAAACAGGGTGCCAGCAGTTGGGAGGATCTTGGGACAACTTGTTAACACAGCTGCCAAGTGGGCTGAGAAGGGCGATGCTCACCAGGACCTGGCCCCAGCCAACAAGGAAGAGCTGATCAGGGATGTGATCATCAGTGTCTGCCTTGGCTGTCGTGACCAGGGAATAGTGGGGTCCCAGGTGCCAGGAGTGAGGAAAGCCAGCAGTGGAGTACAGATGGGTGAAGTCCAGAGAAGAAGACTTTGACATACCTGGGATACTGATACCGGTGGTGTCGTGGGAAGCAGCTCTGCAGGGGGAAGGAGCTCAGGAAATCTGATAAAGCTTACAGCCTCCTCGGAGGACAAGAATGATCTGTCTGAACACCCATGAAGAGAAGCATTCTTCTCAGGAGGCTGATGACATGACCTGTCTGAGTTCCACGGCAAAAAGGCAGCACACAGGAGCTGGAAACAGGGGAAGCTGCAAAGGGGGAATTTAGAAAATGTGTCCATGGATGCGGGAATAATGACAAAGCCAAAGCTCCTGCAGTCTTGATACTTGCAGAGGATGGTAAGGGCTGCAAGATAAGCTAATACTGCTTCATTAGGAGTAAAAGAATGGAGAGGAGTAATGTGGGCCTGTAACCAAGGTGATGAAATTAGTTAATCATAAAGCACGAACAATGCTGCTATGTCTCTTGTACAGTCCTGCCCATTTGGACATTAGGTGTGGGAACAGAGGGTTTAGTCCCGAGGTAATCGTTAATGTTAAACAATAATGGTGAAGGGGGATTTTAATAGAAATAGCGTTGCCAAATGGTTGCAGGTGCATTTGTGGTACCTATCTATTGTGTAAATTAACTGAAGCAAAAAGTCATACATCTCCCCCCAAAGAAGTTAGTTTTAATTAAAACTAGCAGGTGCCTAGAACTGGTCAAGACAACCTGTTCTGCAGGGACAAGAGCCAGAAGAAAACTGAGTTTGCGCAGAAACTGTGATGAAGAGGATAAGCCTGCATCTTGGGACCCCTGACGACCACCACTAGGAGGCACTGCGCAAGCGTGGGTGGGAGGAGTGTATGAAAATGGACTGATTTGACTATGAAAGGAAGGGCTCATGTAGCAGATAAATATGTATATTTTGATCTATATAAACTGCACGGAAGGGGTACGGGGTATGCACGTTTGGTGGAATTATCCCTCGTGCATCCGGCGCCGCAATAAAGAATGCCTGGCTGTTAACACTACATTGGTGTTAAGAGGTATTATTCTCGGATTTTTGGTGACAGTTTCTGGCGACCCAGGTGGGACCCTGCTTGTGAATACTGACGGATCCGCGGGATCACGGGACCTCCAGCTGGCATCGAGGGATTCTCGAGGAGAACCTCTGATCCCCGGACTGAAGGATTCCAAGTAAGTCTCCTGGAATTTAATTAAGGCATTCTTTAGCTATAACACATGCCTGCTTGTAAGTAAAAGCCACGCAGAGTTGGGCTAAAAAGGTACCTTTGTGAAAAATATCTGCTCGGTGAAAGCTGGTGGAGCGGGGCCCAAGGGTGAGGTCTTCAACAGGGGGTTGAAGTCTCCAGGATCTCAGCAGGGGGCTGGGATCTGAGAGAGAGATCTCCCAGAGGGTGGGATCCCTCTGGCTAGTGTCTGTGATATAGTGCACAATCACTACCATTGGTCGTTTGAAGGACGGGCACCTTTCTGAGTAAAAGACCCATCCCATGGGCCACGCCTTTGGGATGTATTTTAAAACACTGGAAAGAGCTGGAGGAGGACCCTTTAACTCAGAAACAGTTAATTGAGTATTGTAATCATCGGTGGCCGTTGTATACTCTGGATGATGGGGAGAAGTGGCCGGAGGATGGGACACTGTGTTATAATACCATTTTGCAATTGATGTTGTTCCGTAAAAGGGAAGGCAAATGGGAAGAAGTGACATATGTAGATTGAGAAATCATCTGGAATGGCAGAGGCAGTGTGGGATACATCTGCGCGGTTCTATGGTAATACCTTTGAAAAAGGGAAAATGTGAAAAAGGTTCAAAGAAATGCTGCGCCAATTGTAGCATCGGGAAAGAGTGTTTGAAATTTGAGTCTGAGGAGGATGATGTTGAGCTAATGGTAGCACCGCGTCGGAGATGGGGGATAATCAGGAGGAACAGGAATCCGAGATTGGTAGCCCTTCCGCCTCTCCTCTGGGGGAGGGAGTGAGAGGATTTAGCCCGGTTTCAGGAAGAAGGCGGGGAAGAACAGGAGGGGTAGCGGAGCCAGCTCCCGTCCAGGCCCCTCTCTGAGAGGCAGTAGGAAATACTGGTCCGGTGACAGTAAAAGTTCCATTTTCAATAACTGATTTAAGGTCATGGATAGAGGTAGCAGGCACTTATGGAGAAGACCCTGAGAGAGTAGCAAAGGTTTTTGAGACAATAATTAGGACCCAGGACCATGATTGGAAAGATTTGCAGGTGATTTTAGACAGTTTGCTTGATGACACGGAAAAAAGAATGGTACTGAATACTGCTAGGAAACAGGTAGAAGGAGCCCATGCCCATGGAGATTTGCAGGGAATGGTAGATCAGAACTTCCCCTCCTCGGATACGGACCGGGACCCAAATTAGCCGGGACCCAGGGGGATGTTGACCAGATATCAGAGGTGGATTTTGTTTGGTGTTAAACATGCGATGCCGAAAGCGATAAATTGGTCAAAAATTTATGAAGTAAGACAGGAATTAAATGAATCCCCTTCAGCCTTCATGGAGAGACTGAAGGAAACTGCCCAAAAATATACTAATCTGGACCCAGAAAAACCAGAGGAAGCATCACAGTTGGCCTCCATATTTATGGGTCAATCAGCCCCTGACATTAGAAAAAAGCTCCAGAAATTAGAAGGACCTGAGTCTAGAGATTTGGGCAAGATGCTTGAAGTAGCTTGGACTGTATATAATAATAGAGAAAAAGAAAAAGAAATAAAACAGGCCCGGAGGGATGGGAAGTTATTGGCAGCTCTGACTGGGAATAACAGGAGAAGTAGAGGAAGAGGGAGAGGGATGAATGTTGGAGAAAGAGGAAGGATAAATCCTCAATTAGCGCCGGACCAATGTGTTATTTGTAAGGAGCATGGGCACTGGAAGAGGGAATGTCCTAAGACCGGGGAATTAGATCTGACTCTTCGTGCGATCAAATTGATGACTTAAATGAGAAATCATGAAGAGGACCGGGAGAGTCAACCCTAGCTGAACCCCTGGTTACATTAAAGCTAGGGAATGAAGAAACAGAATTTTTAGTAGATACAGGAGCCACTTATTAGGTATTAAACACACGTAAAGGAAAATGCAGTCATCAGTCGGTAGATGTCGTTGGTGCGACAGGACAAAGAGAAAATCGGCCTTTTTTGGAACCATTGAAATTTAAGCTGGGAAAACAGTGGGTAACACACCAGTTTTTATATATGCCTGAATGCCCTCTGCCTTTATTAGGGCGAGACTTGCTAAGTAAATTGGAGGCACAAATAACTTTTAAGAATGGGGAAACTGAACTATTAATACCAGAATCAAAAGCCGTAGAGGCGAGAGTGTTTATGTTACAGGATTCCCCTAAGGAGAAGCAAATTCCAGAAGAGGTGGAAAACGCAGTGACCCCCTTGGTTTGGGCAAATGAAGTTCCGGGACAGTCCAAATTGGCAGAACCAGTAAAAGTGACCTTAAAACCTGGATCCAAGCCGGTAAGACAAAAACAATATCCTCTTAAATGGGAGACTCGAGAAGGATTGGAGAGGTTAATCACAAAAATTTTGCAATATGGACTTTTGGTAAAATGCGAGTCAGAATACAACACTCCTATATTACCAGTAAGAAAATCTGGAGGAAAAGAATATCGGCTAGTCCAGGATTTAAGAGCTATAAACCAGATAGTTCAAGATATACACATAGTAGTAGCCAATCCTTATACTTTGCTGACGTCTCTAAAAGAGGAACATAAATTGTTTACTGTACTAGATTTAAAGGATGCCTTCTTTTGCACACCTCTGGATATACAAAGTCAAAGCATATTTGCTTTTGAATGGGAGAGCCTTGCTACAGGATGGCCTAAATGCCAAAAATCATTTAGGGAACTTAAAAAGGCATTGATAATGGCCCTTGCTTTGGGTTTACCTGATCTAACCAAAACTTTGAAGCTGTTTGTACATGAGAGGCAACATCTGGCCCTTGGAGTGCTGGCACAACGTCTGGGATCCTGGAAGTGGCCAGTAGGATACTTCTCTAAACAACTCGACAACGTCAGTAAAGGATGGCCGGGATGTTTGCGCGCCGTGGCAGCGACGGTATTGCTGATTCAGGAAGCTCGAGAATTGACTATGGGCCAAAAGATGGTGGTGTATGTACCACACATGGTGGTAACTGTTTTAGAACAAAAGGAGGGTCATTGGCTATCCCCCAGCAGAATGCTGAAATAGCAGGTTGTCTTGCTGGAACAAGATGATGTGGAATTGAAAACCACAACCATTGTAAATCCAGCAATGTTTCTGTCGATGGAAAATCCGACAGGAAGTCTAGAAGATGAACATGACTGCTAACTGTTGAACAAGTCTATTCCAGCAGATCGGACCTGAAAGATGAACCTCTGGAAAATCCTGATTTGGAGTTATTTATGGATGGAAGCAGCTTTGTGAAAGAGGGAAGACGAACGGCTGGATACGCTGCTGTCACCACCACCGAGGTACTGGAGTCAGGAACGCTGCCTGCAAATACCTCGGCACAGAAAGCAGAACTGGTGGCATTGAAACAAGCCTCGCCAATGGCAGAAGGAAAGAGGGTAAATATACGGGCTGATTCCAAATGTGCATTTGGCATGATTGACGCTCATGGGGCTATCTGGAAAGAAAGAGGACTGCTTTCAGCCCAAGGATCATCGATAAAACATAAAGAAGAAATCCTCCAGCTCCTAGAAGAGGTGCATGAGCCAAAGGAAGTGGCAGTGATGCACTGCAAGGCTCATCAATTTGGTCAGACAGCTGTAAACATAGGTAATAGATTGGCAGATAAGACAGCAAGAGAGGCTGCGGAATGAGGTTTCCTTGCACTAGTACCAGTAAAACAGATAAAAATCCCGAATATGAAACCAAAATATAGTAAATTGGATGAGCAATTGATGGAAGAATTAAAAGCACCACAAAATACAGAAGGGTGGTGGGTACCGCCAGAAAAGCAGGGAATAGTAACCCTGCAAGTCATGTTAGAACTTGCGAAAGAAAAGCATGCGCAGACACATTGGGGTGTAGATGCTATGGTCTAGAGTTTAAAATCATCTGCAGTGTGTGTAGGAATGACAGGAATAGTTAAATCAATGGTGGCCGATTGTCCAATTTGTCTCAAAAATAATCCCTTAAATTGGATTTGCCAATCAAATCTGTCTGTGATACAGTCTGGGTGTCTGTCATGCAACCACTCTGAATGGGAATTGCTTTTCTGTAGTTTTCTCTGCCAGCCATGGCATCTTAGCCATGTGGGCCCAGACTTCAACATTAAATTGCAGAGCTGCCCTGAATTCCAGAAGGGAACACGCGGATGAACGTGAGAAACCTTCCACTAGACTCAGCAGAGAATTAGTACATACAGCTGATGGAAATAAGAGGGAAACTTAGCTCTCTGTATGGCACATGACTCAGAAGAATACCTCCACTGGCTGCCCTACACGTGCTCCGGAGGGTCAGGGTCAGTTTCCCATTGGACACCTGCTGTGGTTTCAGTTGGGCAAAGGAGTCTGTCAACAGCCTCAAAGACAGTGCTCCTGGATATCATCCTGTTCCTGTTAATTCCTCTGTTAGAGTTTTCAGTTACCTGTGGGGATCTTGGACCACCTCTGGTACACCAGGTGTCACCAGGGGTTTGAGTCTGAACAGGTCACTCCTGGCATCTGTCTCCAGTAATTACCATGGGAGATGACACAAGCAGCTCCCAGGCAGCATGGTCCTATTTTCTGCCCACCTGAAGTGAGGGAAGAAGAATCTTGCCTCCCACTGGTTTGTGGTAGGCATAGAGGGAGCCAAGTCCTCTTTCAGCCCCAGAACAGAAAACCAAGGATCAGATGCCTCAGCTGACTGAGCAGAATCCCTTCCCTCAGCAGGGGTGAAGGAGATCCTTCCCTGTAACCGTCTGGGTGTCCTGTCTCATAGTGGGACAAGGAAAAGTGACTCTTACGCCCAGCTGTACTCTGATTAGGAGAAATGGCTCTTCTGGAAAGAAGTGCTTCTCCCCAGCTGAGGCAGGCAACATCAGTGATGACTTCAGCCTGTTTCACAACCAATTCACCTGGAGCCCCAGGGACACCTGGAGGGAGCCCAGAGGGACAGAGTAAATGCTGCCTCTGGCTGGTCCTCAGCTGCTGAGCTGGGCTGGGCTCCTGGGATGGAGGGAGCTCATGGCAACTGCACAGCACTGCAAAGAGAGAGCTCTGCCCAGGAGCAGCTCCTCTGCCAAGCGCAGCAGGGCTGAGGGCACTGCCTGCAGGCAGCGAGGGTAGACAAGAGGAGTGAGAGGGACATTGAAGGCAGTCTGGGGTGGGAGGATGCTGAGAGCTCACGGAGGAAGACATCTTCACAGCCCCTGATGCGGTAAGACTCTGGCTGCAGAGCAATGCAGTTTTGTTCCTGGAAGTGTCTCCTAGACCTGACACATGTGACAGCTTATAGGACCTGTCAGGACGGCTTACCTAGTTCTGATGGTATAGAGGAGGAGGACGTGCTCCAGGGCAGCGATTGCCTGCTGCACCATCAGAGGGACAGGGCAGGATGGCTGCCTCCTCCCAGGGATGGCTGCAGCTGTGCCAACCTAGGGGTGCATGCAGGGGTGCCCCAGGATCTGAACAGAGTCCCTGCACCCCAGGGGACTCTGAGACAGGGCAGGAACTCTGTCACCTGACAGGATCAGCACTCAGTGTGCCCAGGAGCTCCCCATGGTGCTGTGGGGAGCAGCTCTGGGTGGCAGGAGTGGTAGGGCAGGGCAGGGTCCTTCTGCTCTCAGAGGCTGCTGCATGAGTCAGCGCTGCTCAGAGCTCCAGATCATCCTCAGGGCACTTCTGAGGGCTCCTTCCTCCTTCTGAGGAGCTTCCTTTGAAGAGGAGGGTCCAGGCAGGGATTACCTGGAAAGGAAGGTTCTTCCCTTGATTCATGCTGTGGAGTTGTAAAGGGGAAAGGAGCTTCTAATTTTACAAGTGACTGAAACTCTCTAACCATTGTGTGGCATGATCAGTAGGTCTGCTAGGAACCTCATAAACTGCCTTCAGCTCCCCCTAAGCCTGCAGGCAGCACCAGCATCACCTGTGCTGACAGCATCATGGTTTGTCTGACCTGCTCTTTACCACCTGCAAGCAGGGAAGTGTCCCTAGACTGTTCCCTCCCATGGGGAATTTTCTGTAGGGTAGAACTGAGCACACAGATGGTGAGAGGGGTTCTCTCAGCATTTGCTGTGAGGAAAATGATGTGGGAACAGAGAAGCAGGTGGGAAAGGTCCAGGAAGCAGAGGGGTGGGCAGAGAAGAACACAAAACTAAAAGCCATAATGTCATGGGAAAGAGAATTGGGAAAATTCCCTGTCATCCCCTCCAGGGCAGACCCCTCCTCTGAGCAAGCCCCCATGTCCCCTCTCTGACCCAGCTAAGCCTCTGTGCTGTGGGGCACAAGGCATCAGCCGCCCGCTCTGCAGCCAGAGCTCTGGCAGAGGAGAGATGCCTCTCTCCAGCCATGGGCCCATTTCACTCTGCAGTGCGCAAGGGCTGAATGTGACTGTCTCACAGCGTTGGTGTCCCGAAGGCTGCAGGCACAGCTGCTTGAGGTGATGACTTTCGCTCTTTGTGTCTCCCTTGGTGGAAGGACCCTGGTGCCGCTCTTTCTTTTCCTACCTGTCAGTGCTGCTCCTGTTGCTGTTCTGGGTCTCTGAGGGTTTGGGGGAGTTTCAGACACTGAAGCTTCAGAACATGTGCAGTTTTTCAGACAAAGACTCTTCAAGCCATGCCAGGCAAGGTTCTGGGTGGCCGTGAGGTGCCCCAGCACCCTTCTAACCTGTGGGGCTCCAGGAAATGTGGGCTGTAGTCTTGGGAAATGAATGGCTGTCCCCAAAGAAGATCCTGTCTGTAGCACACTTGACCATTTCCCTGCAGTGTCCTGCCAGGCTGTGAGCTTGACACCAGACACAGCTGTGTCACAGCATCTTCGTGGTACCCGAGACACCCATAAAGAAGCCCCAGAGGTGCTAAGACTGTAGAAATGATGCTGAGCAGCTGTATGTGGCCAGCTGAAACGTGCCCTGCGTGTCCTTGCCTAGAAATGGAGTGTGGAGCCTGCCTTCGGGCACCCTGTGAAAGAGGGAGAAGTTTGGAGATGAGAGCTTTGAATATGGACTCCACTACTCTCAGCAGGGTCCGGCTTCTTTTGAGGGGAACACATAACTATGATCAGCCTTCAACTCAAGCACACGTGAGTGCTGGGTATCTGGGAAGAAGACTGATGGACAGACCATCTTCCCCCCGCCTGCAGTAAGTGACAGAAAATCCTATTGCCACTCAGGTCTCGTGAAAGAAAAGCTGAGCATTTCTACCTTGGGAAAAGACTCCCCAGGATGAACAGGAGTATCTGAAAGAAAAAAAAAATGAAAAAAACCCACAATGAGAAAATGAAAGATTTTAGCTTTCTTCCATGAAAAGTCTCTCATAACATGTCACTGTCTTTCCTTCTTCAACAGTCACCCATGCCCAAATGCATGTCTAACAGCAGCTCCGCCACACAGTTCCTCCTCCTGGTGTTCTCAGACAGGCGAGAGATGCAGCTCTTGACCTTCTGGCTCTTCCTGGCCATCTACCTGGCTGCCCTCCTCAGCAACGGCCTCATCATCACAGCCATAGCCTATGACCACCGCCTCCACACCCCCATGTACTTCTTCCTCCTCAACCTCTCCCTCATCGACCTGGGCTTCATCTCCACCACTATCCCCAAAGCCATGGCCAATTCCCTCTGGGACAGCAGGGACATCTCCTATGCAGTATGTGCTACCCAGGTGTTTTTTTTTTCTTCTTCCTTGGAGCAGAGTGTACCCTTCTGACCATCATGGCCTATGACCGCTATGTTGCCATCTGCAGACCCCTGAGCTACGGGACCCTCCTGGGCAGCAGAGCTTGTGTCTGCATGGCGGCAGCTGCCTGGGGCAATGGCTTTCTCCATGCTGTGCTGCACACTGCCAATGCATTTCCCATACCCCTCTGCAAGGGCAATGCTGTGGATCAGTTCTTCTGTGAACTTCCACAGATCCTCAAACTCTCCTGCTCACACTCCTACCTCAGGGAAGTCTGGCTTCTCATGGTTAGTTCCTTTTTAGTTTGTGCTTATTTTATTTTCATTGTGCTGTCCTATGTGCAGATCTTCAGGGCCGTGCTGAGGATCCCCTCTGAGCAGGGACAGTACAAAGCCTTTTCCACGTGCCTCCCTCACCTGGTCGTGCTCTCTCTTTTTATCGGTACTTGCATATTTGCCTGCCTGAAGCCTCCCTCCATCTCCTCCCCATCGTTGGATCTGGTGGTGGCAGTTTTGTACTCAGTGGTTCCTCCAGCAGTGAACCCCCTCATCTATAGCATGAGGAACCAGGAGCTCAAAGGGTCCATTAGAAAATTCATTTAATGGATATTTGTCAATGCTGATAAATCTGTCATCACTCTCTAGAAATGACATCTAGTGTATTCAAATGCAGGTCTGTGCGCTATTTGTTGTGTTATAATTCTTTTTTGATAGCAATACCTGTGTTGTTATTTAAGGTTATTATGTTCCTTCATAGTTGCTTGTATTCAGTTCACTCTCCTGAGAAGAGGACACTGTATAAATTTTTATTTAAACACCTTAAACTTGTATAAATTTTTTTCAAACACTATTTCACAGCTGACTCTCTCTTAGTATCTCTCTAACAAAATGGCATCTGTCCTGTGAAGTTGTTGAATGTTTGGCTGTTCTTCCAATGCTGATGTCAGGCTCAGGAATTTCATCCCCAAAAGGACCTCAGCAGAAAGTTCATTTTCACATTGGCAGCTGTTCGAGAACAAGGGTTGCATTTAGGACACTTCTGTTGTTTCTATTGACAGTGTAGATGGTGGACGGTCCGTGAGATACTACCATAGTACAGTGTCCCAGATGTGATAGGGCAGAGGATATCCTCCAGGAGGGGAATCTGGAGCTGCCTGGAGAGCCCATGAGATATGCATGGGCCATATGTGCCTGGGCTGGTCACTGACTGGTGCCTCACCAAGTGAGAGAGCAACCCAAGTTGGAGTCAACCAAAGGTAAAGCACTCATTCCAGGTATCTGCAAGGAGACAAAGATGGACACAGCCAACCTGACACAGAGCAACTCCAACAGGCGACAGTGCCTTTATAGCCACCCCACCAACAGCAGCATTTACACAACCATGAGCAACACAACCGGCCTCATGCTGTTCTCCCTCGCAGGCTGATCTGATGGGAAGGTTACACCAGTGCTCTGTACCTTCCCAGCAGAACTTACTCGCAGGCTCACACCCCTCTGTGGTCCCTGCAGTGTGGGCCTGGGCTATGGGTCTGACCAGTCTCAGAGATGTTACCCAACTGGCAGTTCCAAACCTCTGCCTCTCCAGATCCTGCTGTCATCCACCTTCTTGGTAGCCCCACTTAGAATTGACCAGCAAAGCAGGTACGTGCATTGATGCCCAAACACACACACATCAGTGAGCCTACTCACACAGCAGATAGCCAGGAGCAGAGTTTAATAAATGTTGTGGTTTAACCCCTGCTAGGCAGCTGAGCACCACACAGCTGCTCGCTCACTCCCCCTGTTGGGATGGGAGAGATGATGAGAAAAGTAAAAGTGAGACAACTCATGGGTGGAGATAAAGACAGTTTGACAGGGAAAGCAAATGCTGTGTGGAAAAGGAAAAAAAGCAAAGGAAAATAAGCAATTTATCCACTACTTCCCATCGGCAGGCTGATATCTAGCCATTTCCAGGAAAGCAGGGCTACACCGCGAGTGATGGTTCCTTGGGAAAAAATCCCATCACACTGAACATTGTCCCTTGGACCTAAATCTGTCTCTGATGAGGTAAATGCCACTGCTGGACCTAAATCTTTCTCTCCCCAGCTAAGCGAGGGAACATCAGAGGTTCCTTCAGGTTGTTTCACAGCAGCTTCCCCTGGAACTCCAGGGATACCTGTCAGGGCCCGGAAGGGGTTAAGAAAGTGCTGAAGGGAAAGTTGAGAAAGTTCAGAAATGATCTACATCCTCTGCTGGTTTTTCTTCTGCAGAGTCCTGCTTCAAGGCACCAAGGCCTGGCAGACTTTGTGGGTGAAAACAGAGGGGAAGAGGACAGAGTACCTCACAGTGATCTGTACCTTCTCTCACCAAGTTCAGCAGTGGCCACACATTATTTTTGTTACTTATTCTTGAGCTGTACCTTCAGTACTAACAGCTTATCCTGATGCCCTTGGACCCCCTTGCAAGTATTACCTCCTGGGGAGATTTGGCCTTCCTAAAACCCTCCCTATTTCTAAATTCCTCCTTGGAAGTGAGATCCTCTGTCCACAACCTCTCTGTCAGCCTTTTTCCATGGAGCTTCCCAAGAAGTTGCTTGTTTAGCCAAGCTGGTGTCCTGTGAGGTCCTCTTGGTTGCTGGAGTATCAGCACAGACACTTTATGGGCACAGAGGATGCTGTCCTTGAGAAGCAGTTGCACTGAATTCTGCTGCCCTTGAGTGACACTGCCCATTGGAAGTTCCCGGCCTCGGCCAACGTCTGACACCCTGAGACCTGGTGTCTGCACTCTGCTGCTCTCCTTCCACACTCCCTTTGGGAGCTGAGACTCCACCGTGGCTTTGCTACTGGAGCCAAGGCTGACAAGGATGACACAGGTTTTCAGATCCTGGTGAGCATCAAGTTTGTTGGTCCATGTGTGCTAAAGAGCTGATGCAAAGAACCGCCAGACACCTAAAGGATAATTTGCACTCTGCTGTCCAGTGAATGTCATGGGAGTCAGATGAATCTTTGCCGCCAGCTGCCCACCAAATCTCTCTCTCATTCCATCTCCTTCTTCGCTCACCTTGGTGTCTGCAGGGTTGCTTCTCTCATTCATTTCTTTTACAGCTGCTGCCCATTCTCTTTTGTCTTTTCTCCAATAGGTCAGCAGAGAAGGGCCACCACAATTGTGTATTGGCTCAGTTTTGGGCAGTGGCTGGTCCATTTCAGACACAGCTGAAACCTGGTCTCTTCAAAACGGAGTCAACTCTTGATCTCTTCTCACCTAAACCACTGCTGCAGCCCCCCTCACTGCCACCAAAGCCTTACCATGGAAACCCAATACCCAGGGTCATTAAAGTCCCCGCTAAGATGTGAGGCCTTTGACCACAAGACTTCCTCAGGCTGGCTAAATAAGATTTAGGCCCCTTCCTCTCCCTGACTACAGATTCTTTATGTCAGAACACAGATTTTCTGGACTTCAGCCATGGCACCAGGGCCAGGCTCAGACATGAAACAAAGAAAGATGTTCCCGAGTGCCCAAGGTCCCATGCAAGCAAAAGCTTTGCTTCAGAGCATGCTAGTTTGGAGGGAAAATGGCAACGTAAAGAGGAAATGAGGACTCCCTAATGAATGAATAACCTGATGAACCCTCAGAACCAGAGGTACGCAGAGCTGGACTCCCTGGCAGGACAGGGCTTTGCTGTCCCTGGTACCCCTGCAGCTCAGGAGGGCTTAAGGTGAAGTTAAAGCTGATCCCCAGGAAGGACAGGGTTCTTTCAATAATGTCCTTGGTTATGGACATACCGTGATCCAAGAACACTGTGAAAATCATTGATCTCTTCCTTGATTGCATCATCAAATGTGGGAGATTGTCGATGTGGGAGATGTCCCACATCGTCGATGTGGGAGAAGCATCGCCTACATCTACTGGATAGAGGTGGGACAGGACTTGCCTCATGGCAAGAAAGAACAAAAGCACTGAACATGCCTGAGATTCTCTTGGGGCCTGTTACATGGCTGCTCTGAATGGGGATGGTGTTCCTGCAAGCCTTGTGCTGTCCTTGCTGGCTGCATGCGGTTGTGCTGGAGAGCCCTGGTACCTCAGGTAGCATCACAGGGTGTAGTTCACCTTCAAAATGAGCAGCTCCCTGAGTTAGGTCAGGCCTTGTAGGGGTGTCTGTGGGAAACCTGCCAGAGCTGCCAATGGAGATCTGGTAAATACAGCTGGTGGAGAAGAGAGAGAGACCCAGCTCTGCAGATGGCAATGACTGCATTTGCTCAGAGGAATTCCTCTCCAGGCTGCCCTGAACATAACGAGCAGGAACAGGCTTCGTTGCCCTAGATGTGGGCATCTGCTGTCACTGCAGGTGGCTCAAGGCAGGCTCTACCAGTCTCCAGAATGATGACCATAGACATTTCCCTGTCCCTCTTTATGGCTCGATCAGAGCTTATAGTTACCTGCACATCTCCTGGACCATCTCTGGTCTCTCAAATGTCACCTGTTGTTTGCATAGGTCCAGGATATTCCTGCCTTTCACAGTCTGGGTATCCTGTCTCATAGTGGGACAGGAAGAGGTGACTCTTGGATTAACTTTGTCACCAGCTGGACAAAAGATTTGCTGCAAAGAAGTTTGCCTCCTGAGGTGATGGAGGAAACTTCAGTGATTACTTCAGCCTGTTTCACAGCAAGTTGTCCTGGAGCCCCAGGGACAACTGGAGGAGGCCCAGAGAGGGTAGAGAAAGTGCTGCCTTGGGCTGGTCCTGTGCTGCTGAGCTGGGCTGGGCTCCTGGGAAGGAGGGAGATCATGGCAACCAAGAAGCACTGCAAAGACAGCTGTGCCCAGGAGCAGCTCCTCTGCCAAGCACAGCAGGGCTGAGGACCCTGCCTGCAGGCAGCGAGGGGAGAGGAGCGAGGCAGAGAGAGGTTAAAGGCAGTGTGGGGTGGGAGGATGCTGAGAGCTCAGTGGCAGGGAATTCATCAGAACCCATGATATGGTAAGTCTGTGGCTACAGGGAAATGCAGATGAGTGTCTTGGAAGGGTTTCCTAGGCCTGGCACATGCCATGGCTGATAGGAGCTGTCAGGATGGCTCTCCTGGTTATTCTGGTTTGATGCAGAAGGATGTGCTTCAGAGAAGGGACTGCTTCTGGTGCATCAGAGGGACAGGGCAAGGCAACTCTCTTCTCCCAGGCTTGTCTGCAGGATTAGGAAGGCAGGTGTGCAACCAGATGTCCCCAGGATTGTCCTTCAGAGCAGGGTCCCTGCAATCCAGGAGGCTGTGTTCTACGGAAGGATCTCTGCTGCCTGCCAGGATCAGTGTTCAGACTGTCTAAGAAGCTCCCCATGGTGCTGAGGGGAGAAGTTCTGGGTTGAAGGAGTGTCCCATAGCAGGGCAGGGTCTTTTTGCTTTGAAGAGTGCTGCATGGGTCAGGGCTTCTCACAGCTTCAGCTCTACCTCATGTCTTTCTAAGGGGACTTCTCAAGAAGCACATCATTTTAGTGGCTCCTGGAAAAACAAGGACCTTTCCTGACTCTTTGTCTGGTTGTCTGGGTTTGATACTGGAGACAAAAGTTCTCATTTCTGCTGAAGAATGTGCTTTGAGATGCCTAGTGTCTTACACTGAGAGACCGGTAACTCAGGGAGAAGCACCTCAAAGCACTGTACCCAACTGCCTCCATCCACCTCAGTGACATCTTCCTCTTTCCAGCCACATCAGGTTTCTGTGATCTGGTTTTCAGCCCCTGCTCGCACAGAGATGTCCCTGGGCAGTGCCCTGCCCCTGGGAGGTGTTGGCAGGGCAGAGGTGAGCACACAGCGAGTGGGACGGGGTTTGTGAGCACTGACAGGGAGTTGAGCTGGGGCCAGGGAGACGGCTCCTGCCAGGAGCAGCTCCAAGGAGCAGAGACACAGGCAGGGAGTGAGAGGGAGCTGCTGCCAGAAACACTGGGGAGGGGGATGGGGGAACGTCCCTGCTGTCCCTGCGGCACAGACACCTTCCACTCAGCCACTCCTCTCAGAAACCAGAGGTCAGAAAAGGAAAAGCTCCTGATTTCCATCTGTCTTTGTATGTCCCTTCTCCCTTGGCAAGCCCATTGTGACATCTCACTGCCATCCCCTCTTGCCTGGGCTGCCCTTGGTCTCACAGCTTGATTTGCTGAGTCAGTGTGGGGAGTGAGGTTTGGGGGTGACAGGTTCAGCTCCTGTTCAGATGCTGACCCTTTGGGTCCTGCAATGTAGATGTTTCTGTGGGAGCCAAGTGCCCCAGTCCCCTCCAGACAACTTCAGGACATCCCGCTGTTTCCCTGGAGGGTCCTGCTGGGCTGCAGGGTGCCCTGCCAAAGGGCACAGCTCTCCCACAGTATCTCTGTTCTACCCAGGATCTCCATGGAGAAGACACCTCGGTGCTAAGGCCATGGCACTGCTGCTGGGCAGCTGTACGTGGGCAGATGCAATGGTGCCTCGGTGTCCCAGTCTGGGAGGGGGGAGATGAGAAAAGGCAGTGAGTCTGCCCAATTGCTCTCTGAACCTGGATTCCTCTGCTCTCAGCAGTATCCACTTTCTTTTGAGGGGAACACCTGAGTGTGCTCCTCCTCCAGCTCCCAGCTGCCAGCACAGCTGAGCACAGGGCTGAGGGGCAGAGCAGCTCTCCTCACTCTGCACTGAGGGACAGTCCCTCTGCCTCTCAGGACCCACAGGATTTCACTTGGAGTGCGTTAGAAATGTCAGGGATTTCAGCCATCCAGACCCACTCCTAAATGTGGCAGGTGCGACTGGAACCAAATAAACGGAACAGATTCCCCTCAGCTCAGTTCTGCAGCTGGGCAAATTAGGAACAACAGTGACAAAAAGGTGTTTCGTAAATCACGAGTAACTTTTATTCAAGATCTCCTTGCGTTCCTAGTTCTCTCTTCCTGCACAGCAAGAAGGACTGCTCGGGAATCCATTACAGAATTTCTGCTCACAACGGCCCCCCAAGCCAGCAAAACCCAGAGCCCAGGTGAAGGAGCTGAAGAGAGGTCTTCCTGAAAATACTGACTCTGACTATGGGGTTGCTATGAGACAAGCAACACATTCTGCTCAGAGAAGTCTGTCATGAATCAGTACTACATTTTCCTTTTCAACAGATCACCATAGCCAGTGGAAGCAAATGTCCAACAGCAGCTTCGTCACTAGGTTCCTCCTTCTGGCATTTGCAGACACACGGGAGCTGCAGCTCTTGCACTTCTGGCTCTTCCTGGCCATCTACCTGGCTGCCCTCCTCAGCAATGTCCTCATCATCACCACCATAGCCTGCGACCACTGCCTCCACACCCCCATGTACTTCTTCCTCCTCAAACTCTCCCTCATTGACCTGGGCTCCATCTCCACCATTCTCCCCAAATCCATGTCCAATTCCTTCTGGGACACCAGGGACATTTCCTACTGGGGTTGCTGTGCCCAGGTCTTCTTTGTATTTTTCTTCTTTGGTGCAGAGTACTCTCTTCTGACCATCATGGCCTATGACCGCTACGTTGCCATCTGCAGACCCCTGCACTACGGGACCCTTCTGGGCAGCAGAGCTTGTGTCCACATGGCAGCAGCTGCCTGGGGCAGTGCTTTGCTCAATGCTCTCCTGCACACTGCCAATACATTTTCCATACCCCTCTGCAAGGGCAATGCTGTGGATCAGTTCTTCTGTGAAATCCCCCAGATCCTCAAGCTCTCCTGCTCAGAATCCTACCTCAGGAAAGCTGGGCTTTTTGTGGTTAGTTTATCTTTAGGTTTGGGGTGTTTTGTTTTCATTGTGCTGTCCTATGTGCAGATCTTCAGGGTCGTGCTGAGGATCCCCTCTGAGCAGGGACGGCACAAAGCCTATTCCACGTGCTTCCCTCACTTGGCAGTGGTCTCCCTGTTTATCAGCACTGCCATGTTTGCCTACCTTAAGCCCCCCTCCTTCTCTTCCTCATCCCTGGATCTGGTGGTGGCTATTTTGTATTCGGTGGTTCCTCCAGCAGTGAATCCCCTCATTTACAGCGTAAGGAACCAGGAGATCAAGGCTGCTCTAAGGAAACTGACGACTAGACATTTTTCAGAAGCCATACACTTCCTACTTCCCTCTGCAAATGTCTGCCAGTGCAGGTCATAACAGGCCAGGTCTGTCTTTCCAGCATTACATTTTTTCATCCCATTTGTGATTTTCTTGTCTTTGAATTATGTAATTTTTCTTCCCCTCCTTCTTGAAAATTCACCCATCTTGTGTGACCCTGAGACTTTGTGCAAATGGGGAGTATCTTCTTGTATGTAAGTGAAATAAATGAAACTGCAGAAACTTTTGTGTCAGACATCCATCCTCAGGGTACAAGGAATGAATGGGAAATGAAAACACCTTTCTAGCTGCACCAGCTCTTGGAAGGCTGGTCTGTGCCTGGAGCAGTCAGAGCTCTTGAGAACTGGAATGGCCAGGGCTTTTGTGCTGGCCTGGGGAGACAGAATGGCATGGAGGGGCTGCAAAGCTCTCAGGATCTCCTGGAGAGGAGAGCAGGGGACACAGGATGCCTCCTTTTCTTTCTGCTATGCATGGTCCTTCATCTCTGGGGCTGAGTCCTCTCTGAGCCCCAGCAGCTGCTGTGCTCTTCAGAGGGGCTGAGGTTGTGGAGTGACTGCCCAGAGCACCCTGCGGTGGGCACTGCTGTGGGGCCAGCCCAGACTGGGCTGTGCTGGGGAGAGGACATTGTCAGTGGAAAGAGGGCAGGGGAGGTGGGAGAGCTTGGAGGGAGCTGCTCTGGACTGAGAAGTACCTGGGAGGGAAAACCATCAATGTATAACTCGTGCTGCCTGACTGTGCAGGGGGAAGACTCACACCCAAGGGTTTGAGGTGCAGAGCCAGGGCTGATGGAAGCGTTGGAACGTATACAGGTACAGGAGAGAGGAGACTGGTCTGTGCCCTTGGTGGCACAGACAGACTAGGAAGGTGGCCCAGGGGCCTTTGTAACCGCTCAGCCATTGGCCATTTCTCACTGGCCATTTCAGTCACGGGCCTCTCAACACAGGTTTCTAGGTAAGTTTTGCTGTAAAGACGTCTCCACCCTCCTGCTGGGCCTCTCTTTTGGCCTACATCCTGGCAGACCCTCGAGCAAGGCTGTGAAGCCCTACATAGAACACAGCCTCTCCAGGAGCTTGGAGCAGCTGCCTGACAGGAAGGCCATGGGAAAACAAACACTGAGAACTACTGTAGGCATCATTTCAGGGGAACTATTCCCCACTCTGAATGCACACTGTCCTGTGCGGTGCCTGCTCAGTGGGTCTGTGGGACCATATGCAGAGATCACTTCTTGCTAGAGAAAGAGTGCCAGCTGCTGAACCTGCTGCTTTCGCCCTAGTATTTCAGGGATTCACCCAGACATAACTTTCCACTGTGCTTTGATCCTTCCCGCAGCAAGGCAGGAATCTCAAGCATATTTGACAGATTACCTTGGAGTCTATCACAGGCCCATGTTATCCAAACACAGACCTTCTACTTGTCAAGCACACAAGACTAAACAATGATTAGTATGCTATATGTGTTTTTCACACCCCAGATGCAAGTCACTTGAGCACGTTGACAATCCTCCTTGCCAATCTTCCATTATCATCCCACATGCAGCATGTGACAATCCAACAGCACACACCATTTCCCCTGCCCTGAAAGGCTGTTATGACAGATGGAACCCAACCTCATGGGCTAAGTGAACTCAACGAACATTTTAGAGGGATGACCCATATGGTAAGGAATGTTATCTCTGTGTGTAAATCAAAGGACAGGAAAACTGGTGATCATTTACTGGAAACTGTGGGATCTGAGTGTGATGTAGATTTTATACAATTTGTATTTTATACAAAAAGGGGCAGATGCTGTCCTGGCTTCAGCTGTGTCTCACTCACAGCTTCTTCTCCTTGACCGTCGTTGTACCCTCCCACGCAAAGAGGTCATCTGTGTTTACCTGTCCCTCCCATCCCTAGTTTGGCTTCCTTTGCAGCTTCATTTGGCATTTCCAAGCTTGTCACCATGACAATTCTTCCCTTGGTCAGCAGTTCCATTCAACAGGTACCTCCTTCTACTATCTGTACTGTCCTGCAACTCCTCATGCTGCTGTCTTGTCAGAGGCACCACAAATCTGGTACGCACACATTAGAAGTGGACAAAAGAGAGCTTTACTCCAGGGGGAACTTTGAGAAGCTTTTAGATTTGGCAGTAGAAGCCTGATGAAGTTTTACAAGAAGTTACAAGTCATTTTGGGATGTGAGAATAACTCAAATAAATGCGGGCAGGTAGGCACCTGAACAGCTCAAGAGTGACCCTGAGGAGAAGGGCCTGGGCATACCAAGGGATGCCATATGAGCGAGTGGCGCATGCTCAAAGTGAATAAGGCCAACAGCATACAGGGCTGCATTAGCAGGAGCCTGTCAACCCAGACCAGAGACTTACACCACCTTGACTCAGCACTGGTGCAGTCACATCTGATCTAGTGTGTCTGCACGTGGGGCTCCCCATTCTGGAGGAATGTGTAGGAACCAGAAAGGTTCTAGAGGAGATCTGACAGGATGGGTTTTACGGCTTCTGTAGAGAGGCTGAGGGACCTGGGCTTCTTTAGTCTTGTGGAGGCTGAGGGCACTGAAGTAGTAGCCTGCATCTGCCTGAAGGGTTGTTTCAGAGGTGGTGGATCTTTTCTTGGTAGTGAGAAGGGAAGGAAACCTTCAGAAAATGCTGCTTGGAAAGGTCAGGGTAGAGGTGAAGAAAAAGAGGTCTCCCTCATAGGGTATTTTTACTGTGTAAGAGGTCACCCAGATAGAGTCTGGATCAGCCCATGGATATGAATGTCAAGGAGAAGCCAGTGAACGTGGAGAGACATCAATTAATGTACGGAAATGCTGGTGTGAGCACTGGGTAGGAAGTAAAGATGTGTGACTAGAGGCTGAAGGGAAAGAATTGTGCACATGGGACAGTGTAGGACAGCATGTAGTAAAGATGGCTAAGGACTCTGGCTGGGCTAAAGGTTTCAACAGGACCAAGGGCTTTGTCCCCTTGGCTACGGTATGGCAGTTGCCTCTAACACCGATTCCTACCAGGAGAAACTTTCTTTTGAGGCTCTGAACTGTGTTTCATCCTTGCGTCTTCTTTGGGAGGCTGAGAGGTTTTGCAGAATTTTCCCACACTTGTCATTGCTCACCCACACATTCAGCTGTCCCCATAAAGAGCCCTGAGCCACACGTGAGGGACAGTATCTGCCTTCCCAGGGCCTGGGGCTCAGGCCTTGGCCTTGCTGCTGCATAAAGAAGACCAAGGGTTTTCTCAGCATTGCAGCCACCTGCACAACGCCTTTGCCTACCTGCAATAATGGCCTCCCATTCTCTGCTCTAAGGAGTCCTTGGGGAGGCTTTGTCAGTAATGGCCCGCAGTGGGGCCAATCAGTGCTTCCAGGTACTTGGAGTATTGCTTCTGACTTCCTGAACAGTTTTTTCTGTCTCCTCTCAGCATCTGAGGTTCATGGACTCAACACCAAATACCCCATGGGGCTCATTAAAATACAAAAAGTGCTAAGCTAAAAGGCTCATGTAATTTTCTTCACTTCTTCAAGAATTCTACCACTAGCTGGAGTTTATTCATAGAGTAGATAAGGAGGAAGGTGTCATACTGTGCGTAATAAAAATATTTGTTGATTTTAAGGGATACTTTTAATTGCTTTTCAGTTTACAGAATTAGTGGTAGAAAAATTTTCCAAGTGATATTGTTCTAGGGTGTCTCCTCAGGAGGGCTGGACAGGTAGGAAAAGCAGTCCCTTGAGGTCTGAAACTCTGTATGGACAACTTTTGCTCCTCACCTCCCCAACCCTAATGTTTCTCTCATCAGCCACCTGGGACTTGCGTCACCAATCTTTGCATCAGACTTCTCCAGTGATCTCTGCAGCTGGATGTTACAGCTCCATTGCACCATCTCCCACCTCCTCTCCATAGAGAGCTGGCTGCACACAGGCACAGCAGGAGTTCTCCTATTTGCAGGAAAAGAAAAATTAAAGCATAATTAAATTCCACAAACAAAACACACAGTACAAACTTACTGTAATTACAATCTACGTCTTATGAGGTTGCCTTCTTATAAGGCATCCACTTTCGAGAAATATTGTAGCTAGGTAGAGGAAAAAAACTAGTTATAAACATAATTAGAGAGTTGGCTAAGGAGACAATTAGTCTACTGAAAGGCACGCAAACTTTTAACTCCCTGATGTCAAAATAGCAGCTCGGTAGGTCGCAGGAATCTGAGAACAAAGAGTAAAAGGAGGAGAAAAGTGGTCAATAATGGAAAGGGCCTTTGTCTAGGCAGACTGCATGTTTAAAAAATTACTTTAGAAATAGCCAAGACAGGTGAAAATATATGAAAATTTGAAGGAATTCAATACATCTTTTAACAGGCAGAATAGCGGTTATGAAGTTCTAGGGGAAGATCGACATTTCTTTGGAATATCCCTTTCAAAACTTCATGGTCTTGGTAGAGGGCCTCCTCTTGTGAGTGAGGACAAGGCAATGTCACGCCTGTTGTTGAAAAAGGTCAGAAAGTCAACCCAGGGAACCCCAGGCTGTACAAGGTCACTTTGGCATTTCTGTGCACCGAAAAAAGAAGAATGTGTCCGAAAGCAGTCAGCATGGATTGATGATGGGTCATCATGTCTCTGAAGCCTGATTGCCAACATGATGAAGTATCGGCATTTGTGCATGAGTAAAGAACAGTGGATGTCATTTTTGACCCTTCTGACATGGTCTCCCTCAATGTCCTTTTTCCCAGGTTAGGCCATTAATGTCTGAATAGGTTGACAAAGAAATGAGTAAAAAACCAGTTGGATCATCAGGCTTAGAGAGCAGTGGTGAAAGAGTCATGCCCTACCTGGAGGTCACTGGGATGTACCAGGGCATTGTGGGACAGTAGAGGGAATTTTCCTTGACTCCTCACGTGTGTCTTCCCAAGCTCAACTTTACTCCTAACCCCGAACACCCAAGTGCCATTGGGAGGATGTGGAATGGGAGTGGCAGTCAGTTCATTACACTCTGTTTCTGAAATTCTCCATTGTGGGTCCTTCCCACTGTCTACCGTTCTCCACAAACTGCTCCATAGTGAATCCTTTCGACAGGGTACAGTCCTTCAGGAATGGACTGCTCCTGTGTGGGTCCCCCAGAGGCCATAGGTCCTGCCCAAAAACTTGTTCCTTCATAAGCTTCTGTCCATGGGCAGCAGCTCCGGTGGGGAGCCTGCTCCACTGTGGTGCCACATGGGCTGCAGCTCTCACTATCCCAAAGCATAAAGGCCAGCACACCATGGCTTCTCTTCTGAACCAGACCACCAGATGTCCTGAAGGATGGCTGTTTCCTAGCCCCATAAGAGTTTAGAAAACTCAGTGCTTGTACCACGCCAGTGTCTTGGCTATTGCTCATCCATGTTTGCCCAGTGCCAAGGTGTTCTCTGTTTCTTGCTCTGCTCCCTCCCAGTGAGAAAGTGGGTGATGGGAAGGATGTTGTGAGGGTACACAGCCACGACAGCTGATCCAGTCTGCCCAGAGACATATTCCATATCATATGACAGACATTACAAAGATGTGGAATTAAGAAAGTTTCAGGACAGAGATAAGAAAAGTCTGTTTCTACATCCAAACATTGCAGCAGGTCTTAAAGTGATGTTGTGCCATCTCTGTGCTTGGAAGCTTTCCGGCCACCACAGGATCAAGCCTTCAGCAATGTGGTCTGACTCCATGGCTGGTCCTGATGTGAGTGCGAGGCCAATAAAGAGACCTCCTGAAGTCCCATATAGGAGACTGGAAATTTAAATTATGCTGGGGTTCCTTTCTCCTCTTGGTCTTCCCTTGAGGACAGTTGGGAAAGTTCTCAGGTTCCCCATGACCATGGAACTAAGTCAGATGTTAGTATAGTCAGGCCAGCTGCAGCTTTCTTGTCCTGCTCCAGGTAGCATTGCTCAGATGCCAGGCTGCCTGACAAGGATGTCAAAAACACTCTCCATCATTTCCTTTGCTTCCCCTTTCATTCCCTTTTCACTCTTCCCACCTCTCCAGTCCTACTCTTTAACCATCCTTTTCAACTCCTATTTAAAAGAAAGTCTTCTTTACATTTTCCCATTTGGTCTGCGTTTCCTCACTTTGGATCCTCCTCTCTTACATGATTACCACAGTGTTTTTTACTTTGATTAGCAAGTCCATGAACACTGGCACACTTTCCTTATCTGAAACTACTTTATTTATGGTCATATTAGAAGCACAATGACTCAGGATGACCCTGAGTATACACATTTTCAAAGCTGGACAGTTGAAGGTTTTGTCCATGCGGACCTGGAGGCACCTGAGGATTTGAGCAACAGGAACCTGAAGCTTGAGCAGGAAAAGCTGCAGAATAAGTCCATGCAGCAGCATGGGAAGGGATCCGAATGGCAAAGGAGTTCCCTGAGGAGAAGGGACTGGGCATGATGATAGCAGAAGTCATAGGAGCCAGTGGGCTTCACATTTCAGAAAGAAAGTGGAGAAACCAGAGGAGGTCTGCCAAGATGGAGTGAGGGGCTGAAAGCATGAGGAGTGAGAACAGTCTGTGAGAACTGGGCCTCTCTGGCCTTTTGAAGGAGAGGCGTGCGTTGCCCTAGAAAGAGCCTATGCCTACCTGGACAGATGACAGAGCCAAGCTCTCCTCTGCGGTGAACAATGACATAAGAGAAACAATAGTCACAGAGGGCTTTTTTGGAGATTTAGGCTGAGCCTTAGGAAAAATAAAATGGACTGGGAGGAGCATCGCTGTGATCTCTACCTTTGGAGGTCTTCAGGTTTCATCTCCACATTGTCACAGCCAGACTGGAGGGTGGACAGAAGACACCCAACAGTCTCTTCCCGACCAACCCTTCCATGAGCATGTGACTTGCTACGTGCTTTCTAAGAAGTGGTTAAGCTGGAGCTGCGTTCCTCTACTTCACAGGAAAACTCCACAAACACCGCAAGAAACCTCATGGACTGTTTGCATCCTGCTGTCTTGCTTGGCCCGTGAATACTGGGGAGACTGAGTAGTGCCCCATCAGAGTCAGGGTCTGGGATTCACACATTTCTTCAGGTCATTTAAATAAGACATTGTTCATTCCTCACCCTGGACCTGGCTGGGATGGAGTTAATTCTCCTCACAGCAGACCATATGTTGATCTGCTTTGGATTTGTAACTAAACCAGAATTGATAATCCATCAGTGTTGTGGCTACTGCTGAACAGTCCTTGCAGAGCATGAAGGTTTCCTCGTTTTCACACTCTGCCTGGACAGTGAGTTGGCTGAGTGTACAGAAGAACCTGAGACAGCTGACCCAAAATGACTGAAAGGATATTGCATACCATAAGAAGTCATGGTCAGTGATAATAACTCGGGGAGAAGAGGATGAAATGAAGGCATTTATGGTCATGATATTTGTCTTCCCATGTCACTGATACCTGTATTGAAGCCCTCATTTCCTGGCAATGGCTAAACCCGTGTCTGCCCATGGGAAGCAGTGACTGAATTCCTCATTATTGATTCTTCAACATGCAGATTTTGCTTCACCTATTAAACTGTCTTTGTGTTGACCCATGAGTTTTCTCACTTTTGTCACTGCTGACTGTCTCCTCCTTCATGCTGGGTGTATAAGGGTTGAGTGCGCAGTTCATTCTGGGTGTTTAGTTGTTGGCCAGGGTGAAACTATAAGTATTTCCTAGCACAGTGTTCTCCTTTTTAGTGTCTCCTTTGACCAACACACAAGCTCTCACCTAACTTGTTGCCTGTCCATAGAGGAGCTGAGAAATCCCTCAGAGTCAAACACTGGAGCAGAGACCGAGGGCACTTGGAGGAATCTCAGACAATGGGGATTTTCAAGATCTCTCGAGACACGGCCGTAAGCACCTGATCCAGCACCTGATCGGAGCTGTCTGATAAGAGGCTTGACTGAGAGACCACCTGTGGCAAGAGCTATGAGACCTGGTGTGTATGGAGTGTAAGGAGGAAAGTGATTTCCTTTATATTAATATGGCAGTAGAGCTGGGTATCACAAGGCCCTGGAGGATGATGGGGGTGACCATGCAGCAAACATCCCTTCTCAGGACTGAGGTGTAGAGCCAGAGATGGGAAGGGCTGGAGTGTGGGGTGGTCAGGCAAGATCGTGCTGGCACAGCTTTCCTGGGGTGTCCAGGGAACATGGCACAGATAGGGCCCCTCTCTTCTACACCTGTCATGCCTTGCTTCCTTCACTGTGTCACCTGGCTCGGCACCATGAGCACCCTCCTAGGTGCCCTCACCCTGCATACTCAAATAGCCAAGATCTACACAGGTGTTTTCCTCTTCTGGAAACTTTCCCTCCTAGGCCAGCCCTTCCCCAGCTCTCTCCACCTCCCCTGCATTCTCCCCAGCCCAGTCCAGGAGAGCAGTCCAGTCTGGGCTGGCCCCACAAAACTGCCCATCACAGAGTGCTGCAGAATTCTGGGCACTCACCCCACAGCCCCAGCCCCTCTGAAGGGCACAGAGGCTCCTGGGGAGCAGAGAGAGGTGTCAGCCTTCCCCATCAGCCCCAGGGCTGAGGGCCAGCCACAGCATGAGGAGACAGAGACCAGTGTCTCCCACTGTTGCCTGCTCTTGTCTCCAAGAGACGCTTATTGAAAACTACAGGATGTCCCTCTGAACCAGCCCCTCTCCCCAGCACCAGACTCCTGGCCGAGGGGCTCCTAGGCTGCTCCTGCTGCCCCAGCAACAGTGTAGCCTGCCTGGAGGTGGTGCATGTAGAAACAGGTCTCCCTTTTTCATTTATCCCTCCCTGGAAGCATGAAGTTGGTCCTTTGCTGTTTTCCAGGGACATACCTGCCGAAAGAAAGCCTTTCCTCAGAGGACCATAACTGTGCTCACCTGGCTGGTCATACCTGCACCCTTGCCATGCTCCCCACAAGACCCTGAGCTGTCGGTGCTGCTCTGCAGGGCACATGGGCTCTAGTGCCTGAAACCATGAGGGGACAGTCCCACGGAGGTCCCTGTTGATCATTCATCATTTCCATTGCAACTGGGCACCAACACTTGGAGGCTCAGGAAAGACCAATTCCCCAATGCTTCACTCCATCTCATCCACCACTGAACCCCAGCAGAGCAGCACGGCCTCACAGAGACGAGCTCTTCAGCCTGTTCGTGACCCTGCCTTTGGAAAAAGAGCCATAGCTCCAGACGCGGGCACTGATGAAATCCGCTATTATTAGAAAGATATGATAGGGGAGACCAACAGTACCGCTGTGCCAGACAAATTCGTAAGGGTCAGACAGACTGGGTTCATGTCTCTGGAAAAGCGGAGTAGATGCAGACACTCATGGAGAAACTGAATTATCACAGATAAAATGCCCAAACCACAAGAGGTTCCCCAGATGATTTGGAAATCACTTGTGAAGAGACATGACAGCTTATTGCTGCCGAAAGTCTACTGACAGAATGAGCTGCTTTGTTGCGTCTTTGAGCTCCTGGTTCCTCATGCAGTAGATGAGGGGGTTCGCTGCTGGAGGAACCACAGAGTAGAGGAATGACACTACCAGGTCCAGGGATGGCGAGGAGATGGAGGGGGGCTTCAGGTAGGCAAACAGGGAAGTGCTGACATACAGGGAGACCACGGCCAGGTGAGGGAGGCACGTGGAAAAGGCTTTGTGCCGTCCCTGCTCAGAGGGGATCATCAGCACGGCCCTGAAGATCTGCACATAGGACACCACAATGAAAACAAAACACCCTGAAGCTAAAGAAAAGCTAACCCCAACAAGCCCAACTTCCCTGAGATAGAAGTGCGAGCAGGAGAGCTTGAGGATCTGGGGGATTTCACAGAAGAACTGGTCCACAGCATTGCCCTGGCAGAGGGGTATGGAAAATGTATTGGCAGTGTGCAGGAGAGCATTGAGCAAAGCACTGCCCCAGGCAGCTGCTGCCATGTGGACACAAGCTCTGCTGCCCAGGAGAGTCCCGTAGTGCAGGGGTCTGCAGATGGCAACATAGCGGTCATAGGCCATGACAGTCAGAAAACAAAGCTCTGCTACTACCAAGAAGGCAAACATGAAGAGCTGGGCAGCACATCCCAAGTAGGAGATGTCCCTAGTGTCCCAGAGGGAATTGGCCATGGATTTCGGGAGAATGGTGGAGATGGAGCCGATGTCGACGAGGGAGAGGTTGAGGAGGAAGAAGTACATGGGAGTGTGGAGGCGGTGCTCACAGGCTATGGTGATGATGATGAGGCCGTTGCTGAGGAGGGCAGCCAGGTAGATGGCCAGGAAGAGCCAGAAGTGTAAGAGCTGCGGTTCCCGAGAGTCTGCAAATACCAGGAGCAGGAACTGTGTGACGGAGCTGCCGTTGGACATTTGCTTCCTCTGTGCATGGGGACCTGTCATTAGAGGAAAAAACAGGGAAGAGTCAGGGCGGACAGCTCAGAGAAGCATAAAAGCCTTTCTCCTAGACCCTCACAGTTTCACACACACCTCATTCTTTTTCCAGGAGCCCTTTCTTCAGCTCTGTGGCTGCAATTCTGGTTAGGTTTTGCTGAGTGCAGCGGAAGGAGCAGGACCTCCTCCCTCTGGCTGCCAAGGATCCAGCCCTGCTCTGCAGCAGTGTGTTCATGGGCATGGTTGGGCAGGGCCAGACCTGGTGTTCAACTTCATGAGAAGAACCTTATCATATCGCAGAAGGGCTTTTCAGCATCAGCACTGCCAGTGCTAAGGAATGGGGATGGCAGAAGGCAGTCTCAGAGGTTTTGGGTTCTTACAGCTTCCCTCATGTCACCTTGGGTGTGTGTTTGAATGTCAGAAACCCTCAGCACTTCTGCTGCGCTGGGAGAAAATAGAGCGAGTCCTGCGAGGCAAGAGAATTGACTGGGCTTAGTGCAAAGATAGGGGAGATGGTTGATCCTTCCATCTGGAAGGACTGCCCTGGGCTTTCGTCTTCCTCAGATAGAGACACTACGGAGAACAGAGACCAGTGAATGTCTCACTCTTACTGTGGGTCTCAGCACCCCACTTCTAGCCAAGAACAAAAGTGGCTCATTTCAACAGCCCAACAGCATTTCCTCGGTTGTAGTATCTCTGTGTTTGTCCATGGGGCTTTAAAATACAACAGAGACACTGCAGGTCACATTTGCATCCTGGAGGGCATCTGACACCTTGGAATGACACCCAAGGAGTTAGCCAATTATCTTAATGACAGCTTTTCATTTAGAGAAAAGTGACTCAGTCCCCAGCCCCACAGGCTGCATTGCCCACAGCCCCACAGGTCAGAGGGAAGGTGGGACACTTGTTCCCATGGTCACATCTGCATGAACGGACAAACAAGATCAGAGTTTGGTTCTGCAGCTGAAACTCCCATCCCCAGAGAGTGACAGCAACAAAAAGATAAATTTAAAGGAGAAAAGAGGAGAAACTAAGGAAGAATAGAGTGAGGATTTGGCTGAGAGAGGGAAGGGGAGAGGCAGAGGAGAGAGGCAGGGGGTTGTTCAGGGAAGGCATCTGCACTGCAGGGCATGGCCAGGAGGTGCCCATATCTCCCCTGCAACAGGGTTTCCATGAGCAGTTCCCTCCCTGCCTGCCCATCTCGACTGCCTGGAGCTGTCCCTGCCAGGAGCTCTTGCTCTGGTCCCACATCTCCTCCCTGCCAGTGCTCACAGACCCCAGCCCAGCCCGTGTGCCCAGCTCTGCCCTGCAGCCTCTCGGTGTGTGCAGGGACTAAAGGGCAGCTCACATAAACCCTGATGAAACTGGCCAGGGGATGCTAGTGCTGTCTGTAGTGCCCAGAGCTGGAAAGTGAAAATGCAGACTCAGGAAAGCTTCTCCTCTCTACAGTCATCCCTCCTTTTACACCCCAGTTTAAAAGTGCCCTGGGAAACGTCCCACTGCCCACCCAGCAAACCAAGAGGAGAAACTTCAGCAGACAGACAGAATCACAGAATCACAGAATGGTAGGGGTTGGAAGGGACCTCTGTGGGTCATCTAGTCCAACCCCCCTGCCAAAGCAGGGTCACCTACAGCAGGCTGCACAGGACCTTGTCCAGGCGGGTCTTGAATATCTCCAGAGAAGGAGACTCCTCCACCACCCTGGGCAGCCTGTTCCAGTGCTCCATCACCCTCAGAGGGAAGAAGTTCTTCCTCATGTTCGGACGGAACTTCCTGTGCCTCAGTTTGTGCCCATTGCCCCTTGTCCTGTCACTGGGCACCACTGAAATGAGTTTGGCCCCATTCTCCTGACATCCACCCTTCAGATATTTATAAGCATTTATTAGGTCCCCTCGCAGCCTTCTCTTCTTCAGGCTGAACAAGCCCAGTTCCCTCAGCCTCTCCTCGTAGGAGAGGTGTTCCAGTCCCCTCACCATCCTTGTAGCCCTCCGCTGGACTCTCTCCAGTAGCTCCTCATCTTTCTTGAAGTGGGGAGCCCAGAAGTGGACAGAGTACTCCAGATGAGGCCTCACCAGGGCAGTGTAGAGGGGAAGGAGAACCTCCCTCGACCTGCTGGCCACACTCTTCTTGATGCACCCCAGGATGCCATTGGCTTTCTTGGCAGCCAGAGCACACTGCTGGCTCATGGTTAACCTGTCGTCCACCAGGACAACCAGGACACCTTCCCCTTCAGGGAACTCCATCTTGAGAGGTTCCCTTGGAAATGCCCTGGGGTGATCTGGAGCTGTGAGCAGCCCTGACCCATGCAGCAGAAGGACCCTGCCCTGCCAAGGGTCTCTCCTTCCATCCACAGCTTCTCCCTATAGCATTGTGGTGAGCTGCTTGGGCACGGTGAGTGCTGGCTCTGGCAGGCAGCAGAGTCCCTGCCCCAGCACACTGACCCATGTTGGTGCAGAGACCCCGCACGGAAGGACATCTTGGGGCAGCCTGGGCTGCACATCCACCTTCACAACCCTGCAGCCGTCCCTGGGAGAAGGCAGCTGTCATGGCCTGTCCCTCTGAGGGTGCAGCAGGCAGTCCCTGCTTTGCAGCACATCCTCACCTTGTACAACAGACAAACTGTGATATTCCTCACCCCCCCATAGTCTGTGGGGTGTGCCAGCTTGAGGAGATCTTTCCACAAACTGCATGCACATTGCCCTTCATGCAGAGACTTACTGTGTCAATGGCTGAAAACATCTCTCACCTAGTGATCTCTCAGCATCCTTCCACTCCACACTGCCTTCACCCTCTCTCTACCTCGCTCCTCTCACCTCGCTGCCTGCTGTGCTTTGCAGAGGAGCTGCTGCTGGGCTGAGCTCACAGTCTGCAGCGCTGCCCACTTGCCATGACGTCAGCTCGTCCCAGAAGCTCAGCCTCAGCTCAGCAGCAGAGGACAAGCTCAGTGTGTCTCTGGTTCTTTGCCCTCTGGGCTCACTTGAGGTGTCTTTTTGTCTCCAGGGGAACCTGCTGTGAAACAGGCTGAAGTCATCACTGGTGATTCACAGAATCACAGAATCACAGAATAGTAGGGGTTGGAAGGGACCTCTGTGGGTCATCTAGTCCAACCCCCCTGCCGAACCAGGGTCACCTACAGCAAGCTGCAAAGGACCTTGTCCAGGCGGATCTTGAATATCTCCAGAGAAGGAGACTCCACAACATCCCTGGGCAGCCTGTTCCAGTGCTCCGTCACCCTCAGAGGGAAGAAGTTCTTCCTCATGTTCGGACGGAACTTCCTGTGCCTCAGTTTGTGCCCATTTCCCTTGTCCTGTCACAGGGCACCACTGAAATGAGTTTGGCCCCATCCTCCTGACACCCACCCTTCAGATATTTATAAGCATTTATTAGGTCCCCTCGCAGCCTTCTCTTCTTCAGGCTGAACAAGCCCAGCTCCCTCAGCCTCTCCTCGTAGGGGAGATGTTCCAGTCCCCTCATCATCCTCGTAGCCCTCCGCTGGACTCTCTCCAGTAGTTCCTCATCTTTCTTGAAGTGGGGAGCCCAGAAGTGGACAGAGTACTCCAGATGAGGCCTCACCAGGGCAGTGTAGAGGGGAAGGAGAACCTCCTTCGTCCTGCTGGCCACACTCTTCTTGATGCACCCCAGGATCCCATTGGCTTTCTTGGCAGCCAGGGCACACTGCTGGCTCATGGTTAACCTGTCGTCCACCAGGACACCCAGGTCCCTCTCCGCACAGCTGCACTCCAGCAGGTCCACCCAAAGCCTGTACTGGTGCATGGGGTTGTTCCTCCCCAGGTGCAGGACCCTGCATTTGGCTTTGTTGAACCTCATCAGGTTCCTCTCTGCCCAGATTTCCAGCCTATCCAGGTCACGCTGAATGGCAGCACAGCCTTCTGGTGTATCTACAACACCTCCCAGTTTGGTGTCATCAGCAAGCTTGCTGAGGGTACATTCTAACTCTTCATCCAGGTCATTGATGAAGAAGTTAAATGGAACTGGGCCCAGTACTGACCCCTGAGGGACACCACTAGTTACCGGCTTCCAACTAGACTCAGCGTCGCTGATGACAAACCTCTGAGTTCTGCCATTCAGCCAGTTCTCAATCCACCTTTTGCCAACTTGCCCTGCACTGTTTTTCCACGAGCTCCTCAGGTCTCACAGTGTGGATGTGCTCCTGGCAGGCAGGAGGAAAACTACAGAGCCTCATCCAGCTGGGAAACCTCTCAAGGGTAGACCCAGCTCCTCTGCAGATATTCATTCGGTCAAGTACCTGGACCCAGAGTCCCGTGGTATCCCCACTGCTAGCACCCAGATGCTGATGGTTGCAGCCCTGCTGCAGTTGCTGCTACACACACCCTGTGCCCTGCTCACCAGCTTGAAGTTCACTACCATTCACACATGCCCACTATGAAGGGAGAAGTCAGTCCAGGGAAGCGTACTCAAGAGAAACCTGTCAAAAATTCAACCAGACCCTCTTATATCCTTTCCCTATGTTTTCCCATTTTAAACCCCAGCAACAACTTGGTTGCTGATTGTCTTTTCCTTTAAAATCAAAAGGAATCTTCATGAGCAGAATCACCAAGACCTGGTCTGAGTGTCTTAATCTCATCATTACAAGCCATATGCAGATTGCATGCTGCAGGCATCCTAGTCAAGGGAAGGTTGAAAGGGAAATTGGATGGAGACCACTGCATTGGCTCTGTGGGTCTATGGAAGAGATGTTTCCAAAAAGGGTGTGGAGAAGTTGCTGTGGACACCAGTAGATGGAGATGTGCTCTGGAAAGTCAGAGCAGCCAGCGGCTGAACCTGTGAGGAGCTGTGGCCTGTGGGAGACCCAGAGCAAGTCAGGGACATCCCTGAAGGACTGCAGGGCCTGGACTTGGTCATGGGAGGGATTTCATAGTGAGGGCTGGTCAGTGGTCTTGTCATGCCTGGGCTCAGCCACATCAGCTGACTCCAGTGCAGCTGAGCCGCTAACCTTGTATCCTCTCCTGCATAGACAGTGGCAGAAGAGATCATCTGTATTCAAGGCAGAATTCAATCAAGACTTCTTCAGCCATTCCCCCATTTATGGAAATATCCTGTGTGGAAAATGTCAAATCACCCATCCTTCCACAAGACTAGCCTCTCCCTGCCCTGCCTCCCAATCCCTCCGCCCCATTTTGGAGTGGACATAAACTCACTCAGAGTTTCTCTTCAAGTGGGGCTGAGACTGTTGCAAGGTGGAGGAAGAGCCTCCTTCACTGCCAAAGTGATAGGGACACTCAAGAAGAGGGATTGAACCCTCCAAGATAGTATGACTGTTCCACCATGCTCTGCCCCAGTTCCTCTCAATCACAGCACACAGATCTCGAGACCAAAGGTGTGAAATTCAAGGACTGATTTTGGGAGGGAGCAGTGATGACAAGGATCCAGAGCTGCATGCAAACTCTAGCCACCCCAATGGGAAATATATGCAAACCCTATGGAGACTGGGTGCCTTTTCCTACTGTAGTGTGTCTCCGGAGAGGTTAGGGCTCTCTAAAGCTTTCTCCCTCTGCTCATCTGGGGTTTGTGGCCTAGCTTTTGTTGATCATGTCCTTTATTATCTGAAGATGCCCCTCTTGCAACTTTAATCCCCAAAATAGGATGTCTTGAGCAGGTCCCTTGATTTTGCTTCCATTTATGGCACAACTGGCTTTCAGAAGGATATGTAGTATTTTCTCTCCTTTCTCAAAAAATTCTTCTGCTGTATTGCCCCATATGATGATGTCATCGATGTACTGTGGATGTTCTGGAGCTTCACCCCTTTCCAACACAGTCTAGATTAGTCAATGTCAAATGATGGGACTGTTTCCACCCCTGGGGCAGTTGATTCCAGGTGTCCTGAACACCCCTCCAAGAGAAAGCAAACTGTGGCCTGCACTCTGCTGCCAAAGGGATGGAGAAGAATGCATTAGCGATGTCAATTGTAGCGTACCACTTGGCTGCCTTTGACTCCAGCTGATACTGAAGTTGTAGCATGTCTGGCACGGCAGCACTCAGTGGTGGTGTGACTTCATTCGGGCCATGGTAGTCTATTGTCAGCCTCCACTCTCCAGTAGATTTTCTCACTGGCCTTACGGGATTATTAAAGGGTGAGCGAGTTTTGCTGATCACTCCTTCTCTCTCCAGTTTATAGAGCAACTGATGAATGGGTTTCAGGGAGTCTCGGTTGGTGTGGTATTTTTGCCGGTGCACTTTTGTGGTTGCGATTGGCACCTATTGTTCTTCAACCCTCAGCAACCCCACAACAGAAGGATCCTCCGAGAGACCAGACAAAATGGACAGCTGTTTAATTTCTTCCGTCTCCAAAGCAGCTATGCCAAAAGGCCACCGATGCCCCTTTGGGTCCTTGAAATACCCTCTCCTAAGACAGTCTATCCCAAGGATGCACGGAGCCTCGGGGCCAGTTACAATGGGGTGCTTCTGCCTGTTCTGCCCAGTGAGGCTCACTTCAGCCTCCAGTACACTCAGCTCTTGGGACTCCCCTGTCACTCCCGAAATGCAAATGGACTCTGACCCTTTGAAATATGATGGCATTAAAGTACACTGTGCCCCAGTGTCCACCAGAGCTTTATACTCTTGTGGATCTGACTTGCCAGGCCACCGAATCCACACCGGCCAATAAACACGGTTGTCCCTTTCCTCCACCTGGCTGGAGGCACGGCCCCTCTAATCCTGCCAAATTAAGTTTCTACACACCTCCTGTAAAAATGACTTAGAAGTCCCTTCAAGCGAACCGGAAGCAAGATCAAACTGTCTACCTTGTCTGGAGGGCTGCCCGCTGGAAACTGGAGTGGCATATTTCCTAGAAGAATTGCAGTTTGTGGTTTTTTTCCTTGCAACTCACAAATGATTTCTGTTGCAGTATGACATAAGAGTATGGTAGTTTAGCTTTATGCTGTCATAGCTGTACAGCAAAAATATTACAGAAGAAGCCAGGTGAAGAATTCTAGGCTGAATCTCACAATGAACAGGACAAGAGCAGGGGCGATCTGACCTGATTTGATTTTGGTACCCAGCAATCCAAAAAAACCTTGCTCAATAGCCCCTGGCGTGATCCACATCCACTGATGGTTGTTCTCCTCCAGAATCCGGCTTCAGGGCACCAAGGGTTGGGAGAACTTGTGGGTGAAGACAGAGTCAAAGAGGACAAAGAGTTCCTCAGACAGACCTACACCTGCTCTTCATCACTTTGATGCCCTTGGACCCCCTTGCAAATGTTAACTCCCGGGGAGCTTTGGCTTTCCTAAAACCCTCCTTATGTCTACGTTTCTCCTTGGAAGTGAGATCCTCTGTCCACACCCTCTCTGCTTCCCTTTTTCCATGGAGCTTCCTGACATGTTGCGTGTTTAGCGTAGCTGGTGTCCTGAGAGGTCCTCTTGGTTGCTGGAGTATCAGCTTGTACCCTTTATGGGTTTAGAGGATGTTGTCCTTGAAAGCAGTTGCACTGAATTCTGCTGCCCTTCAGTGACACTGCCCATTGGAAGTTCCCGGTCTTGGCCAAAGTCTGCCACTCTGAGACCTGGCATCTGCACTCTGCTGCTCTCCTTCCACACTCCCTTCGGGAGCTGAGACACCACTATGGCTTTGCTACTGGAGCCAAGGCTGACCAGGATGACACAGGTTTTCAGATCCCGGTGAACATCACGTTTGTTGGTCCATCTGTGCTAAAAAGCTGATGCAAAGAACCTCCGGACACATAAAGGAGCATTTGCACTCTGCTGTCCTGTGAATGTCATGGGAGTCAGCTGACTCTTGGCTGCCAGCTGCCCACCAAGCCTCTCTCTCACTCCCCCTCCTTCTTTGCTCACCTTGGTGTCTGTAGGTTTGTTTCTCTCATTCTTCTCTTTTACAGCTGCTGCCCACTCTCTTTTGTCCTTTCTCCAGTAGGCTATCAGAGAAGGGCCACTACAATTGCTTACTGGCTCAGGTTTGGGCAGTGGCTGGTGCATTTTGGAGCCAGCTGAAACCTGCTATGTCCAACAAGCAGTCAGCTGTTGCTCTCTTCTCACCTAAACCACCTCTGCAGCCCCCCCTCACCACTACCAAAGCCTTGCCATGGAAACCCAATACCCAGGGTCATTAAAGTCCCCAGTAAGATGTGAGGCCTTTGATCGCAAGACTTCCTCAGGCTGGCTAAATAAGACTTAGGACCCTTCCTCACCCTGGTTATAGGTTCCTTATGTCAGAACAGAGATGTGCTGGACTTCAGCCATGGCACCAGGAGCAGGCTCAGACATGAAATAAAGAAAGGTGTTCCCAAGTGCCCAAGGTCCCATGCAAGCAAAGCTTTGCTTTAGAGCATGCTGGTGTGGATGGTAGATGACAACGTAAAGAGGAAATGAGGACTCTCTAACGAGAGACAAACCTGATGAACCCTCAGGAGCAGAGAGATGCAGGGCTGGACTCTGCATCCCTGCCAGAAGAGGCTTTTGCTGTCTCTGGTATCCCTGCAGCCTTGCGGGGCCTATGGTGCAGGTGAAGTAGATCACCAGGAAGGACAAGGTGTTTCTGAAAATGTGCTTGGCTACGGAAAAGCGTGTGATCCAAAAACACTGTGGTAATTATTGATCTGTTCTTTGAATGCGTCGTCAAAGACATAACTAAAGGATGTGGGAGAAGCACTGCCTACATCTACTGGCTAAAGATGGGACAGGCCTCTCCCTGTGCCACAGGACTCAGGCTGATTACATGCATCAACAGCGCTGGACACAGAAATAATTGCAGGTTCAGTTGTCTTAAATGTGATAAGGAGAAGTGACATTGCTAGAAAGAAGTTGTTGTCCCCAGCTGAGGGAGTGAACATCAGTGATGACTTCAGCCTGTTTCACAGCTGTATCTCTGGAGACCCAGAAACATCACAAGGGAGCCCAGAGTGGGCAGAGAAAGAGCCGCCTTGAGCTGGTCCTCTGCTGCTGAGCTGGGCTGGGCTTCCGGGATGGAGGGAGCTCATGGTAACAGGGAAACACTTCAAAGAGACAGCTGTGCCTAGGAGTAGCTCCTCTGCAAAGCACAGCAGGGCTGAGGGCACTGCCTGCAGGCAGCGAGGGGAAAGGAGCGAGGCAGAGAGAGGTTCACAGAATCACAGAATCACAGAATAGTAGGTGTTGGAAGGGACCTCTGTGGGTCATCTAGTCCAACCCCCCTGCCGAACCAGGGTCACCTACAGCAGGCTGCACAGGACCTTGTCCAGGCGGGTCTTGAATATCTCCAGAGAAGGAGACTCCACAACCTCCCTGGGCAGCCTGTTCCAGTGCTCCGTCACCCTCAGAGGGAAGAAGTTCTTCCTCATGTTCAGACGGAACTTAGTGTGCCTCAGTTTGTGCCCATTGCCCCTTGTCCTGTCACTGGGCACCACTGAAAAGAGCTTGGCCCCATCCTCCTGACACCCATCCTTAGGATATTTGTAGGCATTTATTAGGTCTTCTCGCAGCCTTCTCTTCTTCAGGCTGAACAAGCCCAGTTCCCTCAACCTCTCCTCGTAGGGGAGATGCTCCAGTTCCCTCACCATCCTCGTAGCCCTCCGCTGGACTCTCTCCAGTAGCTCTTCATCTTTCTTGAAGTGGGGAGCCCAGAAGTGGACAGAGTACTCCAGATGAGGCCTCACCAGGGCAGTGTAGAGGGGAAGGAGAACCTCCCTCGTCCTGCTGGCCACACTCTTCTTGATGCACCCCAGGATCCCATTGGCTTTCTTGGCAGCCAGGGCACACTGCTGGCTCATGGTTAACCTGTCGTCCACCAGGACACCCAGGTCCCTCTCCGCAGAGCTGCTCTCCAGCAGGTCCACCCCAAGCCTGTACTGGTGCATGAGGTTGTTCCTCCCCAGGTGCAGGACCCTGCACTTGCCCTTGTTGAACATCATCAGGTTCCTCTCTGCCCAGATTTCCAGCCTATCCAGGTCACACTGAATGGCAGCACAGCCTTCCGGTGTATCTACCACACCTCCCAGTTTGGTGTCATCAGCAAACTTGCTGAGGGTACATTCTAACTCTTCATCCAGGTCGTTGATGAAGAAGTTAAACAAGACTGGGCCCAGTACTGACCCCTGGGGGACACCACTTGTCACCAGCCTCCAACTAGACTCAGCGCCGCTGATGACAACCCTCTGAGTTCTGCCATTCAGACAGTTCTCAATCTACTTCACCGACCACTCATCCAGCCCACACTTCCTCAGCTTCCCTAGGAGGATATCATGGGAGACTGTGTCGAAAGCCTTGCTGAAGTCAAGGTAGACAACATCCACGGCTCTCCCTTCGTCTACCCAGCCAGTCATGTCATCGTAGAAAGCTATCAGATTGGTCAGGCATGATTTCCCCTTGCTGAAGCCATGCTGACTACTCCTGATAACCTTCTTTTCTTCCACTTGCTTCATGATGGCCTCCAGGATAAGCTGCTCCATCACCTTTCCCGGGATGGAGGTGAGGCTGACCGGCCTGTAGTTCCCTGGGTCCTCCTTCTTGCCCTTTTAGAAGATTAGAGTGACACTGGCCTTTCTCCAGTCCTCGGGCACCTCTCCTGTCCTTCAAGACCTCTCAAAGATGATGGAGAGTGGCTCAGCAATGACATCCGCCAGCTCCCTCAGCACTCGTGGGTGCATTCCATCGGGGCCCATGGATTTGTGGACATCCAGATTGCTTAAGCGATCCCTCACACAGTCCTCCTCAACCAAGGGAAAGTCGTCCTCTTTGTAGGCTTCTTCTCTTACCTCCGGGACCTGGGATTCCTGAGGGCCAGTCTTAGCACTGAAGACTGAAGCAAAGAAGGCATTCAGTAGCTCTGCCTTCTCCGCATCCTCTGTCACCAGGACACCCGCCTCATTCAGCAGCGGCCCCACGTTGTCCCTAGCCTTCCTTTTGCTGCTGATGTAGTTGAAGAAGCCCTTCTTGTTGTTTTTGACATCCCTTGCCAGCTTCACTTCCAGGTGAGCCTTGGCCTTCCTTGTCACATCCCTGCATGCTCTCACCACGTTTCTGTACTCTTCCCAAGTGGCCTGTCCCTCTTTCCACATTCCATGGACCTTTCTCTTCTGCCTGATCTCCGCTAGAAGCTCCTTGTTTAACCAAGGTTCAAGGTAGTGTGGGGTGGGAGGATGCGGAGAGCTCACTGAGGGAGAAATTTTCACAACCCATGAAATGGTAAGTCCCTGGAAGCAGGGCAGTGAATCTGAAGTTGCTGGAGGGATCTCTAAAAGCTGGCACATCCTACAGCCTACAGGATCTTTGTGGAGGGTTGTCACAGCTTCTCAAGCCTAGAGGAGGAAGACACATTCCAGAGAAGTTTTTCCCTGCCCTGCCATCAGAGGATTAGGGCATGTTGACTGCCTTCTCTGGGGGTTACTGGTAGGATATTAAGCCAGGTGTGCAGCCAGGGGTGCCCAGGACTGTCCTCCAGAGCAGGTCCCTTTACCGCAGGAGTCTGTATGCTGGGGTCAGTGCTCAGCCTGCTTGGGGAGTTCCCGATGGTGCTGTGGGGAGAATCTGTGGGTGGAAGAAGAGAAGCCTGGAAGGGCAGGGTTTTTCTCCTACCAGGAGACTGCTGCACAGGTCAGGGATGCTCACAACTCCAGTTCATCCCCAGAATATTTCCAAAGGGCTGATTCAAGAAGAAGGTCATGCCCAGGATAACCATAAAGATAACAAAAACTTCCTGAATTTGTGTTATCAGTTTCCTATTTGGAAGAGGGAGGGTAGTGTAAAAGGGATAAATGGAAAAGGAGCTTTCAGCCTTGAAGAAGTCACCGAGATTCCTGAGCCAGTGATCAATAACTCTGATAGGAGCCTCCTAAAGCACCCTCAGCCATTCCTCTGCCTGTCGACAGGACCAGCATCACCTTTCCTGGACCTACCAGGCTTAGCCTGACCTTTCATTTTCCACCTGCAAACAGGAACATGCACCCAGGCAGTACCCTGCAAACAGGCAGGTTTCTGTAGGGCCAGGGTGAGTGCACAGGGGTTGGGATGGGGTCTGTGACTGCTGACAGGGAAAGACATGGGACAAGGAAACTTCTCCCAGGTGGAAAATATCCAGGCAGCAGAGATGTGATCACGGAAGAAGTAGAAATGAAAACCAGAACTGTTGTGGGAGGAAGAATTCAGAAACCTCCATGTGATCCCCTCCAATGCAGAGCCCTTTCTCTGAGCAAGAGCCCTTGCCTCCTCTCCCACCCACCAAAGCCTCTGCCCTCAGGGCTGTGGGCTCCAAGCCATGAACCACCTGCTCTGCAGCAGAGCTCCAGCAGAGCCAGGGGGCAGCTCTCCAGCCACGTCTCCATTTCTCTGCTGCAGATCACAGGGGCTCAGAGCTCAACTGCCCGGCAATGTTGGTGTCTGGGAGGCGGCATGCACAGCTGGGGAAGGGTGATGCTGTGCTGAGGTCCCGGCTGCCTCTGCCCTGTCTTCTCTCAGCCAGACCCTCCTTGGATATTGGCTTGCTTCTCCACTTGTCTGTGTTCTTGTTATTGTTATTTCATTCTTGCTGTCAGCTTTGTTAGTGAGCTGGACATTCACCTGCAGCATCACAGGCTGATCTTGTGGCTCCTTTCCTGCAGGTATGTCCATGGGAACAAGTGCCCCAGCTTTCATCTCCCCTGTGGGGCTGTGGGCAATGCATTTTGTGGGGCTGGAGGATCAACTGCTTTTCCCTTCATCAGATGCTATCCTTAGAAAACTTGGCTATGTCCTTGAGGTGTCCTTCCAAGCTCTGAGCTGACCTCCACAATGTGAACCTGTCCTGTCAACACCCTTTTGTTATGTGCAAGCCCCATGGAGAAGCACAGAGATCCTACAAGGGAGGACATGCTGTTGGGTTAGTGAAATGAGTTGTGTGTGTCCTTGGCTAGAAGTGAAGCGCTGTGACTGTGAGAAAGGGTGAGACATTTAGTGGTCTGCACTGGATCCCTCTGTTCTCAGTAGCATCTGATTGTTTTTCAGGATAACATAGGACTGTGCTCATCATCCACCTTACGAAGAACAAGCCCAGGGCAGCTCAGAACAAAGCTGAGGGACAGACCAGCTGCCCTCCTTCTGCACTAAGCCACAAGCAATTGTTTCACCTCACAAGACTCCCGCTTTTCTCCCTGAGTGCAGCAGAATTTCTGAGGGTTTCTGACATCCAAACACACCCCCAAGGTGACAAGACGGAAGCTGCAAGAACCCAAAACCTCTGAGAATGCCTTCTGCCATCGCCATTCCTTAGCACTGGCAGTGCAGATGCTGAAAATCCCTTCTGCAATAAGAGCAGATTCCTCTGGCAAAGTCTCACACCAGGTCTGGGCCTTGCCCCACAATGCCCATGAACCCACAGCTGCAGAGCAAAGCTTTGATTTTCCTCTGAGAAATCTCCCCTAACTCTTCATTGATTCTTCCTCTAGGAACAGGACCTCGTGTGTAGAGAAAGTAAATGACCAACCGCAGCTCCATCACCCACTTCCTCCTCCTGGCATTTGCAGACACACGGGAGCTGCAGCTCTTGCACTTCTGGCTCTTCCTTGGCATCTACCTGGCTGCCCTCCTCAGCAACAGCCTCATCATCATTGCCATAGCCTGTGACCACTGCCTCCACACCCCCATGTACTTCTTCCTCCTGAACCTCTCCATCCTTGACCTGGGCTCCATCTCCACCACAGTCCCTAAATCCATGGCCAATTCCTTCTGGGACATCAGGGCCATTTCCTATGCAGTATGTGTTGTCCAGCTCTTTTTCTTTGTCTTCTTGATTGTGGGGGAGTATTGTCTTCTCATCGTCATGGCCTATGACTGCTACATGGCCATTTGCAAACCTCTTCACTATGAACCGATGATGGGCAGCAGAGCTTGTGTCCACATGGCAGCAGCTGCCTGGGGCAGTGCTTTTCTCTATGCTCTCTTGCACACTGCCAATACATTTTCAATTCCTCTCTGCAAGGGCAATGCTGTGGAACACTTCTTCTGTGAAATCCCCCAGATCCTCAAGCTCTCCTGCTCACGTTCCTACCTCAGGGAAGTTGGGCTTCTTGGGGCTAGTGTTTCTATAGCTTTTGGGTGTTTTGTTTTCATTGTGCTGTCCTATGTGCAGATTTTCAGGGCCGTGCTGAGGATCCCCTCTGAGCAGGGATGGCACAAAGCCTTTTCGATGTGCCTCCCTCACCTGGCTGTGGTCTCCCTGTTTGTCAGCACTATCATGATTTCTTATCTGAAGCCCCCTAACATCTCCTCCCCTTCCTTGGATGTGGTGATAGCTGTCCTGTACTCAGTGGTTGCTCCGGCAGTGAACCCCCTCATCTACAGCATGAGAAACCAGGAGCTCAAAGATGCCCTGAAGAAGCTCATTCAGTCAGTAGTATTTCAGCAGCAATGAGTTGTCCATGTCTCTTCGCAAGAGATTTCCAGTGTATCTTGGGAAACCTCCTGTGCTTTGGACATTTTGCCTGCGATAAATCTGTTTCTCTAGGCATGTCTGCATCCACTCAACTTACTCAGAGACATGAACCCAGTCTGTCTGACCCAGAGGTCTTTGCACATGTGTCTGGCCCGATGGTGCAGGTGGCCTCATGTATCAGATCTCTGTAATAAAAGGCGACTTTCTCAGTGCTGGCTTCTGGAGGTGGGGCTCTTCTTTCAAAGCTGGGGTCAGGGACAGTTGGAAGATTTTAACCCTGTTAGTTCGTTCTGCTGTGTTGGAATTCTCCATGGTCTGAGGGGAGGAGGGCATGTGGTGATGTATTAGAAAGAGGGAGCTGAATGAGCTTTCACTGGTGTGCTCCCTATTTGGCCATTTACAGCACTGGCCACTCACCAGAGATTTATATGTGAATTTTGCTGCACAGCCACTTCCCTCCTGCTCCTGCACTCAGTGCCTGCAAGGGGGGGGAATGGCCACCCCTGCTCATCCTTGCTGTCTCAAGCAGGAGGAACAGAAGAGGCACAGGGCACAAAGAGGTTTCTGGGGGATCATGGGAGGCAAACTGGAACCTTATTCCAGCCTATCGGTTTCTATGAGGATATCCTAGTGAATACAGATGTCATCTCTTCACCATGGTGCGTGGTGGGAGAACAAAAGACAATGGGAGGAAGGGAAAAGGGGAGAGGTTTTGCTGGGAGAGAAGGACAACATTTTTCCCTAGGAGTTCAGCCAAGTGCTGGAACAGGTCATCCAGAGAGGCTGGGCAATCTCTGTCCTTGGGGCTTTTGAAATTTGGGCTGAATCAAACGTTGAACCACTTGGTCAAACTTTGTTTCTCACAGGATGAACTGCAGATTCCTGTGGTCCTCTGGTCTCCCCATGTCCTCTGGGATGGGTGCCAATCCCAGCCCTGCACCCCAGGTACTTTGGGGCCCCTAGAAAGGGCACTGCCTATTTATGGTCAGATAACTGACGCACAATATTATTACATTTATATTTTAAAAAACTCTCCAAGCACATTTTGATCAGCTGAATCACTGGAGTATTTTTCGGAAATGACGGTGTTTTCCCACCATGACACAACGGGAATTTCCAGCAAGTGTGCTAGGCGCAGGAGAATAAATATTGACCTTTCTGTGCTCTTGTATTACCAATACACGGTCTAATATTTCATCTCCCTCATCATGTTAGGAGTTTCTGCCTCTCATGATTCAATGGCAATGCGTAAGGATATCTTCAGCACACTATGTGGAATTATGCCCTTCTCATTACACTCAGGTTTCCTCCTTCACTTGGTATTCGGTCATTCAGATACCTCTCCACTACATGGTCTCTGCTTTGAGCTTCAAGCAGTTAGGAACCTGCCCCATCATTGAGAAGGATAACTCTTTAGTCAACACCTCACTGATTTTATATATCTCCTTTCTTATCAGTTTGTCTAAAGCTGTTTTTTTATGGAAATGCCTTGTGAAAGGTTCACCACATGAGATGCTGCCTGGACTTTGCATGCAGCTGGGGAGAGAGTTTTTAAGTTTATTAAATTGCATAATGTTTCACTTTCGTTTGTTGGTAAGGAAGAGAACCCTTTCTGTGCCTGTGTGCAGCTCGGTTCTCTAAGGAAAGCAGGTGGGAGCTGGTGCAAAGCAGCTGTACCAGGCAGCTGCAGAGCTCAGTGGAGAAGTCTGATGTGAGCAGAAGTGATGCAAGTGCCAGAAGGCTGATGAGGGAACTGGTGGGCTTGGGGAGGTGAGGAGCAAGGTTGTCCATAGAGACCCCAAGGGACTGCTTTTCCTGCCTTGTCTTATCTCCTTAGGAGACAGCATGGATCAATATCTGTTGTAGAGTGCTGCTATCCCTTCTTCTATAGACTGAAAAACTATAAAAAATACTCTTAAGAAGTTAACCTCTTTTTTTATTAACTACTCACTCAACTCTTCCCCTTCACCTACCTCTTTGAAACAGCTCCAATTAGCAATATAAGGCATTAAGAGCTGAAAAATCAAGGAGAAGAGAAAGGCACATGAAGGCTTTCTGCATTGTAATGAGCCCCAGGGTGCATTTGGTGCTGAGTCCATGAACCTGAGATACTGAGAGAAGGTTGCACAAACCTTTCCAGAAGTCAAAATGAGAGGTTAGTCCCAAAGTACCTTCAAGCATTAATGGGTCCCACTGAGGGCCACTACCGACACAGACTCCTGAGAGAAGATAATCAGATGCCATGATTCCAAGCAGACAAAGGTAAAGTGTGAGCAAATCTGATGCTGAGAAAACTGTGAGGTTTTTGGATGAAGGAGGATGGTCAAGCCCTGACCCCCATCTCCAGGAAAGGGAGAACCAATCCCTCACTGGTAGCTCAGAGTGTTTCCTGGGGTTGTGGGGAGTGTGATGGCAAGTGAAGGACGATGGTATGACACCTCCTGGCCTCCTCAGGGTTCATGCAAGGAGGAAATGAGTCTCCATTGCCTTGAGGATCATTTGCCTCTTCTTAGGCCTTGGCTGCAGAGAAATCTGCCTTACTCAAGGAGACAAAGACCTCGGTTCTGTCATGGCTTTTCAGCCTTTCCAGCGCCCTTGGCCATGTCCACCACAGGCAGTTCTACACCGTCCCATGCCTGTACCTGTTTCCCTGCAGGCTGCAGACACTCAGTGTGCTTCCTTAGCTTGCTCTCACCCCAGTATGTCCCTACATGTACTGGTGTCTCTCCATCCTCACCAGAGGTTCCTTGAAAAACTAAGCCATGGGCAGATCCAGGCTCCCTCCAAGTGACTTTTTGTACCACAGCACTGCACTCAGAATGACATATCTTTATGCTCAGATCCACTCTGGACTTCCAAAGCTGCACTTTCTGATGGTTGCCCTTTCTCAACCTGTTTCCCACTACCCAAAAAAAAGTGCCATCATCTCGGAGAGAAATTTGCAAGGTCTCCTGAGCACCTACTATTCTTCTCTCAGCCTGCTCTTCACCAGGCTAAAGAAGCCCAGGTCTCTCAACCTCTCCACACACGACCCCTAACCCTATCGCGGAAGAATTTCGCTGGCCACAAGACAGTTCCTCCACATTCCTCCAAAATGGGGAGCCCCACACTGAGACACACTGCTCCAGATGTGGCCACACCGGTGCTGAGTCAAGATAGACAAGAACTGCCTTTGTCTGGATGGCCACAGTCCTCCCAGTGCAGCCCAATATGCTCATGGCCATATTTCTGATTAGCACCACTGGCTCCTACGGTATCCCTTGTAATGCCCAAAACCTCCTCCTTGAGGTTGCTCCTCAGCCAGTTATGTCTGAGCCTGCCTTGATGGACGGGTGTTGTCTATTAAGCCTGGTAGAGAGCAAAGTCCCACACAGCTGCTTGCTCACTCATGACATCATATGATACGGAATACCCCTCTGGTCACTTGGGGTCAGTTTTCACAGCCATGTCCCCTATCAGCTTCTGGGGCACCCCCAGGCTACTTGATCATAGGGTAGCATTAGAAGGCACAAAGCCTTGATGCTGTGCAAGGACTGCTCAGATGTAACTGAAACATCGATGTGTTACCATGTGTCTCTTGAGTCCCTGGAGCCATCGCAGTGACGAGGGAGAGAACCCTGCCTGGCTGTGGGCTGGGGATGTTACGAGGTGATGGGATCTAGAACGATATTTGTGGGGCAGTTTCTTCTCTCTGCTTGTTCACTTTTTAGAGCAGGGCGGCAATAAATAGAGCGGCAGACGCTCGCTGTTACCCCTGCCCTCTTCACCAGGGGAAAGGATAATGGAGGAACAGCAAGAGGGCCTTACAAACTGGAAAATAAACCAGCTTTAATAATAATGCCAATAATAATGGGAAAAATGCAGAAATAAACAAAATAATATTGACTTTCCCTGAGTTGTGTGCAATGGGGGCTGACGTTATGAGAACAGCTGCCAGGCAGACACTACCAAGTCACGGTCTGGACTCAGCAGTAGATGGGATATAGATTCAGGACTGCGTGGATCGGAATCTGGATCAGGATAACAGACAGGACAACAAGCAGGCTCCTCTTCAGAAGGTGGCCATGGACAAAGACCAAAAGACCCTCACGATCCCCCACCTTCAAACCGAGTATGACTTGTGTAGTATGGAGTATCACGTTGGTCAATACTGGGTCACCTGTTCTGTCCTCCTCTCCCTGCAAGTACCACCCTTTACGACCTCTCAATCGTGGAACATAAGAGGTTTATCAACGAACTTGGCGGCTATAGAAATAATTATAAACATGGACATTTTCTGCATTCCTTTCCTACTGTTAGCTCAGTAAAACTATAAACATTAGGTGTTATCAGCTCTGGAGTGGACTCTGTCTGAAAAATATGCAGCCAACTTCAGAAGAAGGCAGTTACGTAGAAGAACTTGGCTGAAAGAAGATTCAGTGAAAGAGAATTGGTTCTGTTTTAACCAAAACGAGGACAGACAGAGAGTTACCCGAAATACCCGTGGTGAGTTAAATTTGGCAAACTATCAGGTGCTCACCAAGCCACTATCTCACTATGAAGGCGAAAAAAATTCGGGGCAGTTTAAAGGCAGTTTAATGTGGGGTGAGGAGCAGGATTACAGAAAAAAGCAAAAGCAAAGGCCACACACAGAAGGAAAGCAAAACCAAAGGAGTTTTTCTCTCTTCTTCTCATCAGCAGACAATGTCCAGCCACCTCTTGAAAGCAAGGATTCAAGACATGTAGAAGCTGCTTTGGAAGACAAATCACTGAATAAAAAATGTCATCTCCTCCCATAACTCCTTTCCATCAGTTTTCATGCTCAGCATGATGTCGCATGGAATATCCCATTGTTTAATTCAGGTAAGCTATCCCATCTGAGTCCCATCCCAGCCACTGGCCCACCCTGAGCCAGCAACCATGGGAGGGTTTGGACAGACAGCGTTCATGCGATGTGAGCACTGCTCAGTAATAGCCAAGACACTGACGCGTGATCAACATCGTTCCAACCATGAATCCAAACCACAGCAGCATGTGGGCTGCTCTAGGGAAAGTGAGCTCCATCCCAGCCAGACCCTGTACAATGGTGTTCAGGGGTCTCTTCTAGCTTGCATTATTCTATGCTTCAATGATTTTATTTTGAGAGCTCTTTGAAGACAGAACAGACAGATGAAGAAGAAAAAGACGAGAGGCAGAAGCAGTGATAGAAAATGAAGAAGTATAAATACAACAGTTCCTCTGTGGATCATATCTCCACTCCAAAGGTTGACAGGAAATTTATTACATAAAATTGATGAAACACGCTTAATTTTATCTGCTCAAGTACTGGGCCCCAAGGAGGGTGATGGTTGGGTACAGTAGCATGTGGTCAATATTGTCTCGGGAGCTCATAATCCAGTAGCAAGAAAATGGCTGTGAACGGGTCTGTGAGGTCACTTCTGCCTCTGGAGGTCATTGGCCAACAGCAGGCACATGGCTGAGAAAGGGACTGTGAGGTCACTTCTCTCTGAAGTTGCTGGTAGGTCAGCCCTTGGCTCAAGGTGGGGATATGTGCTTTTAAGGTCCCCTCTGCCAGTGTCTGTGACAGGCCAGCAGCAGGCACCTGGCTGGCACATGGACTGGGAGATCCCTTCTGCCGAGGGACCCAGGCTCACTGCAGGAAGGGGGCTGATAGTTCGGGTGTCGTGTCTCTTCTGCCTGAGCTCATGATGGGATAGCAGCAAGCACTCATCTTGGGCATGTCTATCCGAGAAGCTGAAAGGCTGGCAGCGCTGGGAGATGATAGGGAGGCTACTTCTCGGTGGTCAGGAAAAAGGCCAAAAGAAGGCCTGGTGGGTTGGGATGCTTCCTAGAAGGGTGGTTTCTGAGACGATGGAGCTTTCCTTGGAGGAAGGAAACATCAGGAGAGACAAACAGCTACCAGACAGTGCAGCTTGGCAGGTGAAATCTAGACATGAGGAGGAAGGAATGTGACTCAAGTGGTAGTGCTGTGGTACAAGAAGTCACCCAGAAGGAGGATGAGATCAGTCCATTTCTTTGTGATTCAAGGAACAGAGCAAGAGGGTAGATAGACACCTGTGGCTGGATGGAAATGTCAGGGTGAGAGCAAGGTGAGGAAGCGAGATGGGTGTCTGCAACCTGCAGGGAAACACAAGCAGCTGTGGGACAGCATAGGACAAGCTCTGGTGGAGATGACAAAGGGCCCTTGCAAAGTTGGCACTTGCCAAGAGAACCCAAGGCTTTGTCCCCTTGGCTATTGCAGGTGTTTCTGCCGCCAAGGCCTCTGAGGAGACCTGTTGTCCTAAGGCACTGGGGGGGGTGCTCATTGCCTCCTTGCACAGCCCCAGGAAGGCAGGGAACTGTCACCCCATTGGCCTTCCCTCAGCATCACCCACCCCACCTCCCACTGCCCCAGCAAGAGCCCTGAGCAAGGCCTGAGGGACAGGATCTGCCTTGCCAGGGGCTGGGGCTCAGGCCTTTCTGCTTCACCAGACACACCCAGGGTGTTCTCAGCATCTGAGCTGCCTGCACCTTCCCTTTGCTGCCTGCCATCATGGCCTCCAGTTCTCTGCTCTAACGAGCCCCTGGGGAGGCTTTGCTGGTAATGGTCCTCAGTGGGACTCAGCAATGCTTCAGGGTACTCAGGATGTTTTCCTCCTCATTTTCAATTGTGGAAAGGTTTGTGAAATCTCCTCTCAGTACCCAAGCTTCAAGGACTCAGCTCAGACACTCCATGGGGCTCATTACAGTGAAGAAAGCCCTAACAAACTATGCCTCTTCTTGTAGTTTTCTTCTAGTCTGATACAGTTTATTAGAGAGGTTTCCTAATATATTTATGGAGAAAGATTTCAAAAAGCTTCTAAGAAAAACGTCTTTTCATTTTAAAGAGGTGTAGTTTATCATCTTGGAGTTTCGATAAGTGGTGACAGCAGCATTCTCTGACTAATATTAATGCAGGGTCTCTCCTCAGGAGGTCTGGCTTGGTTGCAGAAGCTGTTTCTTGAGGTCTGACACAGTGTGGACAACTTTGCTTCACGCCTCCCCAACCCCAGCATTTCTCTCCTTGGGGCCACTTGGGACTCGCATCCCTTTTCCTTACATCAGCCTTCTCCAAGGAGCTCTGCAGCTGCCTGTTACAGCTCCTTTGCACCTGTTCCCTCCTGCTTTCCTTGGAGAACTGGCTGCACACAGGCACAGAGGGATACTTTCCCTTTTTGAACAAACAAAATAATACTGAGAAATCCAAAATTTTGCATAAAACACCCTCCTCCACTCTATGCCAAGTACAAGCTGCCACCAGAGACTTTCACCTCCTCAAAACACAATCACGCATGAAATGTTTTAAACAGAAAGACAATTATAAAATAAACACACTTAAAGAGTTGGGTAAAGGCAGAATTAGAAGTGTCTGTCCCCAGCAGAGGGAGAGAACGTCAGTGATGACTTCAGCCTGTTTCAAAACAGGTTGCCTTAGAGACCAAAAGACTCCTCAAGGGAGCCCAGAGGGGGAAGACAGAGAGACATATTGAGCTGGTCCTCTGCTGCTGAGCTGGGCTGGGCTCCTGGGATGGAGGGAGATCATGGCGTCCAGGCAGCACAGATTAGACACAGCTCTGCCCAGGAGCAGCTCCTCTGCCAAGCCCAGCAGGGCTGAGGGCACTGCCTGCAGGTAGCAAGTTGAAAGGAGCGAGGCAGAGAGACCTTGAAGGCAGACTGGACTTGGAAGACAGCTGAGAGTTCACTGGCAGAGAATTCTTCCCAGTCCTTAACACAGTCAGTCTCTGGCTGAAGGGCAGTGTAGGTGAGTAGCCTGCAATTACCTTACAGAGCTGGCTGATGTGGGGTGAAGGATGTGCTCCTCAGCAGGGCTTCCCTTCTGCATGGTCAGAGGGACAGGGCACCACAGCTGCCTCCTCCCGGCTGCAGGGCTGTGAATTCTGGTGTGCAGCCAGGGGTGCCCGGGGCTGTCCTTCAGAGCAGGGTCCCTGCAACCCATGGGGGCTGTGTGCTGGGGCAGGGACTGCCTCCTGCCAGGGCCAGCACTCATCCTGCCTAGGGAGCTCACCATGACGCTACAGGGAGAAGCTGTTGGTAGAAGGAATGACCCCAGGCAGGGAAGGGGAGCGTCTTCTGCTGTAGAGTGGGACCTGTTCCGGTGAGGGCTGCTCTCCACTCCAAACCACCCTGAGGACATTTGCAGAGGGTGCTTCTGAAGGACATTGAGGCACCATTCACCTGATAGGCAAGGATTCTGTACTTTCGGTTTTTCCGCTCTTGGTTGGCTGGGTGGGCAGTGGGAGACTGGAGCACTGGGCACAAACTGAAGCGTAGGAAGTTCCAGCTGAACATGAGGAAGAGCTGCTTTACTCTGAGCGTGATGGAGCCCTGGAACAGGCTGCCCAGAGTGGTTGTGGAGTCTCCTTCTCTGCGGATATTCAAAACCTGCCTGGATGTGGTCCTGTGCAACCTTCTCTAGGTGACCCTGCTTTGGCAGGGGGGTTGGACAAGCTGATCTCCAGAGGTCCCTTCCAGCCCCCACCATTCTGTGACTCTGTGGTTCTGTGAGATGCAAATTTATTTCTCTGTTTTGGAGAAGGCACTGAAACCCCAATTCTTGTTAGCATCTTTCTGAGCTGCTTCTTAGACCCCCCAAACACAGAGATATCCCTGGGCAGTGCGCCACTGCCAGGAGATGTCTGCAGGGCAGAGCTGAGCACACAGCCGGTGAGTTGGGTTCTGTGAGCATTGACAGGGAGCAGAGCCAGGGACACAGAAACAGCTCCCACAAGGGACAGTGCCAGGCAGCAGAGACACGGGCAGGGAGTGAAAGGGAGCTGCTACCAGAGATGTCGTGGAAGTGGGGATTCGAGCACCTCCCTGCCATCCTTTGCAGTGCAGACACATTACCCAACACAAACCCCTGGTCTCCTCTGCTACCCAACAGAAACTTTGTCCCCAGAGCTGTGGGGTCCAGGTCATGAGACAGCGCCTCCCTTGCTAGACCTTCAGATTAAAGATTCCTGGGAAATGGGACACAAAAAAAGATGCTCAAAGCACTTGCCCTACAGTGTCATCATCCGAGTGGCAGTGAAGGCAATTGCATAAGGAGAAGAATTCACAGCAAGTCCATATGCCTCTGTCCTTGCTTCATTCTTTCTGGAGCATTGCAGTGTTCTTCCCTGTTTCTGCACTTGTCTGTGGTGCTCCTGCTCTCTGGGGCAGGGCTGGGAATGTGGGTCAGTTTTTGTTCTGACACCGATGCTGGTGGCCCTGACCCAGAGAAATTCTCATGGACAGCAGGTGCCAAGGTTGCACATAAATCTCTGATGAACAATACCACTCAATTGGTAGCAACAGACAAGGAACTGACTCATTCCTCTTTCTGCTCGATGAGGGGGGTTATTGTTCATAATGGTATTTTTTTCTGCTGAGAGAAATCTCCCCCTAAACTGTCATTGTCTTTTTCTCCTTGGACAGGTCCCCATGCCCAGAGGTGGTAAATGTCCAATGAAACTTCTGTCACTGAGATACTCCTCCCGGCATTTGCAGACACACGGGAGCTGCAGCTCTTGCACTTCTGCCTCTTCCTGAGCATCTACCTTGCTGCCCTCTTGGGCAACGGCCTCATCATCACCGCCATAGCCTGCGACCACCACCTCCACACTCCCATGTACTTCTTCCTCCTCAACCTCTCATTCCTTGACCTGGTGTCCCTGTCAACCATTGTCCCGAAATCCATGGCCAACTCCCTCTGGGACACTAGGGTCATCTCCTACATGGGATGTGCTGTACAGGTCTTTTTCTTTCTTTTCTTTCTCTCTGCTGAGTATTGTCTCCTCACCATCATGGCCTATGACCGCTCCATTGCCATCTGCAAACCCCTACACTACGGGAGCCTCCTGGGAAGTAGAGCTTGTGTCCACATGGCAGCAGCTGCCTGGGGCAGTGCTTTGCTCAACTCTCTCCTGCACACTGCCAACACATTTTCCATACCCCTCTGCAAGGGCAATGCTGTGGACCAGTTCTTCTGTGAAATCCCCCAGATCCTCAAGCTCTCCTGCTCACACTCCTACCTCAGGGAAGTTGGGCTTCTTGGGGTTACTGCCTGTTTAGATTTCGGGTGTTTTACTTTCATTGTGCTGTCCTATGTGTAGATCTTCAGGGCTGTGCTGAGGATCCCCTCTGAGCAGGGACGGCACAAAGCCTTTTCCATATGCCTCCCTCACCTGGTCGTGGTTGTCCTGTTTGTCAGCACTGCAGTGTTTGCCTACTTGAAGCCACCCTCTGTCTCCTCCCCATCCCTGGATCTGGTGGTGTCATTTCTGTACTCGGTGCTGCCACCAGCTGTGAACCCCCTCATCTACAGCATGAGGAACCAGCAGCTCAAGGATGCTCTATGGAAACTGGCCCAACGGACGCTTTTTCAACGCCAATGTCTTGCCTCCATTTCTCTGCACATTTTTCAGAGTTAATCTTAGGACAGGCATCTGCTTTTTTCTTATGTGAAAATCCTACTTAGAGATAATTTTCTGGATTTATACTACTTGTCTTGAGATTTGATCCTATTGTGTCTGACCCTTGCACAACACTCTCTTATATGTGGCCTGTCAGATAGCAGCTATCCAATAAAGATGGATAGCTCTTCCGGACTTTCTGTATTTTAATGAGCCCCGTGGGGTATTTGGCGCTGAGTCCAAGATCCTCATATACTGAGACGAGATAGCATAAACCGCTCAGGAATTCAGAAGCAAAACTCACAGTACCTTGCAGTATTAATGAGCCCCACTGAGGGCCATTACTGACAAAGCCTCCCCAGGGACTCCTTAGAGCAGAGAAGTGGAGGCTGTGATTTCAGGCAGGCAAAGGCACTGTGCAGGTGACTGAAATTCTGAGAAAAACCTTGGTTTGTTTGATGAAGCAGAAAGGCCAAGGCCTGAGCCCCAGGCCTTGGGAAGGCAGAACCAGTCCCTCAGATGTGGCTCAGGGCTCTCCTGGGGTCAGTGGAATGTGAGGGTGAGCAATGCCAAGCGTAGGAGAACTGTACAACACATCCTGGTTTCCTCAGGAAGAGGTGAGGAGGAAACAAAGACCAGAGTCTCAAAATAGAAATTCTCCTGGTAGGCTTCAGCGGCAGATGCAACTGTCATAACCAAAGGGCGAAAGACCTTGGTCTTGTGTGTCCTTTCAGACTTTCATGAGCCCTTGACAATCTCTACTGCAGGCTGTCTTACACTATCCCAGGCCTGCATTTGGACCTGACGAGATGCATCTGAGTCCTGAGGGAATTGGCTGATGTTGTTGCCAAGACTCTCTCCATGATATTTGAAAGAACATGGCAGTCAGGGAAAGTCCCTGGTGACTGGAGGAGGGGAAACATTGTGCCCATTTTTAAAAAGGATAGAAAGGTGGACCCTGGGAACTACCGACCTGTCAGCCTCACGTCTGTGCCTGGGAAGATCATGGAACAGATCCTCCTAGAAGCTATGCTAAGGCCCATGAAGGACAGGGAGGTGCTTCGAGACAGTCAGCATGGCGTCACCAAAGGCAAGTCCTCCCTGACCAGCCTAGTGGCCTTCTGTGATGGCGTGACTACATCAGTGGACAAGGGAAGAGCAATGGGTGTGATCTATCTGGGCTTCTGTAAAGCCTTCGTCACAGTTCCCTACAACATCCTTCTCTGTAAGTTGGAGAGATACGGATTTGATGAGTGGACTGTTTGGTGGATAAGGAATTGGTCGGCAGGGTGCAGCCAGAGGGTAGTTGTCAACAGCTCAATATCCAAATTGGATGCTGGTGACAAGTGGTGTCCCTCAGGGGTCCGTACTGGGACCAGTGCCGTTTAGCATCTTCATCAATGACACAGAGAGATCAAGTGCAGCCTCAGCAAGTTTGCACATGATGCCAAGCTGAGTGTTTCAGTTGACATGCCAGAAAGATAGGATGCCATCTACAGAGTCCTGGACAAGCTTGAGACATAGGTCTGAGTGAACTTTAACAGGTTCAGAAAGGCCAAGTGCAAGTTCCTGCACCTGGATTGGGGCAAGCCCCACTATCAATACAGGCTGGGGGATGAAGGGCTTGAGAGTAGCCCCATTCAGAGTAGGTCTCAGGCGTGCTAGTGGATGAAAAGCTGGATGTGAACCACCAATGTGTGCTTGCAGCCCAGAAGGCCAAGTGCATCCTGGGCTACATCAAGAGAAGTGTGGCCAGCAGGTCGACGGAGGGGATTCTGCCCCTCTGCTCTGCTCTGGTGAGACCCCACCTGGAGTCCTGCATCCAGCGCTGGAGCCCCCAGCAGAAGAAGGACATGGAACAGTTGTTGCGGTTCCAGAGGAGTGTGACAAAAATGATCTGAGGGCTGAAGCACCTCTCCTGTGAGGAAAAGCTCAGAGAGTTGGGGCTGCTCAGCCTGGAGATGATCAGGCTGTGGGGATAAGTTATTGCAGACTTTCAGTACTTAAAGGGAGCATCTAAGAAAGACAGGGAAAGTCTTTTTAGCAAGGTCTAATGTGATAAAGGAAGGAGTAATGACTTTAAATAAAGGGGGGGTAAATCAAGACTGGAAGAATTTTTTTTTTTCCCAAAACGGTGGTGAAACCCTGGAACAGAATGCCCAGAGAGGTAGTGGAGACACCATCCCTGGAAACGCTGAAGGCCAGATTGGATAGGGCTCTGAGCCACCTGGTCTAGTTGAAGATGTCCCTGCTCCTGCAGGGGACTTGGGATAGATGACTACTAAATGTCCCTTCCAAACCAAAGCATTCTATGATGAGGCCGCATCTGGAGTACTGTGTCCGGTTCTGGGTTCTCCACTTCCAGAAAGATGAGGAGCTACTGGAGAGAGTCCAGCAGAGGGCTACAAGGGTGATGAGGGGACTGGAGCATCTCTCCTATGAGGAGAGGCCGAGGGAGCTGGGCTTGTTTAGCCTGGAGAAGAGAAGGCTGTGAGGGGACATTATAAATGCTTATAAATATCTCACGGGTGAATGTCAGGAGGATGGGGCCAAACTCTTTTCAGTGGTGCCCATGGACAAGACAAGGGACAACGGGCACAAACTGAAGCACAGGAAGTTCCGTCTGTTCTGGTTTGGCTGCGTCCGGCAACAAAAGCACCACGCGGTTGACACACCCCTGCTGGGGTGCGAAGGAGAATGGAAAGAAACAGGCAGAAACTGGTGGGTCTGGATAAGTGCAGTTTAACAGAACAGCAAACAAAGGGAACAGGAACAACAACGATACAGATAAGGAGAAAACACAACACAAACCGCACAACCCACAGAGCCGTTCTCTCCCAGACCGGACCGGCTCCTCTGCTCCTGAGCCACGAGAGAGTTCCCGGCACCCCGCTCCCCCCCACCGGATCCCAGCATGATGGCACGTGGTATGGAACACCCTGCTCTGTTTGGTCAGGTTGGGTCAGCCCGCCCAGCTGTGCCCCTTCGTGGATTCCGGTGAAAATTAACCCTGTCCTGGCCAAACCCAGGACATTATCTACCCCTTATTCCATACCATCTACATCATGCCCTTGTCCCCCATTGTCCAGTTGATCACCACCACTTCTCCTGTCTCCAGATATCATTCCCTTAGTCTATGGATCATCACTCTAAAGTGTCCGTTGAGTTCATTTAATCCATGACTTTGGGCTCCATCTGTCGTAATGGTCTTCCGTGGCAGGAGAGTTTATGTGTGGTGATGGACAGTCACTCACTACATCCAGAGCTCACAGTTTGCAGGACATGTTGATCTTGATGAAGTTGCTGGGTGCCACTTGTTGAAAAACCAGGTCCAGTCCCATCATCGCTGTGCTCTGCTACGTTTCATCAAAAAGTCCATCCTTCTTTAATCTGGACAATGCTTACTATAATACTACTGGTATAACATATAAAAATTATAACAGTGATAACAGACAGTGACAGGATTATTTAACAATTAACTGTAGACAATTTATTTATGGACTATTCTCACCCAAAATCAAATCCCTATGAGGTACACATCGGACTTCCCCATCCTTCCGCATTACCCACCAGGTACACCCAGGTCCTTGAGCAAAAGCAATCCTGCGGACGGGCTTGCCTTTTCCCGAGGCAGGACTAACCCAAACCGTCTTCCCTAACATGTTCCGCTTGTGCACTACAGGGACTTTATCCTCTTCTATGGGGTGCTGAGGATTTCATTGGGCAGGACCAGCGTGGATGGTGGATCCTCCGGTGTTAACTAACAAAGTGGCCCTTGCTAATTGAGTATTCCAGTTTTTGAAAGTCCCAACCCCCATTGCTCTCAGAGTGGTTTTTAGCAGCCCATTGTACCGTTCGATCATTCCAGAGGCTGGTGCATGGTAGGGGATGTGATACACCCACTCGATACCCTGTTCTTTGGCCCAGGTGTCTATGAGGCTGTTGCGAAAGTGAGTCCCATTGTCCGACCCAGTTCTTTCGGGAGTGCCATGTCGCCACAGGACTTGTTTTTCCAGGCCCAGGATTGTATTCCAGGGGGTGGCATGGGGCACAGGGTAGGTTTGCAACCATCCGGTGGTGGCCTCCACCATTGTGAGCACATAGCGCTTGCCTTGGCGGGTTTGTGGCAGTGTGATGTAGTCAATCTGCCAAGCCTCCCCATATTTATATTTTAGCCATCGTCCTCCATACCACTGAGGCTTTACCCGCTTGGTTTGCTTGATTGCAGCGCATGTTTCACATTCATGGATAACCTGTGCGATGGTGTCCACGGTCAAGTCCACCCCTCGGTCACGAGCCCATCTGTATGTCGTGTCTCTTCCTTGGTGGCCCGAGGTGTCATGAGCCCACCGAGATATGAATAGTTCACCCTTCTGTTGCCAGTCCACATCCACCTGAGCCACTTCAATCTTGGCAGCCTGATCCACCTGGTGGTTGTTTTGATGTTCCTCAGTGGCCCGACTCTTAGGGACATGGGCGTCCATGTGACACACTTTTACAACAAACTGCTCCAGATGGGCAGCAATATCGTGCCACAATGGGGCAGCCCAGATGGGTTTGCCTCTGCGCTGCCAGTTGTTCTTCTTCCATTGCTGCAGCCACCCCCACAAGGCATTGGCCACCATCCAGGAGTTGGTGTCAAGATAGAACACTGGCCACTTCTCTTGATTGGCAATGTCGAAAGCCAGCTGGATGGCTTTCACCTCTGCAAACTGGCTGGACTCACCTTCTCCCTCGGCAGTTTCCGCCACTTGTCGTGTAGGGCTCCATACAGTAGCCTTCCACCTCCGCTGCTTCCCCACAATGCGACAGGACCCATCCGTGAACAGGGCATACTCTTTCTTATCTTCTGGCAGCTGGTTATACAGTGGGGCCTCTTCAGCACGTGTCACCTCCTCCTCTGGCGATGCTCCAAAATCTTTGCCTTCTGGCCAGTCCATGATTAACTCCAGAATTCCTGGGCGACTGGGGTTTCCCATTCGGGCCCACTGTGTGATCAGCACAATCCACTTACTCCACTCCTTTTTCTCACCGAGAACAGTCTGTTTTGTCCGTGGTGGTAATTGTTGAGTGATCTCTCCCTGTCCTTGTCTTGACCCTCAAGCCCTTCAGCATATTTCCTGTCCCCTGTCCAGTTGAGGAGGGGGAGTGATAGAGGGGTACTTAGTGGGCTCCTGGCATTTATCCAGGCCAAACCAAAACAGATGGCAATCAGGTTTTAGAGGCATGACTGACCCATCATCAATCCTTGCTGACTCCTTTCAGACATGTTCTTCTTTTTTAGGTGCACAGAAATGCCAAAGTGACCTTGTACAGCCTGGGGTTCCCTGGGGTGACTTTCTGAACTCTTTCAACAACAGGCGCAACATTGCCTTGTCCTCACTCACAAGAGCCCTCGACCAGTGCCAGGAAGTTTTGAAAGGGATATTCCAAAGAAATGTTGATCTGTCCCTATCACTTCATAACTGATATTCTGCCTGTTAAATGGTGTATGGAATTTCTCTAATTTTTCATATATTTTCACCTGTCTTGACTATTTCTAAAGTAATATTTTCAGATGCAGTCTGCCTAGACATAGGCCTTTTCCATTATTGTCCAGTTTTCTCCTCCCTTTACTCTTTGTTCATTCAGATTCCTGGCACCTACCAAGCAGCTCTTTTGACATCGGGGAGTTAAAAGTTTGCTTGCCTTTCAGTAGTCTGTATTCCTAGCCAACTCTCTAAATATGTTCGTAACTATTTTATTTCCTCTACATAGCTACAATATTTCTCATAAGATTATTCCTTATAGGAAGGCAACCTCATTATATGTAAATTGTAATTACCATGTAATTGCACAGTGTGGGGTTTTTTTAAGGAACTTGATTATGTTTGAATTTTGTTTTTCTTGCAAATGGGACAACTCCTGCTGTGCCTGTGTGCAGCCAGCTCTCTATGGAGAGTAGGTGGGAGATGGTGCAATGGAGCTGTAACATCCAGCTGCAGAGATCAGTGTAGAAGTCTGATGCAAAGAGCAGTGACACGATGAAAGAAATGTTGAGGTTGGGGAGGTGAGGAGTAAAGTTGTCCAAAGAGTGTCAGACCTCAAGGGACTGCTTCTCCTACCTGTTCAGCCCTCCTGAAGAGAAAGCCTGGAACAATATCACTTGGATAATGTTTCTACCACTTCACCTGTAAACTGAAAAGCAATTAAAAATATCCCTTAATATAAAAAAAAATACTTATTAGGCACAGTATTTTATCTTTTTCCTTATCTACACTGTGAAAAAACTCCAGCTAGCAGTACATGTCTTGAAGAATTGAAGAAAATTTCAGGAGCTTGTTAGCTTAGCACTTTCTGTATTTTAATGAGCCCCATGGGGTATTTGGTGTTGAGTCCATGAAGCTCAGATACTGAGAGGAGATTGAAAAAAATGCTCATGTTCTAGAAACAAAATTCAAATTACCTTGAAACATTGATTGGCCCCACTGAGGGCCATTACTGACAAAGCCTCCCCAGGGACTCCTTAGAGCAGAGAATTGGAGGCCATGATTGCAGGTAGGCAGAGGCACTGTGCAGGTGGCTGAAATACTGAGAAAACCCTTGTTCTGCTTTATGAAGCAGCAAGGCCAAGGCCTCAGCCCCAGGCCTGGGAAGGCAGGCCCTGTCCCTCACATGTGGCTCAGGATTCTTCTTGGGGACAGCTGAATGTGTGGGTGAGGAATGACAAGTGCGGGAAAATTCTGCAAAACCTCTCAGCCTCCCTAAGAAGACGCAGGGATGAAACACAGTACAGTGCCTCCAAAGAAAGTTTCTCCCTGTAGTACTTGGTGGTAGAGGCAACTGCCATGGCCAAGGGGACAAAGCCCTTGCTCCTGTTGAAACCTTCAGCCCTGCCAGAGTCCTTAGCCATCTGTACTGCAGGCTGTCCTGCACTGTCCCATGCCTGCACCTCTTTCCCTTCAGCCTGTAGACACCCTTCTTTCTTTCACACCTAACTCTAACCCCAGCATTTCCTCACCTTCACTGATGTCTCTCCACGCTCACGGGATTTTCCGTGAAACACAGATCCATGGGTTGCGCGAGACTCCCTCTGGGTGACCTCATACACAACAAGGATACACTTTGAGGGAGACTTCCTTTTCATCTTCAGTCTGAACACTTCAGTCTGCACATTGTGGAAACTTTCTTCTCTTCCCACTACAAAGGAAAGCTTCTGCATCTCTGAAACCACCCCTTAAGGAGTTGCAGTCTACTACTTTATCTCCCTCAGCCTCCGATTCACCAGGCTCGAGTCCCTCCGTCTCTCCACAGAAGCCCAAAACCCATCCTGGCAGATCTCCTCTAGCACTTTCATAGTTCTTCCGTGTTCCTCCAGAATGGGTAGCCACATGTGCAGTCACACTAGTCCAGATGTGACTACTGCACCGCTGAGGCAAGGGGGGTGATAACTCTCTCGTTTGGGTGGCCAGGCTCCTCCTAATGCAGCCCTGTATGCTCTTAGCCTTACTCGCTTCAAGCATGCACCACTCGCTCATCTGGTATCCCTTGGAACGCCCAGGCCCTTCTCCTCAGGGTCACTCCTTAGCTGTTCAGGTCCCCACCTGCCCTCATTTTTTTGGAGTTATTCTCCCCCCTCAAAATGACTTACAACTTCTTGCAAAACCTCATGAGGGTTCTACTGCCAAATCTAAAAGTTTCTCAAAGTTCCCCCTGTATTGAAGCTCTGTTTTGACAGCTTTTCATGTGTGCGTACCAGACTTGTGTTGCCTCTGACAAGACAGCAGCATGAGGAATTGCAGGACACTACTGGTGAACGAAGGAGGTACCTGTTCAGTGGAACTGTTGACCCAGGGAGGAATTGCCATGGTGTCGTGATTTAACCTGGCAGCTGGCAACTAGGACCAGACAGCCGCTTGCTCTCTCTTCCTGCCTGCAGTGGGATGGGGAGGAGAATGGGCAAAACTAATACTCATGGGTTGAGATAAAGCCAGTTTACTAAGAAATGAAGGGAAAGTATAATATAATACTAATAATGATGATTATGCAAAACAAGTGATACACAATACAATTTTTCTCACTGCCCAATGACCAATTGCACAGTTTGTCCCCAGGAAGCCATCGCAGAATCCACAGAACTCCTGGAATTCATGGATATGTCCCCAGACAACCCCCATCTATATACTGAGCATGGTGTCTACAGTATGGAATATTTCCACTGGCCAGCTTGGGTTAGCTGTCTGGCTATGATCCCTCCTAGCTCCTGCAAATTTGCTCAAGAGCTGAACATGAGAAACCAGAAAAAAGACCTTAATTTCCTAGAAACAGCTATAATCATCACTGTTACCAACATGCTTCTCATACTAAATCCAAAACACAGCAGCTACTGACATTATAATTACCTCTATCCCAGCTGAAACCAGGACAGTATCCACCCCTTACTCTATACCATCTACATCATGCTCAGGTATAACACTTTCCAAAAAATGACAACCACTTTTGATTTGCGCACAGAGACATCATTCCTTACCCTATGGGCTAGCCCTCTATAAGGTTCACTGAGTTCCTTTAGTCTGTGACTTTGGGGTCCATCTGTCATAACAGTCTTTCAGGGCAGCAGAGATGGTGTGTGTTGTTGGATTGTCACATGCCGCATGTGGGGTAGTCGTGGAAGGTTGGCGAGAAGGATTGTGAACACGCTGAAGTGGTTTGCAGAAGTCATCTTCATCACAATGTCTTTTGTACCTCCAGGATTCTTTTTCCCAGATGAGAAATCAAGCTTATTGGTATCAAGTTATATCTCCTGAAGTCCAGGTATTCTTTGTTGTAATAATCGTTATTTGTCTGTTTGTGATTTTTCAATGTATACTAACTTGTTTAATGTCAATCACTAAGAAGTGTCAAAAAGAAGTTTGGAAGTATAGTAATTGCAGGGATGCAATAAAAACAAAAGGAGGGAATGCTAGAGACCAATTATAAAGATTGATTATAGAATAGAATAAAATCATAGAACTAGAACGTAGATTCAGTTGTGTAAACACAGCTGTGTTAAGAAACCATACAATCGGTGTGTTGCAATTGGGATAGAAATCCATTGTATGGATTGTATCAAACAGAATTCACAAAAGAAGCCGAGACGACCCTGAAACCAAGCAAGGCCTGAAACCAGCGAGGGAGAATTCTACAAAGATAGAAGCATAGAAAGAACTCAATAAATGATGTACTTAAAGGAAGGGAACAGTTGCTTAGAAACTTATGAGGATTCTAGCCTTGATATAATCGGTTTAATGAATGTATATAAACTGGTCTAGCGAGTTCAGCTTTGCCACTCACTGAGGTGATGGCCCAACTCTGAGTTGTGAATAAAGCAATACCCAGTGTAACCCACTCGTGTGAGGATAAAATTTTTAACAGTCATCCCACCATGCACCATTGTGAAGAGACTGGCTCTCTATTCTCGGTGAAATTCTCGTAGGTACTGCCAGGCTTGGATGAGGACCCCCTCAGCCTTCCCTTCTCTGGGCTGGACAAGCCCAACTCCCTCAGACTCTCCTCATAGTCGAAGTGCTCCTGTCCCTGGATGTCCTGAGGGCCCTTTGCTAAACCTAGTACAGCTTGCCAGTATGGTTCCTGAACTGTGGATCTGAAATCTGGATGCAGTATTCCAGAGAATCCCTTCTCTCCATCTCCTGGCCACGCTCCTGGTCGTACAGCCCAGGATGCTGATGTCCTCCCTGGCTGCCAGGGCAAACGGCTGCCTCCTGTCCAGCTCCCTGACCAACAGCAGCTTTCCCACAGGGCTGTGCTCAGCCAGACAACCCCCAGCCTGTGCCATTGCCATGGTGAGTCCGCTGCAGGGCCAGAAAATGGCATCTGTCCTGCTGGCATTTCATGAGGTTCCTGCCAATACATGCTCTCCTCCTCCTTCAGCTCCTGTCTTGAGCAGAGAGGCCTGGGAGACCTTTTTGGGAAAGATTCAGGCAAAGAAGGCATTAGGTCTGTCAGCCCCATTGCTGTTTACTGTTCTTGAATTCCATTTCCCATTCAGCTGCAGCCCTATATTTCCCTTGTTCACCTTAGTTTCTAACACAGAAATTCAGGCCCTTTTCTTTGCTCTTGACTTTTCTTACAGCCACAAACTTAGGGTGAGCTTTGCTTTTCCCGTCACACCTGCACTGCAAAGGCAGTGTACATAAATCCTGGTCTATACCTGTCTTTGCTGTCTCCCCTTAGCAGCTTCTTCATGGCCCAGAAGGTGGCTTTGTCTGCCAGCTTTCCTGCAGTGTCGCTGCCCCACTGTCCCACACATGGTTCCATGGCCCTTCTGTGCAGGCACAGCACAGGACAGGATGTGTTCAGGGTGGGGAATGGTCACTCTGACATGGTGCTCACAGCAGTGCTTAGTGGTTTCTCAGCCCATGGCCTTCCTGTTAAGGAACCTCTCCAAGCTCCTGGAAAGGTCGTGTCACACATGGGGCTTCACAGGCAGCCCTGTTCAAGGTTCTGAGCCAAAACAGAGAAGGGTTTGCCATTCCCACGATGCAGGCAGTGAGCCCAGCAGGAGGATGCAGATGTCTCTACAGCAAAACTTACCCAGAAACCTGCATTGAACGACCAATGATGGAAAAATCCAGTGAGAAATGCCCAATGGCTGGGTAGTGAACAGGGCCCTGGGCCACCTTTCTGGTCTGTCCATGCCACCAAGGGCACAGACCAGCCTCCTTCTCCTGCACCTGCATGGATTCAAGGCCTTCCGTAAGCCCTTACACAAAGTCTCTGGGTCACACAAGTTGGGTGGACACCTAAGTAGGAAAGAATGAATCATGACAATTGTTTCAAGGCCAAAAAGGAAGGAAAAAGAAAAAGAAAAAAAATTATGAAAAAGGAAAGACAGACTTGGCCTGTCATGACCTAATTTGGGATCCATTTGGAGAGGAAAATAGGCAGTCCACGGCTGTTGAAAGAAATGCAGTCACCAGTTTCCGCACCGCGTCCTTGAGCTCCTGGTTCCTCATGCTGTAGATGAGGGGACTCAGTGCTGGGGGTACCACTGAATAAAAAACAGCCATCACCAGACCCAGAAATGGGGAAGAGATGGAGGGGGGCTTCAGGTAGGCATACATGGCAGTGCTGATAAACACAGAGACCACAGCCAGGTGAGGGAGGCACGTGGAAAATGCTTTGTGCCGTCCCTGCTCAGAGGGGATCCTCAGCACGGCCCTGAAGATCTGAACATAGGACAGCACAATGAAAATGAAACATCCAAAACCTAAAGAGAAACCAAGCACAAGAAGGCCAGCCTTTCTGAGGTAGGATTCTGAGCAGGAGAGCTTGAGGATCTGGGGCACTTCACAGAAGAACTGGTCAAGAACATTGCCTTGGCAGAGAGAAAGTGAAAATGTGTTAACGGTGTGAAGGAGAGAGTAGAGCAAAGCACTGCCCCAGGCAGCTGCTGTCATGTGGACACAAGCTCTGCTGCTCAGGAGGGTCCCGTAGTACAGGGGTCTGCAGATGGCAACGTAGCGGTCATAGGCCATGACGGTCAGAAGGCAGTACTCCCCTACAATGAAGAAGAGAAATAAAAAGAGCTGGGCAGCACATCCTGCATAGGAGATGGCCCTGGAACACCAGAGGGAATTGGTCATGGATGTGGGCACAGTAGTGGAGATGGAGCCCAGGTCGAAGAGGGAGAGGTTGAGGAGGAAGAATGTGGAGTCCTGGCTGGACAAGAGGGGACATAGTTTGGTGCGTTGAGCAACCCAGGTTCTGATCCGGAGGTAAGCCTTGGGAGCGGCTGACACGGAACCCCACTGGGAAGGCGGAGCGACGAGCTCGGGACACTGGAGCAGGGGGAACTTCACCGTTTCCTGCCACACTGTCACTTCCTTCCTGCCACGTTGCTGTTACCTGCCACAGTACTGTTTTCACTTCGAGATGCAGCTCTGCACCAATCACAACGAGTTGCAGTAGTTTTGCCTATATATGGGTTGGGGTTTTAACCATTCAGATGCTGTAATAGTTTTGCTATATAAACCTTGTTTTGCTGACTAATAAAGCTGTACGATCATACTCATATTGGGGTCACATCGTTACAACGGTCCGTTACCCACGCCTACATTTGGTAGCAGCGGATGGACGGTTTCCCTGCAGGAGGCCCTCGGTCTGCGGTGAGCAGCTAGAGAGGGGGGCGTGGGAGTAACGGCTGGGAGGGTCCTGCCTGGGTGCGGATGCGCAGGGCAGGTACGGATGGCCGACTCCCAGGGATTTTAGAACCACACTGGGGCTGCCTGGCGCAGCTAAATTTTAACGTGGAGGCTGGGGTCGCTGGCATGGAGGTGGATGCCGCGGCAACGTTGTTAGTCGGTATTCTCTCTAAGAGAGGAATAGACACAACGGCAAACCAACTCATGAAGTTGATTAAACTGGGGCAACGATGGGGTCGCTTTGCGGATACCCCGGTACTGATTTCCGTCTCGGAATGGCAAGAGTTAGGAGAGATGATGTGGGAAAGGACAATAACGGGGGAGGACAAGGAGGAAAAGGAGATAAAAGCCGTCCACGAGCTCTGGCAAACAGTATTACACACTTTAAAAGCCATGAAAGCTGAACGAGAGGTGGCGTGTGCTGCAGCTCAGATGCTAGCTCCGGAGCCTGGGAAGGATCACGCGCCTAAGCCTGGGACATTAGCACGGGTTTTCGGGCTACCTGCCGTTAGAGGGATGACTGGGATCACCTGTAACACAATTGCCGAGATTCGAGCGAGTGCAGAGTGCGGTTCCGGTCTCGGCGCAGAGGGGGGTGGCCCACCGGAAGTTGCTGCCAGAGACATCAACTCGAAATGCGAGCCGGACGCGGTAGTACGACCGCCCCCAGGGAACGGGGAGGAGTCGGGTGCGGAACTGCGACTGCCTTCCGGAAGAGGGGAGGAGCGGCTAGTACCACCCCAAGAGGGGAAGGGAGAAGGAGTGCAGCTTACGACATCGGCCCCTCCTGGGGCGCGGCCTGCAACATCGGCCCCTCCTCTCTATCCACCTCTGCCACATTCCAGCGAGGCGTCTCCACTCCCGACGCCCTCTGATGCCGGCCAGAACGAATTACTCAAAAAAAAAAAAAAAAAAAAAAAAAAACCCCAAACAAACCCAAAAACCATGCGATCTGTTGCAGTCAGTTTTGCAGCATCTTCAAGACAAGAGCTCGCAGTTCCAGCATATGTCAATCGTTACCAACCCCCCCACCGGGAAAATGAGGCTTCTTCTCCGAGATGTTTAGCTGGGCCTCTGGCACGGATCACACCTACCCGCTGGAGCAGTGTTACAAGAGATGCCATCCTAGATGGACAGTGGAACGTTGCCACCATTATCTGAGGTACACAAGCCTCAGCCTGTCCTGTGGAACAGGTTAATGGATGACAATCATAAGTACAGGTGTTTGGCCGGAGGAGTGGCCACTAAGTTACCACGTGAAGAAAGCCGTGAGCAGGGGCTGGGTCTAACAGACCCTAAGCAGGAATCAGGTCCGTTTTCCCCGCCCCCCCCCTCCCCGGCTCGCTGGAGAATGGGACAGTCACTGAGAAAAGGAGCGAAGGCTTCATTAAAGAATTTTTTTACAGTGAAGTTTGAAAGAACAAAGTCTTGCAGTTTAAAATACCTGAGGAAATCATTACTTGGAAATCAAAATCAGTGCATACAGCTTTAAATGCTCTAAAACTTACAGAGACTATCTCAGAAGCAGCTGCTATACCTCTGTCCTTATCTCAAAAGCAAGGACAGAGCAGCAGTCTGCTGAAATTTAACCCTACATACGACGAAATTCCTACTGAACACGAGAAGTGCGGGAAGTAAATCTGCCAAAACCTGACGATCCTTTGAATCCAGAGAAACAGGAAGTGGGGTGTAAAAAACCGGCATCCCGAAAGTGTACAACAGGGTCTCTCGACAGCAATTGGCGTACCCGACCTGAGATCAAAACGAGGTGAATTCCAACATAAAACTGCACAGTCCCTCAGACGCTGTACAGCCGCCGGGCCAGCAGTCACCGCATCGAACGGGTCAGCAAACCTTACACCTGGTGGGGCACATGGCTCCCCCCGGGCAAACGGCGGCACGGTTCCTCCCCCACCCCCCCTTTTTCTCCCCCCCCCCCTTCCCTCGATCCCAGCGCACCGGCCCGTTCCAGCCAGCCCAGAAGCGGCGCGGCGAGAACCATCTTTTCTAACATTCAAGGACTTTGTTACAAAAAATGTATACAATTCAATTACTGCAGTAGAATTCCTTGTGAACAAACAGCTGGACTTTATTATCTTTCCAAGGTTCAGATAGTCTACCCAGATGATGTTATTCACTCTGCTGAAAAGTGAAAATATTGACTTTACAGCTGAAGATTTGTCCCCTCTATTTACTTTGTTAAAAAGGACTCAGATTTATTATTTTCCCGAAGATCAATGCCAAAAGCCAAAACTGTTTTACAAAAGATTTCAGATAGAATTGCAATTGCCTTTACCTTCAGAATTAATGTCGAATTGCCAACAAATTTGTATATCATTTATGAAGGTTTTGTTTGCCAACAAATTTGTATATCATTTATGAAGGTTTTGTTTTACAGCCTTACCCTCTTTTCAATCAGTGGTGTGTTAACACGCAGAAGTTGAAGACTCTGGAATGAATCTTTTTGTCTCATACGCCCATGAAAACATTGACTTCAAAGGTACACATCATAGTGTCCTTAATAGCACAAAGTTGGAATCACTGTCAGCAAGTTGATACTATTTGCCTGCTGCTGGATAAAGATGAGTTTGTGGCTTTAAACAGTGAATCCTTATCACTGCAAGCCGCTCTAGCTGATTATTTAAATAACATACGTTATACCCTTCCACAACATAAGCTGTTACATTCCCTCTCTCAAATTTCGTTGCAGCCAAAAAACTGACGTGTTTCTGTTCCTATTAAAGGAGCATGAACAGTGTTTCGGAAACAAACAAATTCATCAGATCAGCAATCATCTATTTTAGTCGTTGAAGGATCCACACAAATTTTTAAGCTATCAGCGGCCTTGCACGTTTTTTGAATTGTTTTCGACTGAACCACTCAATGTTGTCACAGATTCTGCATATGTTGTGAATATTGTTCAACGCATTGCAGATGCAATTGCTATTGAAATTAGAAAATCGTGTACGTGTATATTTTATAATGCATATATAGTTACATACTACTCTACTAAAACCAAAAACTGAAGAAAAAGTTGCAGCAGATCAATTGACAATGGCAGCAGTACTGCCACACCGTTTCAAGCAAGCCCGATTATCTCATGACTTCTTTCATCAAAATGCTTCTTCCTTGAATAAACAATTTGCTTTGCCCCAGGGGCAAGCCACAGAAAATGTTCATGCATGCCCTGATTGTCAATGTATTACACCCGTACCATCGTGTGCAGGAGGGAACCCTCGTGGTTTACGAGCTGATGAGTTGTGGCAAAGTGATGTTACACATATATCAACATTTGGTCGACTGCATTGTGTACATGTTAATGTGGATACTTTCTCAGGATTTCTGGTAGCCACGGCACATACGGGAGAAAAGGAACGTTTCACGGACAATTTCTGTTTTCCTACAGGACTGGAGTATACAACATGTTACAGGTATACAACATTCTTCTACTGCACAAGCCATTGTCGAAAGTGTCCACGGGACCCTCAAAGCTATGCTAAATAAACAAAAAAGGGGGAATCCCATGGGCAGTGTTACCCCACAGGAACAGTTAATGTACTTAAATTTTAAAATCGTTCTGATGATCAATTATTTACAATAGCAGCTGACCGTCAATTCGGGATGGTCCCTCCATTTGTGGTTCGACCAAAAGTATGGTATAAAGAATTTGGGGAATCACAATGGACAAGTCCTATAGCACTAATAACGTGGGGAAGAGGGTATGCGTGTGTTCTTCTTTCAACAGGCCCTGATGGTTACCAGCAAAATATGTGAAGCTATATCATGAGTTGAAAGAACGTAACACAGAATCCGATGCCAGAGGTGACCACGCTCACTCTCAGGGAGCAACCTCTGACATGGAAGCAGAAGAGACCCACTCTGGATGATCCTATTACACAGGGAACACTGAAAAAATTGCAGCAAACGCAAGTACTCTGATGACTGCCGTGGGTGCACCACCCACACCAATTAATACATTCCTTGCATATTTGGCAATTATCTCCCACAACAGCTTTTGTATAACGAAGCAATCTTGGAGGACACGGTATACGCGATTTTAGAACTGCGTCTGCACAAGAGCAAAGGTCAACTAGCAGACACCGTGAGGAAAAGTATAAACCTTCACCTGAGGGCTCCTGACAACTGCCTAGAGGTGCCAATATGCATGTACAAAAGACATTAATATAAAAAAAAAAAAAAAAAGGGGGGGGGGGAGAAATGGAGAATGATAAGTACTTTGCAGAAATGTAATGATTATGTATGTTAACATGGCATAAATATCTAGTAAGAGTGTCTTTTCGGTACACACATTTGAGTAGAACTATTCCCTGTGCGTTCAGTACTGCAGTAAAGAATGCCTGCTTTCTAGAACTCCAACATTAAGTTTTAGGAAGTTAATTATTTTGCTGCTTTCTAGTAATAGATTTTGGGTACCCAGGTAGGACGCTGCTCTTGAACTTCAATGGTCCGAGGGATTGCAGGACCTCCAGCCGGCACCGAGGGATTCTCGGGGAGAACCTCTGATCACTGGACCAAAAAGTTCTGAGCGTGAACCATTAATAAGGCAAAGGCAGTCTTCCAGTATTGTTTTTTGTTGCCTATTTGTTAGTCATAGTAAAAGCTTCACAGCATTGAGCCATATCCCTGACGAGAAGGGAAAGTGTCCTTTCTAATCCTGAATTGAAAAGAGAGTACTCTTCCTGAAACTGAAGCTTGGGAATTTGTCTGTTAAATGTTGAATATTATTGTAAGTCCTGTCTTTGCAATATTTGGATTTATGCTAAAAACTTGGTGTGCCTGTGTGTGTGTGTGGTCGCGACCATGAACGTGTGATTTTATGTTACCGTGTTTGTATTTCTGTGATCTGATGGATTTATTTGGTTTCTGTGATCTAACGGATTTGTCTGGACTAAGTAACTGTTTTGTGTCTTTTGGTTTGGTAAGTTCTGCAGGTATTGACTATTTCTGGTTTTTGACTTTAGATTGTTGTATTTGGACTCTGATTTATCAAAACTTCGGAAGCATTTGATGCAGCAGGGAATAGATGTGGTGATGTTTGCAGCTTTATGCTTTTATGTACATTAATTTTAGCCTATATAGTTAATGAGTCATAGTTCTAGGTACATTGATCTTAACCTAGGTAATTAATATCGATAGCCAATACTAAATGTTATGGATGTTTGTATATATGATAAGTATACCTACGACCCAAGTGCAAATTTACTGAGCTCATATTATTGATACACTGCTATTTCGATGCCTGACGCGATGAGATGCATCCCCTCCCATTGACAATAATGATATGCTGTGGTCAAGCGGTACTTTAGTCCCACCATCCACACAGGAAGAAAATTGGATACAAGTAAATCCAGCAAGAAAATTGAGTACAAGTAAATCAATCTACACGCATATGCTAGGTAACAGATTTACCATCAGTATGTATCATTCTCAAGTTAATTTAATCTTTCTTTATATCCAGTAGGTTGTGGTATGCGCTTCACATCTCTATGTCTTCAACTAGCATTTGTGTTCTTATACTGTTAGTATTGTAGTTTGTGTGGGCCTCTGAAAGAGTGGTAGCAAGCTGAAGACCAAAATTATGTCAGCTCTCATCATCATCAACAACCTCATCAACTATACCTGGCTTGCTCAAAAAACAAAAAGGGGGAATTGTGGAGTCCTGGCTGGACAAGAGGGGACATAGTTTGGTGCTGTTGAGCAACCCAGGCTTGGTAATGGAGATAGACCTTGAAAGTAGCGAACACAGAACACTGCTACAGAAGTAGATTGGTGAACACGGAACGCTGGGCAGAGAAGCAAGCCAGTGTCACCACAAAAGTCTTGCAATCCCTGCTAGAAGATCAGAGTAGTCTACGACATGCAGTATTGCAAAATAGAGCCGCAATTGATTTTTTACTGCTGGCCCAGGGACATGGCTGTGAGGATTTTGAAGGCACGTGCTGTATGAACTTGTCCGATCATAGTAAGTCCATCCACAAGCAATTACAATGGCTCGAACAGCACGCCGATCAAATACAACAAAACCAGGGATTTTTCGATGGGTTTCTCACCTCGCTTTTTGGTAATCTGCCCGCTTGGCTTAAAAGTTTAATTGTAGAAATTTTGCGCATATGTATCGTGTTACTTGCTGTTGGAGTTATAATATGTATTTGCTTTAGCTGTCTTAAAAAGGCTCTCTCCAAGATGATGAAGCAAACCTGGCTTGCTCAAAAAACAAAAAGGGGGAATTGTGGAGTCCTGGCTGGACGAGAGGGGACATAGTTTGGTGCGTTGAGCAACCCAGGTTCTGATCCGGAGGTAAGCCTTGGGAGCGGCTGACACGGAACCCTGCTGGGAAGGCAGAGCGACGAGCTCGGGACACTGGAGCAGGGGGAACTTCACCGTTTCCTGCCACACTGTCACTTCCTTCCTGCCACGTTGCTGTTTCCTGCCACAGTACTGTTTTCACTTCGAGATGCAGCTCTGCACCAATCACAACGAGTTGCAGTAGTTTTGCCTATATATGGGTTGGGGTTTTAACCATTCAGATGCTGTAATAGTTTTGCTATATAAACCTTGTTTTGCTGACTAATAAAGCTGTACGATCATACTCATATTGGGGTCACATCGTTACAATGGTCCGTTACCCACGCCTACAGAAGAAGTACATGGGGGTGTGGAGGCGGTGGTCACAGGCTATGGAGGTGATGATGAGGCCGTTGCTGAGGAGGGCAGCCAGGTAAATGGCCAGGAAGAGCCAGAAGTGCAAGAGCTGCAGCTGCCGTGTGTCTGCGAATGCCAGGAGGATGAACTGGGTGATGGATCTGCTGTTGGACATTTTTTTCCTCGGTGCATGGGGTCCTGTCCTTAGAGGAAGAACCAATGAAGATTTAGGGCAGACTTCTTCAGAGAAAAATCAAAGCCTTTCTCCGAGACCCTCACCCTGCTACACACACCCATCATTCTTTTTCCAGGAGCCCTTCTTTCATCTCTGTGGCTGCAGCTCTGGTTGTTTTATCCTGAGTGTACTGGGAGGAACAGGACCTCTTCCTGCTGGTTACTATGGAGCCAGCCCTGCTCTGCAGCAGTGGAGTCACGGGCATGGTGGGGCAGGGCCAGACCTGTTCTACAACTTTGTCAGAGGAACCTCCTCCTGTCGCAGCAGGGATTCTCAGCATCAAAACTACAGAAGTCAGACTCAGAAATTTTGGGATTTCACAGCTTTCCTGATTTCCCCTTGTGGCTGTCATTAGATGATGGACACCCTCTGCATTTCTGCTGACTGCAGGGTGAACAGGGTGAGTCCTGCAAGGCAAGAGGAAAGACTGTGGCTTAATGCAGAGATATGGCAACGGGTCTGTACATCCTTCTATTTCTGAACTGCCCTGGGCCTGCACCCAGATAGAGCAATGAAGAGATGGAGACACTACTGACAACAGAGATCAATAAATGTCTCACGCATTCTATGGGTCTCCACACACCACTTCTAGCCAAGAATACACATGGCTAATTTTACCAGCCCAACAGCATGTCCTCGGTTGTAGCATCTCTGCACTTCTCCATGTGGCTCTAAGATAAAACAGAGGTGCTATGGGTCACGTTTCCTTCCTGGAGGGCAGCTGACAGCTTGGAAGGACACCCCAAGGAGCTAGCCAATTGTCCTAAGGATGGCATCTCACTAAATGAAAATTGACTCAGTCCCCACCCCCACAGGCTGCATTGCCCACAGCCCCACAGGTTAGAGGGAAGGTGAGACACTTGTTCCCATGGACACATCTGCAGGAATGGAGAAATGAAATCACAGTTTGACTATGCAGCTTAGACTCCCATCCCCAGAGAGTGTGACAGAAACAAAGAGATAAATTGAAAAGAGACAGGAGGAGAAGCAAGGAAAAATAGACTGAGGATCTGGCTGAAAGTGGCAAGGAGAGAGGCAGCCGGGCACTCATGGAAGCGTTACCCTTACCCAGCTGTGCTCACCACCTCCCAGACAGTGACAACACAGGACAGCTGCCCTCAGCCCCATCACTGCTCAGCGGGATACGGGCACATGGCAGGAGGGATGTCCTTCGCCTCTTCTGCTGGGCTGCTGGACAGAGATCTGACTCCCATCCTCGACCCAATGGCCGTGAGGGCCACGGGCTTTGCTGTGTGGGCGAGGAGAGAGGAAGGTGGTTGCTCAGGGAAGGCATCTGCACTGCAGGGCTGGCCAGGAGGTGCCCATATCTCCCCTGCAACAGGGTTTCCATGAGCAGTTCCCTCCCTGCCTGCCCATCTCGACTGCCTGGAGCTGTCCCTGCCAGGAGCTCTTGCTCTGGTCCCACATCTCCTCCCTGCCAGTGCTCACAGACCCCAGCCCAGCCCCTGTGTGCCCAGCTCTGCCCTGCAGCCTCTCCATGTGTGCAGGGACTAAAGGGCAGTCCACACAAACCCTGATGAAACCGGCCAGGGGATGCTGGTGCTGTCTGTAGTCCCCACAGCTGGAAAGTGAAAATGCAGACTCAGGAAAGCTTCTCCTCTCTACAGTCATCCCTCCTTCAACTTTCCAAATGAAAAGTACCCTTAGAAATCTCCCACTGCGCATGCAGCAAAGCAAGATAAGAAACCTCAACTGAGCATCACCTTCTCTTTCAGGGAGCTCTATCTGGAATAATTCCCTTGGAAATGTAGTGGGGGTGATCTGGAGCTGTGAGCAGCCCTGATCCATGCAGCGGAAGCACCCTGCCCTGCCAAGGGTGGCTCCTTCCACGCATAGCTTCTCCTCTCTACGCTGTGGTGAGCTCCCCGGGCAGTCTGATTGCTGTCCCTGGCAGGCAGCAGAGTCCCTGCCCCAGCACACAGCTCCTGGGGTGCAGAGACCATGCTGGGAAGGACAGCTTGGGGCAGCCCGGGCTGCACATCCACCTTCCCAACCCTGCAGCCGTCCCTGGGAGAAGGCAGCTGTCATGGCCTGTCCCTCTGAGGGTGCAGCAGGCAGTCTCTGCTTTGCAACACACCCACACCTTTCACAACAGACAAACTGTGATATTCCTCATGGTCCATCCCATAGACTGGGGGTGTGCCAGCTTTAGGAGATCTTTCCACAAAGTGCAGACACATTGTGTTTCACCCAGAGAATTACCGTGTCAAAGGCTGAAAAGATTTCTTCCCCAGTGAGCTCTCAGCATCCTCCCACCCCATACTGCTTTTAACCTCTCTCTGCCTCGTTCCTCTCCCCTCGCTGCCTGCAGGCAGTGCCCTCAGCCCTGCTGTGCTTTGCAGAGGAGCTGCTCCTGGGCACAGCTGTCTCTGCAACGCTGACCACTCGCTTCTTCTATCCCCGAAGCCCAGCCCAGCTCAGCAACAGAGGACCAGCCCAAGGCAACATTATCTCATTCCCCTCTGGACTCCCTTGAGGTGTCCCTGGGGCACCAGGGGAACCTTCTGTGAAACAGGCTGAAGCGATCACTGATGTTCCCTCCCTCAGCTGGGGACAGGCACTTCTTTCCTGCAGTGCCATTCCTCCTGTTAGAAAAAGACCTGGGCATGAGAATCACTTTTTTTGTCCCATCATTAGACCAGAAAGCAGGAAGATGTCACGGATGGAACTAAAATCTCCAATTTGGGAGGACGTGCTCAGTTGGGTGAATTTAGGCAATTCATTCTAGCTCTATAGACCTAGGGTTAGAAAGACATGTTCTTCTCTTTTCTGCATGCCATGTCTTTGCTCCAAAGAAAAGCCTTTACACACACAGGGTCTTGGTATCAGGTGTCCTTCTGGTACACACTTGGTACCAGGTTTCCTCATGGCAAGCCAGAGCTTGCCTGGCTCCACAGCTGCAGGGCTTCAGCCCAAAGGTGCAGCAATGCCCTCAGCCAGGGGCACAAAGAGGGTGAGCTGGAGCCCTTACAGTGGGAGACACAGCTGTGACATTCTTGCACAGCTCAGTACAGCTGGTCTTCAGCACAGCGTCCTCCAAGCTCAGCGAGGGTCCCGATCAAAACTCAGTCTAAATGTGAAAGGCTACTCAAGGACACCATAATGAGTGTTTACTCCTTCAGGAGCAGTTCAAGAAGAAATAAAGATACTGTGTGATTACAGCTGAATTTGGTAAGAGCAGGATAGATAGATCTGAGATTTTCTGTGTCCTCTTTGCCTCAGCCTTCAGCAGCAAGGTCTGCCAGGCCTCTGTGAATCCAGGCAGGGCACTGGAGGAGATCAAACAGCAGAGGATAGGGAGCAAGTCAAGGATCACTTCAGCAAATGCAATCCTTACCAGTCTACGGGACAGGAGAGGCAGCATCCCAGGGAGCTGAGGAAGCAGGCCAGCGTCACAGTGAAGCAACTCTCCGCCATCTTTCAAAGGTCATAGAGATTGGGGGAACTCCCTGACAACAAGGAACATGCAGACATTGCCTGTGGAGTCCTGGCTGGATGAGAGGGGACATAGCTTGGTGCCGTTGAGCAACCCAGGTTCCGATCCGGAGGTATGCCTTGAGAACGGCGAACACGGAACCCTGTTGGGAAGGTAGAGCGACGAGCTCGGGACACTGGAGCAGGGGGACCGTCACGTCGCCGTTTCCTGCCGCACTGTCACTTCCTGCACTGACACTTCCTGCCATGCTGTCGTTTCCTGCCACAGCACTGCTTCCACATCGAGATGCAGCTCTGCACCAATCACAACGAGTTGCAGTAGTTTTGCCTATATATGTTTAGGGATCTAACCAATCAGATGCTGTAATTGCTTTGCTATATAAACCTTGTTTTTACTGACTAATAAATGTTGAACGATCAATGCTCATATTGGGGTGACATCGTTACAACAGATCCATAACCCACGCCAACATTTGGTAGCAGAGGATGGACGGTTTTCCCTGCAGGAATCCCTGAGACTGCGGTGAGCAGCTAGAGGGGGTCGTGGGAACAACGGCTGGGAGAGGTGCTGCCTGGGTGCAGAGTCGCAGGGCAGACACGGATAGCCGCCTCCCAGGAATTAATCGAGCCCCACTGGGGCTGCCTGGCGCAGCTAAAATCGAAGGTGGAAGCCGGGGTGCAAGCATGGAGATAGACACTGCGGCAACATTGCTCATCGGTATGCTCTCTAAGAGAGGAACAAACGCAACGGCAAAGCAACTCATGAAGTTGATTAAACTAGGGCAGGGATGGGGTCACTTTGCGGATACCCCCTACTGTTTTCCGTCTTGGAATGGCAAGAGTTAGGAGAGGACAATAACGGGTGAGGAAAAGAAAGAAAAGGAGATAAAAGCCGTCCGCGAGCTCTGGCGAACAGTATTACAGACCGTAAAAGCCATGAAAGCTGAATGAGAGGTGGCGTGTGCTGCAGCTCGGATGCTAGCTCCGGAGCCCGGGAAAGATCACGCGCCTAAGCCTGGGATATTATCATGGGTTTTCGGGCTACCTGTCGTTAGAGGGATGACTGGGATCACCTGTAAAACAATTGCTGAGGTTCAGGCGAGTGTGGAGCGTGATTCCGATCCTGGCAAAGGGGGGGGGGCCCACCGGAAGTGACCGCTAAAGAAATCAAGTGGAAATGCGAGCCGGATGCGGTAGTACGACCGCCCCCAGGGAGAGGGAAGGAGTCGGGCACAGAAGTACGACTGCCTTCCAGAAGAGGGGAGGAGAGACTGCCTTCTGGAAGAGGGTAGGAGCGGCTAGCACCACCCCCAGAGGGGGAGGGAGAAGGGGCGCAGCTTACAACATCGGCCCCTCCTCTCTTTCCTCCGTTGCCGCCCTCCAGCGAGGCGTCTCCACCCCTGACTCCCTCTGATGACGGGCAGAGCGGATTGCAGGGAAAAGCAGCATGTGATCTTTTGCAGTCAGTTTTGCAGCGTCTCCAAGACAAGAGCTCGCAGTTCCAGCATATGTCAATCGTTGCCAACCCCCCCCACCGGGAAAATGAGGCTTCCTCTCCGACATGTTTATTTGGGCCTCTGGTGTCAGTCACACCTGCCCGCTGGAGCGGTATTATAAGGGATGTCATCCTAGATGGACAGTGGAATGTTGCCACCACTATGGGAGGTACACAGGCGTTAGCCTGTCCTGTAGTACAGGTTAATGGTCAAAGCAAATGGGAACCACATGAATGGAAAATTTTACAACAGGCCCGTAATACCATATCGCAATATGGGGTGAGATCTGAGGCCACTCGACAAATTGTTACCTGGATTTACTCCGCTGACCTGATGTGTCCGCATGACTGTCGAAGTTTAATGCGATTGTTACTCACCCCTACTCAGTTCTTGTTGTGGGGAGCAGCGTGGGCACAACGGGCTATGGATGAGGCGATGCGACATCAGGACCAGCAAGATCCTTACCACGGAGTAACAGTGGACTTACTTACCGGACAAGGAGTTTATGTTAACCTGGAGTGGCAGTTGACCTTCCCCGCCCATGTGCTTCAATTGTCAGCACGTCTTGCCCTGGAAGCTGTCTTTGCACTGCCTGGTTCGTCCGCTCCACCTTTCGGAACTGTAGTGCAAGGAGCCACTGAAACTTACAGCAACTTCATCGACCGGCTGTGGGATCATCCAGATTTAAACGAGGAAAGAAAGCAGCAAATGTTTCTTGTGCTAGCCTTTGACAATGCCATAAGGTTACAAAGCAGCTTCTGGCAGGTCTGCCGAGAGGGGCAGGAGTTGAAGACATGCTGTCCAGGATCGAGAGGGCTGGAGCACAAAAGCAACAGGCGACAGTCGCTGCTGCTGTGCAAGGTGCGGTCAGAGAGGTTGTCCAACCACTTGCAGCTGCAGTGCAACAAAACAGCCCTCTGCAGGTGCAATCGTCATTCCGCCGTATTTGCTATCGGTGTGGGGAAAAGGGGCACGTCAGGCGTTGCTGCCGTAGTGCCGTCTGGTGTGAGAACTGTCAGAAGAGTAACCACGCCACAAAAGTATGTTCGGGAAACGAGGGGAGGAACGTGGACAGAGGCCGCGTGTGGAAACAAATGAATCCTCCGGGCAAAGCAAGAGTTTTTCACAACAGCCTCAAACCGCAACCAGAGGCAGCTTGGGAATCGACTTGGAAACCACAATAGACGTCGTCCTTAATGACCGACCGTACATGAGATCCCTAGCAATGCGATTGAGCCAAGGATTAATTTAAACGGCAAAATGAAAGGACTTTTAGTGGGAGGTTCTTCTGCCGGCGTTAAGGGATTACTAATTGTTCCTAGGGTTATCGATGCGGACTATGCGCACCAGATTCATATTACGGTCCATACCCTTTGTCCTCCTTTGTTTGTCCCAATAGGCAGTAAGATAGCACAGATCCTAGTGATAGGCAGCTCAATTGACCATTCTTTAGCAAAGACTTCCCATGAAAACCGAAGTCTTGGTTCCACAGACCCTGCAGTTTGTTTTACTACAAAGATGGACCATCGGCCTAATATGCGCGTTGTGCTGAGTCAGAAAAATGCATCAGTGCAAATCTATGCCATGCTAGACACCGGAGCTGACATCACAATCGTAAGTACGGGTGTTTGGCCGGAGGAGTGGCCACTAAGTGTTCCCACAACGGCTATCGCAAGTGTGGGGGGACACTCCACCCCCATGATGAGCCAATACCCTGTGCAAATAACCTTTCCTGAAGGGCAGGAGGTCAGTTTAAAGGTCTATGTCATGCAGCTGCCCAAAACTCTTTCAGCCTTTTGGACGCGACGTTTTAAGTCAAATTGGAGTTGTACTAACTACTACCCCTTTTTGGCTGTGGGCACTGGCGAGCAGTCGCCCAACCCACCGCTAACCTGGCTTTCCAACGAACCCGTGTGGGTTGACCAGTGGCCCATGACAGAAGAGCGACTGCAAATAACAAGGCAATTGGTAGCAGAGCAACTCGCTGCAGGCCACATCAAGCCTTCAGTCAGCCCATGGAATACCCCTATTTTCGTCATTCAGAAAAAGAGTGGCAAATAGCGCCTCTTACACGACCTACGTAAGATTACCTATCACAGACGCAGCAAACAACTTTGCAACACATCGTACAGAAGCTTCAAACAGCCTGGACTGCTAGGCGACTTCTGACCCTACCTGTCTCCTTGCTTATCTGTAACCCTGCCTGGTCGCCATATGCCCTTGTTTGTCAGTGGCAAAACAAGAAGGGGGAGACTCATTCCTGTACAGCATCGTTGAATAGTCCTGATTTTGCCACTGACAAGCCTATTAGGGGCGATGATCCATTTTACATACTAGAATGGGTGTTTTTAAGTGTGCAGCCGAAGACTAGTACACAGACACGATCAGAAGCTGTGGGAGAGCTAATCAGAAAAGGTAGGATGAGGGTAGTGGAAATAGCAGGGGAACAGACGCAGGACATCAGTATACCAGACAAAGCAGCAGATTTGGAATGGTGGTTGAGGCATGCTCTACCCATACAGGAATCTCTGTTAGGCTATGGTGGGAGGATACATTCCCGACAGCCCAAAGGGAGATTGTGGCAGTTCTTGAAGCGTAATCTATGGCTTGAGAAGTCCAGAGTTCAGGAGAAGCCGCTGGTCGAAGGAATCACAGTGTATACAGATGCAGACAGGAGGCTGCGTAAGGCAGTTTGTGTTTGGCAAGAAGGGGGCCAGTGGTGTCATCATATGATACAAGGACAGGACGGAGATTCACTGCAAATTTTTGAGCTGACTGCCGTGGTCTGGGCTTTAACTAATTGGTTAAATGAGCCTTTAAATGTTGTAACTGACTCCCTTTCTGTAGCCGGGACAGTACCTCGAATACCGGATGCCTTGCTTAGGGAGGCAGTCAACCCTAGATTAGGCAAGCTGTTTATCCAGTTGCGGACCGTACTGTCTCAACGGGCCGTACCTTGTTGCGTCATTCATGTGCGTAGCCACCAATGGGATCTGGGACTAGGGCACGGCAATCAAATTGCTGACAACTTAGTCAGTCCCGCATGCCCTATGCCTCCAGTAGACAAGTTTCAGCAGGCCAGACAGAGTCCTGAGAATTTTCACCAAAATGCAAGAGGTCTGTGAAGGCAATTTGGACTGACAGAGAATGAGGCTCGTTATATTGTTCGGACCTGTCCTAAGTGTGGAAACCAAGGACCAAGTATAGGCCAAGGGGTCAACCCAAAAGGCCTGCAGGCACTGGCGCTGTGGCAGATGGATGTCACGCACTTCTCCGAATTTGGGTGACTGAAGTACGTGCATGTCACAATAGACACCTTTTCGAAAATGATATGGGCCACTACTTTACCTGGGGAGAAAGCGCAACATGTTTGTAAACATCTGCTTTCGTGTTTCGCAGTACTGGGGGTCCCTGAAGAAATTAAGACCGATAGTGGACCTGCCTATGTCAGTCAAAAGCTGAGATCATTCTTGTTGACGTGGGGAATTAAGCACACCACGGGAATTGCGCATTCTCCGACAGGGCAAGGCCTCATAGAGCGCACTCATCGTGTGCTGAAAGACTACTTAGATAAACAGCGAGGGGTTGAAACAGAAGCGCAATCAAGGTTGCATCGAGTTCTTTTTACTTTGAACTATTTGTGCCTTATGGGTGATCAGGAGGCACTGCCTGTTGTGGTGCATCACCAGAACTTAAAATTCAATAGTGCAACGACTTTACCGCGGTTTAAAGTGATCTATAGAGACCCGACCACTGGAGAGTGGGCTGGACCCGTACCAGTGATATTTAACAGTCGAGGGTATGTGTGTGTTTCCACAGATCGCGGTCCAGTCTGGGTGCCTAGCCGAGCCGTGAAGCCTGCTCTGAGTCAGCAAGACAAGTTAGCCGAGGAGCAACAAGCAGACTCTCACGAGCAGAGCAATCAAGTAGAAATACCCAGAATAGAGGGAAGAGTATATGAGTGGTTACCACGAGGTACTTGTCACTGAGACCACCTGTGATGTTTTGTAAGATCTGTAAGCCTCGGGTTTTACGTAGTTGTTACACTTGCCAACAACAGCGGCAGCATCGAATATCGCTTGCGAAGCATCGGTGTGATCAGTGCCTTTAACAGGGCGCAGCGTAGCTCGCGCTTTAATTGTTACAGGGCTCAAGACAGAAGGAAGCGATGCTTATCTCTGTAGCTGCTTGAAGTGGGTAAGGTTAGCAAACCGGAGAGCTAAAACCGTATGGGTAAGTAGTTTTTTTAATATAGCCAAAGTAAGTTAGTTCCTGCTGTTTGGGCCATCCCCAAAGTGGAGTGGGAAAGACGAGAGTGCGATGCTTACACCAGCTTTGAAGGGAATGGCAGGAAAACGAGCGGTTACCCTGTTAGCCGCACTCTTTACATGTTGTCAGATTATAGGAGTGAAGAAACCCTTTACCGCATTGAGCCCCGACAAAACCTATGGGTTACCTGGGCGAACAAAACGGGCCAATCAGCATTTTGTTTGTCTCTTGCTTCTGCAACAGAACCTTTTCGCACCTGTCTAATAGGGGTACCTAGCTACAGTGTTACTCGTTTTGCTAATTATAGTGCAGGCAGATGTACAAAGGAGATTCAGGTGAGTAGTTGCAGTGCCAAACTCATACAAGGTCTGAATCGCACATTGCTCTGGGATCCTCAAGAGCTGAACTTGCTAGGGTCGATGAGGATTGGTAACATGACCAAAAACTGGACTCAGGCTTGTTTTGTATTTGCAGGGCCTGCTATTGCTAGGCCCAACCATCTCCATTTCTTCAACCGGTCAAGGTGGACCAATGTCACTCCAATTGCTTCTCATTATAACTATCAGGGCCACTCTAGAGCTGTCACCTTCTGTGGCACCAATGACACGAACAAAAGAAGCCCCCAAAGTCTGGGCGCCTATGGGATGGAAGGTGGTTTTCCCTTGTGGAATGGTGCTACGCCTAAAGCCTTGCCTCCTGACATGTTTTTAATCTGGGGCGACCGGGCATGGCAAGGAATTCCTCGTAACGTCTATGGCGGCCCGTGTTACTTAGGTCAGCTGACACTGAAGCTCCAGATCGACAGTGGTGGAAGAAGGTAACAACTCGTCCCAAACGAGGTGTTACGGGTCTTCCTCCTGACTGCGATGATCGAATCCCTCTCCCAAGTACCACCGAGCGAGTATTTATGGCATTATTGGTGCCCGGTGCCACCGCTGGGCGCAGCGTTAAACCAGCTAGGGAAATTGGCATGCTGGGCAGAGAAGCAAGCCAGTGTCACCACAAAAGTCTTGCAATCCCTGCTAGAAGATCAGAGTAGTCTACGACATGCAGTATTGCAAAATAGAGCCGCAATTGATTTTTTACTGCTGGCCCAGGGACATGGCTGTGAGGATTTTGAAGGCACGTGCTGTATGAACTTGTCCGATCATAGTAAGTCCATCCACAAGCAATTACAATGGCTCGAACAGCACGCCGATCAAATACAACAAAACCAGGGATTTTTCGATGGGTTTCTCACCTCGCTTTTTGGTAATCTGCCCGCTTGGCTTAAAAGTTTAATTGTAGAAATTTTGCGCATATGTATCGTGCTACTTGCTGTTGGAGTTATAATATGTATTTGCTTTAGCTGTCTTAAAAGGGCTCTCTCCAAGAGGACGAAGCATACCTGGCTTGCTCAAAAACAAGAAGGGGGAATTGTGGAGTCCTGGCTGGACGAGAGGGGACATAGTTTGGTGCCGTTGAGCAACCCATGTTCCGATCCGGAGGTATGCCTTGAGAACGGCGCACACGGAACCCTGTTGGGAAGGTAGAGCGACGAGCTCGGGACACTGGAGCAGGGGGACCGTCACGTCGCCGTTTCCTGCCGCACTGTCACTTCCTTCCTGCCACGCTGTCGTTTCCTGCCACAACACTGCTTCCGCATCGAGAGGCGAAGCCTTGCGCCAATTACAGCGAGTTGCAGCAGTTTTGCCTATATATGGATTAAGGGTCTAACCAATCAGATGCTGTAATTGCTTTGCCAATTAAACCTTGTTTTGCTGATTAATAAATGTTGAACGATCAATACTCATATTGGGGTGACATCGTTACAACGGATCCGTATCCCACGCCAACAGGGTGCCATTAGTGGTGAGTGTCAGGGACTGACGGTATATATGTCTTTGGCTCTGACTCAGAGATTTATTTCCCAGCTTGATCCTTTAGGGGTGCAAAATGGCACAATACCCTGTCCCTCCAAGTGCCAGAGTCTGTCCTATACAGAGAGGCCAGCACAGCTGTGTCACTGCAGAGCTTCTTCAGCTGGGCCCAGGAGGTGCTCACCATGCCAGGACCACAGGTGTGCTGCTGAGGGGAGTCCTTTTAGTTGTGGTGGATCATGGCCAGTAGTGGGAATCATCTTGATCATCATCTTTATCATCATGATAAGGCTGGGACTAAGTCACCCACACTGAATGATGCCTGCAGTACAGGTGGATGTTTTGATGGTGTTAGAAAACTCTCTCCTTGTTCTTTAAAAAGAGAACTGTACTGGAGGAAGGCAGGGAGGAGAAAGGAGCTCCTAACAAAAACCAACTATGAAGAGGAACCACAGAGAAGGTGGAATGCAGCTGCCTTCCAGCCTCGATGGTTTTGTGTTTCTGTACTGGAGAGAGCCATTTTGGTGTGAGTGCTTGCTTGTCTGTCTATGTGTGGGGGAACTGCAGACAGAAGGGGATCCCAAGCCCAGCTGCTGTATTGACAAAGGGTCTAAAACCACCTTCTGGAGGGATCCATTTTCTCTGTGTGTCTGTAGAAGTATATATTATCCACTACCTTAAAAAGAGCCTGACACTTGTTTGCTGTTTTCCGGCTTGCCTTCTGTTCTGCTTTTGTAATTTCACTGGTATTTTGGTGATGTTTGTCACGGTGCTTCCTACTTCAGTCAGAAATTCTACAGAATGCTCCTTTATTTGTCTGTGGTACCCTGAAACTCCTCATGTTATCTTGCTCTGTGTGGGGACACTGAAGGATGTGGGCTTCTTTACCCCTTTGGCCCCATGGTGAAGAGTCTCAGGGAACTATAGGAGTTGCCTGAGAGTGCTTGAAGGGTTCTTTCAGGGAACGCTGCAAAAACAATCAGAGGACTGGAGCACATCTCCTACGAGGACAGGCTGAGAGAGTTGGTTCTCTTCAGCCTGGAGAAGGGAAGGCTGCCGGGAGACCTTAGAGGAGTCTGCCAGTACCAGAAGGGGCCTACAAGAAAGATGAAGAGGGATTTTTGACAAGGGCCTGGAGTGACAGGACAAGGGGTAACGGCTTCAGGCAGAAAAGAGGGTAGGTTTATATTAGATAGAAGGAAGAAATTCTTTACTATGAGGGTGGTGAGGCACTGGAACATGTTGCCGAGAGAAGTCATGGATGCCCCCTCCCTGGAAATGTTCAAGGCCAGATTGGATGAGGCTTTGATCACCGTTTTCAAGTAGAAGTTGTCCCTGCCTATGGCAGAAGGGTTGGAACAGGATGATCTATATGGTCCTTTCCAAGTGATAACATTCTATAATTAGGTATTTCTATGTGACGTGGAGGGATGCTCTCCTCGATTTGTGTTTCACAAAATGACAAGGCAGGACTTGTAGAAGTTGTGGAGGGAAGCTTTGTCTGCAGTGTGAGTGAGGTGGCACAGTGGAAAACCCTGAGGGAAGGCAGCGAGACAGATTATAGAATTGACAAGTGGAGAGGAAGGATCACCTCCACCAGCTCTTCGGCAGTGCGCTTCCTAATGCAGTGCAAGATGTCACTGGGCTTTTTGCTACACAGATGCAAAGCCAGGACAGGACAAGTCTTGGGGACACATTCTAATAGCCTGCCACATCTCGTTGAACATCAATGAGAAAATGGAGCCAGGTTCTTCACTATATTGTACGATGGGAGGTTGAGGATCAGTGAGCATCTTTCATATTTCCGCTGAAACAAGGGAGGAAAAAGTTTCTCCCCATTAAGACAGTTCAGCACCTGAGCAGATCTCCCAGAGTATTTGTGTCACCTCCATCCTCAAAGATATTCAAGACCAAAATCATTAAACATCTGAGAAGTTTGATCTGACCCCATAGCTGACCCTGCTGTGAGCAGGAGGTTGGCCTACAGACCCTCCTCAGTCCCTTCTACCACGAATGATTCGGTGCTTCCATCTGCCATGGATCTTGCCCTCACGATGGGAGGGAGAACACTCAGCTTCCCGGTGACCACTGAAGTCAGGCAGAAAGAAGTTTCGTCAGATGATCTGTGTCTTTCTTGTCCCACTCCAGGCATTGCTCAGATGCAGGGCTGTTTGGCAGGTACCCCCAAACAGCCCTGATTACTTCTCCAGTTTTTTTTTTTCCCTCTTTTCCTCCTCATAATTTCTTCCTCTTGAACATCCTTCTACCCTCCCACACAAAAAACCCATCGCTGTTTACCCTTTCCTCCCTGGCCCTAGATTGGCTTCCTCTGTATGCAGAAAATGGCAAATTCTTTTGGTGTGGAAAATTGCAAATCTGGTGAGCCATCTGCACACACACATTAATTGCTGTCAAAACAGATGCTCACTCCAGGGGGACTTTCAAAAACTCTGCGATTCAGTCAGTAGAAAGCTCATGAAGCTTTACATGGCGAAGCATTCTGTCCTTTATCAGGGACAGAATAAGCCCACAAATTTGGGCAGGCTGAGACCTGAACAGCTCAGGAGTGACCCTGAGGAGGAGGGCCTGGGCATGAAGAGGAATGCCATAAGAGCCAGTAGCGCATGCTCAAAGTTAATGTCCTTTTCTCTAAATTGGAAGGACACGGATTTGATAGATTGACCACTCGTTGGATAAGAAACTGCCTCGATGGATGCAAAGAGTTGCAGTCAATGGCTCGATGTTCAGTTCGAGACCAGTGACGAGTGGTGTGCCCCAGGGCCGGTGCTGTTCAGTATCTTTATTGGTGACATGGACAGCAGGACTGAGTGTACTCTCAGCAAGATTGCCAACGACACCAAGCTGTGTGGTGTTATTGACACGCTGGAGAGAAGGGAAGCCACTCAGAGGGACCTTTAGAGGCTGGAGAGGTGGGCCTGTGTGAACTGCATGAAGTTCAACAAGGCCAAGCGCAAGGTCCTGCAAGTGAGTCGGGGCAATCACAAACACAAGTACAGGCTGGGCGTAGAGTGGCTTGAGACCAGCCAGAGGAGAAGGACTTGGGGGTACTGGTGGATGAGAAGCTCAACATGAGCCGGCAATGTGCGCTTGCAACCCAGAAACCCAACCGTATTGGGGGCTGCATCAAGAGAAGCATGGCCAGCAGGGCGAGGGAGGGGATTCTGCCCCTTTACTCCACTCTCGTCTTACCCCACCTGGAGTCCTGCGTCCAGCTCTGGAGCCCCCAACATAAGAAGGACATGGATGTGTTGGAGTGGGTCCAGAGGAGGCCACGAAGATGATCCGAGGGCTGGAGCACCTCTCCTATGAGGACAGGCTGAGGGAGTTGGGGCTGTTCAGCCTGGAGAAGAGAAGGCTGCGGGGTGACCTTAGAGCAGTACCTGAAGGGGCTACAGGAAGAACGGAGAGGGACTTTTCACAAGGATGTGTAGTGATAGGACTAGGGGGAATGGCTGTAAACTAAAAGCGGGCAGATTTAGATTAGCTATTAGGAATTAATTCTTCACCATGAGGGTGGTGAAACACTGGCAGAGGTTGCCCAGAGAAGTTGTGGATGCCTCCTTCCTGGAAGTGTTCAAGGCCAGGTTGGAGTGAGCTGTGAGCATCCTGGTCTAGTGGAAGATGTCCCTGCTCATGGCAGAGGGCTTGGAAGCAAATGATCTTTAAGGTCCCCTCCAACCCAAACCATTCAATGATTCTATGATTCTACGATTAATAAGGCCAAGTGCACACTGGGCTGCATTGGAGATAGCATGGCAACGCAGACAAGTGAGTGAGGATCTCCCTTGACTGACCATTGGTGTTGCCACATCTGGACTAGTGCATCTGGCTGTAAGGATCTGTGTTCTGGAGAAGTGGGATGGAACCAGAGAGGGTCCAAAAGAGACCTGCCAGGGATGTGAAGCCTCTGTGGAGAGGCTGAGGGACCTAGGCCTCTTTAGCTTGGTGAAGTAGAGGCTCAGGGCTCTATAGTAGAGGTCTGCCACTGCTTGAAGGGTACTGCACTACTGCATAGTGGAAGGAGAGGGAAATCTCCACAAAGTGTATATTGGAAGGTTCTGATTGGATGTGAGGAAACAGAAATCTTCATCAAAGGGTCACATTGTGGTAGCCTTGTGGTGCAAGAGGTCACACAAAGGGAGTGTGGATTAGCCCATGGCTTTGTGTTTCGAGGAACAACCAGTGAGGATGGAGAGACATCAGTGAATGCACAGAAATGCTGGGATAGGAGTTAGGTGGGAAAGCAAGATGGGTGTCTCCAGCCTGAAAGGAAAGAGCTACAGGCACAGGACAGTGTAAGACCACCTGCAGTAGAGATAGCTCATGATAGGCTGAAAGGCCACACAAGACCAAGATCTTTGTCCCCTTGGCTATGACAGTTGCATCTGCCCCTGAGGCCTACCAGGAGAAACTTCATTTTGAGGCACTGGTCTTTGTTTCCTTCTCACCTTTCCTTGAGGAAACCAGGATGTGTTGTACAGTTTTCCTACACTTGGCACTGCTCACCCTCACATCCCACTGACCCCAGGAGACCCCTGAGCCACATCTGAGGGACAGGTTGTGCCTTCCCAGAGCTTGAGGGTCAGGGCTTGGCCTTTCTGCTTCATCAAACAAACTAAGGGTTTTCTCAGCATTTCAGCCACCTGCACAGTGCCTCTGCCTACCTGCAATCATGTCCTCCAATTCTCTGCTCTAAGGAGTCCCTGGGGAGGCTTTGTCAGTAATGGCCCTCAGTGGGGCCCATTAATGCTTCAAGGTACTTGGAGTTTTTCTTCTGACTTCCTGAGCAGCTTATTCTATCTTCTCAGTAACTGAGTTTCAGAGACTCACCACCAAATACACCATGGGGCTCATTAAAATACAAAAGCCCTTAAGACCCATGTCTGATCCTGTAATTTTTTCCAAGTCTTTAAGACTTGTACAGCCATTTAAAGAGGTAACATAGTCCAGTTAAGGAGGAAGATTTGAAAATGCATGTAACACTAATGATTTGTTATTTTTAAGGGTAGTCTTTGTTACTCTTTACTTCAGCAAAGAGGTGACAGAAGAATGGTCCAAGTGATATTGGTCCAGGATGTCTCCTCAGGAGGTCTGGACAGGTAGGAAGAGAAGTCCCCTGAGGTCTGACACTGTACGGACAACCTTGCTCCTCACCTTCCCTAACTCACCATTTCTGTCATTGGCCTCCTGGGACTTATATCACTCTTCCTTGCCTCAGACTTCTCCACTGAAGCCTGAAACTGGATGCTACCTCTGCATTGCATCATCTCCCACCTGCTTTCCTTCGAGAACTGGCTGCACAGAGGCACAGAAGAATTTTTCCTCTTTGAAAGCAAAATAATTAAAGTACGATCAGTTTTCATAAACAAAACACACTCTGTGGCCATATGCTAAGTACAAGCTGTGTTTTATGAGGTCACCTTTCTTCAAGGGATGATCTCTGAGGAGACAGCCTGGGTCAACACCTGTTGGAGAATGCTGCCATCATCTCTTCTCTAAACTGAAAAGTCAGAAAACACACTATTGAACATAACACCTCGTTTTTATTAGAACCTCTTTGAAATCGTTCTCCATCACTACCTTAGAAAACAGCTCCCATTACCTATACAACTCTTGAAGACTTGAAGACAACTACAGGAAGAGACATGGCTTGTTAGGGCTTGCTTTATTTTAATGAGCCCCACGGTCTATTTGGTGCCAAGTCCTTGAACCTCGGGTACTGAGAGGAGGTTGCGCAAACCTCTCAAAGATTCAGCGTAAAAAACAAAACTCAAAGTACCTTAAAGCATTAATGAGCCCCATGGAGCTTACCAACAAAGCCTCCCCAGGGACTTGTTAAAACAGATAATCAGAGGCCATGATTGCAGTAGGCAAAAGTGATGTGCAGGTAATCCAGATGCTGAGAAAACGCTGGGTTTGTCTGAAGAAGCAGAAAGGTCAGCCCTGGGAAGGCAGATCTTGTGCTTCACATACTGCTCCGGGCTGTTGAGGGGCAGAGGGATGTGGGGTGTGTGATGCTGAGTGAAGGACAATGGTCTGACAGTTCCCAGCCCTACTGAGGGTGTACAAGGAGGCCGTGAGGCCCCAGCGCCTTAGGACACCGTGTGTCCTCTTAGTCCTTGGTGGCAGAGGCAGCTGCCATAACCAAGGGGACAAAGACTTGGATTTTCTTTGTGACTTCCACCTTTGCTTGCAGCCTTTACCATCTCCACCACAGGTTGTCCTGCACTGTCCCACAGATGCTTCTGTTTGCCTGCAGGCTGTAGACGCCCACCTCATTTCCCCACCTTGCTCTCCCTCTGGCATATCCATACATTCACTGACATCTGTCCACCCTCACCCTCTGTTCCTTGAAACACAAGGACATGGACTGATCTCATACTCCTTCTGGATGGCTTCTTGTACACAGCACTACCCTCTGAGTGACATTTCTTTCTTCTTGTGTCCAGTCCTCACCTTCCAAGCTACACTGTGTGTCAATGTTTCTCTCTCCTGTTTTATCCTAGAACCATACCTGAAACAATCCTTCAAGCAGACATCCCAATTCATCAGCCTTCTTGTGGCCTTTCACCTGACCAGACAGAAGTAACCTCACCATGATCTCCCAAGGCTGCTAGCCATTCAGCTTGTTGGATAGACATGACCAAGCTGTGTGCTTGTTGCTGTCCCATCACATAGTCAGGCAGGAGAGACACGACAGCCAAAGTCTCAGCCCCCTTCCTGGAGTGAGCCTAAGTCCTTTGGCAGAGGGCATCTCCCAGTCAATGTGCCAGCCAGGTGCCTTCTCCCGGCCTGTCAGAGGTACTGGCAGATGGCAGCTTCAAAGCACATATCCCAGTCATGAGTCAAGGGCTGACCTGTCAGCTGTTTCAGAATCAAGTGATCTCACAGTGCCTTTCTCAGCCATGTTCCTGCTACTGGCCTGTCACTGCCAGAGGCACAAGTGACCTCACAGCCCTCTTCACAGCCATTGGCTCCCTACTGGATTAGGAGTTAGAATCATAGAATAGAATCATAGAATCACAGAATATTAGAATGGTTTGGGTTGGAAAGGACCTCTAGATCACCTACTTCCACCCCAACTACTTCCAACCATCCAACTTCATGCATTATTCCAAGGAGGGGTTGCACTACTGCTCTGGACAACCTGTTCTTGTGCCTCAACACCCTCACAGGAAAATATTCAGTCCTTAGATTTAATCTAAAATTCTTTTGAGCAACACAACTCTTCAGAGTTCATGAGAAACAATTGTCCACATGACACCATACCCAACCATCACCATCCTTGTGGCCCAGTACCTGAGCAGAGAATTGTAAGCTTTTTTGCTCAGATTTATGGAACAGATCTCCTACTGATGGTTTGAATGGAGAAGCGTTCCTCAGAGGAACTGCTCTTTTTAAACAGGTGCATCTTCTATGTCTACTTCTGTCTACCCTGTTTCTTCTTCTTCCTCTATCTATTCTTTCGTCAAAGAGCTCTCCAAAGAAACATGCACTGAATTATAGAATAACGCAGGTTGGAAGAGACACCTGAACACCACTGTACTGGATCTGGCTGGGATGAAGTCCACTTTCCCCATAGAAGCCCATTTACTGCTGTGCTTTGCACTCGTGTCTAGAACAATGTTGACCATACACCAATGTTTGGCTTGGCTTTTACTGGCAGTGCTTGCACCATATGAAGGTTGTCTCTGCAATGCCTCCAAAAGCTCGTAGACTCAGGGTGGAGAAGTGGTTGAGAGTGGACACAGATGGGACAGCTTACCTTAACTGACTAAAGGGATATTCCATGCCATACGAGATCAAGCTCAGCAATAAAAGCTGAGGGAAAGGGTGTGGAGAGGGGATGACATTCATTATTAGCACACAGGAGAGGTGCCCGAGGACTGGAGAAAGGCCAATGTCACTCCAATCTTCAAAAAGGACAAGAAGGAGGACGCAGGGAACTACAGGCCAGTCAGCCTCACCTCCATCCTGGGAAAGGCGATGGAGCAGCATATCCTGGAGGCCATCATCAAGCAAGTGGAGGAAAAGAAGGTTATCAGGAGTAGTCAGCATGGATTCACCAAGGGGAAATCATGCCTGACCAATCTCATAGCTTTCTACGATGACATGACTGGCTGGCTAGACGAAGCGAGAGCCGTGGATGTTGTCTACCTCGACTTCAGCAAGGCTTTCGACACAGTCTCTCATAACATCCTCCTAGCGAAGCTCAGGAAGTGTGGGCTAGATGAGTGGTCGGTGAGGTGGATTGAGAACTGGCTGAATGGCAGAGCTCAGAGGGTTGTCATCAGCGGCGCTGAGTCTAGTTGGAGGCCGGTAACTAGTGGTGTCCCTCAGGGGTCAGTACTGGGCGCAGCCTTGTTTCACTTCTTCATCAATGACCTGGATGAAGAGTTAGAATGTACACTCAGCAAGTTTGCTGATGACACCAAACAGGGAGGAGTGGTAGATACACCGGAAGGCTGTGCTGCCATTCAGCGTGACCTGGATAGCCTGGGAAGTTGGGCAGAGAGGAACCTGATGCGGTTCAACAAAGGCAAATGCAGGGTCCTGCACCTGGAGAGGAAAAACCCCATGCATCAGTACAGGCATGGGGCAGACCTGCTGGAGAACAGCTCTGTGGAGAGGGACCTGGGTGTCCTGGTGGACGACAGGTTAACCATGAGCCTGCAGTGTGCCCTGGCTGCAAAGAAAGCCAATGGCATCCTGGGGTGCATCAAGAAGACTGTGGCCAGCAGGTCGAGGGAGGTTCTCCTTCCCCTCTACACTGCCCTAGTGAGGCCTCATCTGGAGTACTCTGTCCAGTTCTGGGCTCCCCACTTCAAGAAAGATGAGGAGCTACTGGACAGAGTCCAGCGGAGGGCTACGAGGATCGTGAGGGGACTGGAGCATCTCTGCTACGAGGAGAGGCTGAGGGAGCTGGGCTTGTTCAGCCTGGAGAAGAGAAGGCTGCGAGGGGACCTAATATATACTTACAAATATCTGAAGGGTGGGTGTCAAAAGGATGGGGCCAAACTCTTTTCAGTGCTGCCCAGTGACAGGACAAGGGGCAACGGCCACAAACTGAAGCACAGGAAGTTCTGTCTGAACACGAGAAAGAACTTCTTCCCTCTGAGGGTGGCGGAGCCCTGGAACAGGCTGCCCAGGGATGTTGTGGAGTCTCCTTCTCTGGAGATATTCAAGACCCACCTGGATGTGGTCCTCTGCAGCCTACTGTAGGTGACCCAGCTTCGGCAGGAGGTTTGGACTAGATGACCCACAGAGGTCCCTTCCAACTCCTACCATTCTGTGATTCTCTGATTCTGTGATTCCGTGATTCTGTGGTTCTGTGATCCAATCTGTTGACAGATGTGACTAAACCTGGGAGCAAGAGGGAAGGAGCAGCCAGGGTTAGGTCCCTTGTTTGGTAGCAGACAAAGGGAAAGAAAGGGAGGAAGTAAGGAAGTCAAGGTGGATGAATAAGCATGGAAAATGGAGAGAAGGGGGGCTCAAGGAGCTCATCATGCAAAAGCAAACTGCCGGTTGCTTTGCTGGTTTGTGTGAGCCCTGTCCCTAATCACCACAGCCCCCAAACAGGTAGTGCAGAGGGGACGTGCCTAGGTGGGAAGCAGCTCGGGGTATGCGTGGTCAAGCACCTCCAAGTCCTTCCTGACTCCAGCAGGTGGAGATGTGGCCGGTGGTTGGCAGGCCTGGTCCTCTTGTAAGGTCTGTGAATGCTGGGGCTGATCAGTCAGGTAGGCTGCAGCCACATGCCACCCACAGGACTGAAAAGGTCTCTGTCCTCTTGCTCGAGAGCTAGGCCAGCTTCAGGTTCGCTAGTGCACTGCGCACGCACACAGCGCTCCCACCAGGAGCTGGCCCGAGACACTCGGTCTTTCCAACTGCGGGGTCCCTATGACCTGTGTTCCCTTCTGCCATCGCCAGCAGCCAGGCCGCTAGACCCACCCCTCTAGCAGGTACAGAGCGGGACCACACAGAAAAGGATGTGGAATGGCTCTCAAGAAGAAGGTCGGACAGGCTGTGGGGAGTAGGGACAGGGTTCAGCCAAACAAGCAAACCAACCGGCACTTTGCTTATGCTCAAGCACGAGCTTCTTGAGCCCCCCAGCTCTCCATTTTCCACACTTATTCATCCCCCTCGACTTCCTTGGCTCCTCACTTTCTCTGCCCTTGTCTCCTCCCAATCAAGGGACCTAGCCCCGCCTACTAGTCCCCCTTGCTCCCAGGTCTGTCACATCTGGGAACAGATTGGGTCTTTCAGGGGCTGTTAGCTAGGTCATCTTGGCCTTGCGTGGCATTACTGCAGTGGTTTCCTGGCTACAGCTGTCCCTGCCAGAGTCCTCTCCCCAGAATGACCCCGGCTCTTCCTTCAGATATTGCTGAAGTCTGGCCACCTCTCACACCATTCCCCCTTAACTTCTGGTGACATCTGGCTCTTCCTCATGGCACTGTAACTCCTGCCAGCTTTCTTTCATCTTTCCAATTAGCAGATGCTTCAACCAGATCCTAATCATCATCCCCAGAGTTGTCTGCACGCCACATCATTATTTTGCGTCCTCTTTCTAGCCTCAATGTGCCAGTCTTCTTCATGCCACGGTGGCTCTGAGCACGCTCCTGTCTGACCAGGCATGGTGTCAGCCCTGCTGAGCGACTCTTGCCCTTTGTGCCCTCCTTGACTGCCTGCAGCCTCATTTTGCCGGGCGTGGAAATCCTTGCCTTGCGCACGAGAGTGAATTGGACTCAGGCACGGTTAACTGTGAAACCTGGCAACTTTATTCCAAGAACTAGGTCAGCTTCAGCATTTGTGTGCACTGGGAAGTGTTGCGGAGGAAGAACCGGACTCGACACAATGATCAATGTGATCACGTACAAGCCGTTTATTAGCCTCAGATAGCTCACTTTTATATTCCCCACTACATACGCGGCGATCCCCCATTGGTGATAATCAATTTAACTCACATAGTAACTCGATTATGATTGGTGTGCGTCACTAGCTCACGCGCACTGCTCGTGGCCTTCTTGCAGGCGGCAAGTTCCTCTTCGGCATCTGGGAGTTGTTTGTCTCTGCATTCTTACTTCCTCATTCCAATCGCAGTTTGTCCTCTGGATGCCCTTGCGGCCTTATGCTAAGGCTCTGCGGCCTTAGGCTAAGGCTTCATGGCCTTCTAGAGAAATGCTGGATTGCTCACATGTCCCCAGTCCTTTAACGCTTCATCCTCCACAGGGAGGAGAGCGGGCAGCACAGAGCAGGCCTTTGATGCTGAGGCTGCCTTTGGAGCAGCAGGCATTGCCCCAGAAGGAAATGATCACGGTCCAGTGCAGCCTGCGCTGGTTCCTGTTGATCCTGCTCCTCAAGCCTTTTTTCCCCTGAGAAACTGCAGGAGCTCCTTCAGCCGAGTAAAGAATTCCACCAGCTTCTGGCGTGGAAATGGACAGGAGCTAATGCTGCCCGACTGTGTTGGTGCTGGTGTTGGCCTTGGCCTCTGAGAGGCGCTTGAGGTGGAGAGAAAATGACCCCATGGCCGTGCTGTTGGACTATCTCTTCTTGCTGAGCGCAGTCCCATCTGTAGCAGGATCCAGTCGTAGAAGTGCTGCGTGGAGGTGTAGACTCCAGGCTGGTTTGGTCTGGCACAGCCTCTCCCCCAGCTGGTCACTCCAACAAGCCAGAAGCAGTCGTAGGTGTTATCTTTGCAGACCAGAGGACCACCGCTGTCACCCTGCAGCGGAGGAGAGAGGGTTAAGGTGGTGTTGGGTGGCCCCGGTCAGCACTCTGGCTGGCTCCTTCTCTCCCGCAGCAGCTGCCAGAGCTGTCCTGACTGCACACAAAGGCTCTGCTCAGGTGCTGGAGCCTACAGAAGCTTGTCTGGCAGGGGGTGGTGGGCCAGTCAGGCAGGGCTCTCTCTCTGTCCTCTTTGCACAGTGATCCTGGATGTGTGGAAGGGGGATGTTGCAGGACTGGGCTCTGGAGCTGTGGGCTGCCAAGAGCACTAGATGGGCTTTGTGGGCAGAGAGCCAGGCCTCTGGGACAAGGGCGGCCCTGGGCAAGGACCTGCATCTGGGCAAGGGGAGGTGAACCCCAAGAGTGGAGGGGACCCAGCAGTGGCAGGCTGACTTGCCAGGCAAAGCACGCGCTGGGGCAGGTTTGGGCGGTTGCCACAGGGCTGCCTGTGCTGTTGGGGGTGGACTTGTAGCACGCTCCTACCTGGCAGGTGTCGATGCCGCCCTGCGGATAGCCAGCACACAAGTTGTGGCTGTGGATGGCCCCTCCGTACCAGCGGCTGCTGTTGCAGAGCTTGATATCGATGAGGCGGACCTTGGCCTCCTGCAGGACATAACTTGGTCCCCCAGCTGTCAGCACAGAAAGGAGTTAACAGCCAGCAGCTCGCTGCCAGTTCTCCTCTCCTCCCCCCCCCCCTCCCCGGCGTCTGGCTGAAGCCCTGCCCTAGGGCTGGGCTTTGCGTCTCCAGAGGCCCTGTGCCGCTGCTGTCTCCCTTCTGTCTTGCTTGGGGTAATCGGCCAGGCCCACCTCTCCATCGGCATGCACCCCGCAGCCCGACTCTGGCTTTCGCCTCTGCTGTCAGGAAGCCCACCCCGCCTCCCCAGTGTGCCCAGCCTGCGCTCAGGACACCACTCCCTTTTGGGAACTCACCTCTTGCAGTCGTGGAACCCCAGCCACTGACGTAGCAGCTTCTCAGCTGCGACACTCTCAGCCAGGCGTCGGGCACACAGGCAAGCTGCACGTAGTAGCCGCACAGGACAGGCTGGTCCAATTCCAGCAAGGCAATGTCGTTCCTCTGCGTGATGTTGTAGTAGTGCTCGTGAACCAGTAGCCGCTTAATAGTGCGCACTTGGGTCTCAGGGCCCAGCTGAGTCAAGTGGCTGGCCCCGATCACCACGTGCCACATGGTGATGTGCCTGCAAGGCAGGTGGAGAGAGGGGTCAGAGGGAGCGCAGCCCCGTGCTGCAAGCAGCCCAGCAGTTGCCTGCCTTCTGCTGCACAGGGCAGAGAGGAAGGCAGCGCTACGGAGGGTGCGACTGCCCTAGCACGCCTTGGGCACAAGGAGTGTCGGGCGGGAGGCTGCTAGGAAGCCGTGGCGTGAGCCCAGCCCTCTCGCGAGCAGTCTCTCAGCTGGGCTTGGCAGTGCCCAGGCACTGGGCGTGCTGCAGGGAAGCGGGATGGCGCTAGCACGTGCTGCTGTGGAGCGGGCACGTGCTAGTGCTGTGGGGCTGTTCCCTGGTCCTCCTTACCCGGGCGTGATGAAGCAGTGGGCTGCTGTCAGCACCCACTGTGGGCTGATGAGAGACCCTCCGCAGACATGCGCCATGCCTCCTATGATGGGCTTCTGGATGCTGACGATCCAGGGCCAGGCCCCTAGCTGGGCATCGGTGCCACCCACGACGCGTGACATGCCGTAGTAAGAATCCACGGGCCGGTGCCCGCAGGTCCCTCTGTAAGCAGAAACTGATGAATGTCCTGCTCGGTGGCTTGCTGCTGTTCAGGCTGCAGGTCAGCCCCCTTCCCCCCCACCAGGCGCTGCATGGACAGCAGGGCCGCGGAACCCTGTGGGGCATGCGTCCATCTACCCCTGTTTGTGCTTGAGCCCCGTAGGCGAGTTGTGCCAGCGGCCTGGCTGCTGGCAAGGAACTGAGGCTCCCACATGGCGTTTGGGAAGCTTTGGTGTGGCCAGGGGGAAAAGCGAGCACCCGCCAGTGAAGCCCACAAGGGCTGCCCCAGCTCCCTCCCAGAGCCTTGGGCCACTTACCCACAGTTGTCCCACATGCCGTACGCCGGCCAGCACACGGCCAGCAGGACCAGGACGGGGAGAAAATTCATGGCTGCCAGCGGCACGTGGCAGCTGCAAGAAGCGAGAGCTGGTGGCCAGCAGTGCAGCAGCCGACGTAGTGCCTGCAGCAGTCCCGCTGCCCAGGGAACCCTTGGCCCCGTGGCTGATGTCACAGAGTGGCTGGTTCCGGGTGCTGGGCACGGTGGATTCTAGGGGGGGGCGGGCAACATGGAGGGTTCCGAGCAGGAGGGGAGGCAGAAGCTGGGCTCGGACACCCCCAGCAGACCCCCGCTGAATGCTCCGCTTGCGGGACGAGGCTCTGCAGACCTCGTGGCAGGCAGCAGCGCCTGCCTCCCAGTGCTGCCTGCTAACAGCTAGCCGGGAAAACCAAGTGTGGCACCATAGCCTCTTTGGGAAGTTCACTGCCACCCCGCTCTGCGCAGCCGCTTGCCACCAGGTCCTTCCCAAAGAAACTGACACCGCAGAACGGAACTACTACAGGCAGTAGGCACCTGGTTGGGGGCTGAAGAGCCAATCTGCTTACAGCCGCGGCAGGCAAGCAGGGATGTGCAAGCCAAATCAACCAAGCATAGCCAAGCACTGCCATCCTGTCCTGCACAAAGCACAGCGAAACACAGATGGAGCACGCTCCACACTGGCTCTGTCTGCCACCGCAACGCCCTCTGACAGGCTCCGTGTCCTTGCTGTCTACCAGCTACATTGCTCTTCTGGGCCAACACAGGTGCGGGCAGTCGCACTGCCTGCTATGCGTGGCCACAGACGTGCAATTGGAAGCAGCATGGCTTCATAGGCACTAGAAGATGTCCCCAAACAAACCGCACTCCACGCTGCTTTGGTTTTCAAAAATTGACCTGAAGGTGGTGCCCGATATCTGCTTAGAGCAGGCAGAAGATGGCCTTGGAGAATGTAACTTGTCTTCTGTGGATACTCTGTGATGCCAGCAGCAGATTTTTGCAGGTGGTTAAGAGGGAATGGTGTGAGAGGTGGGCACACTTCAGCAATATGTGAAGGAAGAGCTGGGGTCATTCTGAGGAGAGCACTCTGGCAGAGACAGCTTTGCTTGTTTGGCTGAGCCCTGTCCCTAATCACCACAGCCCCCAAACAGGTAGTGCAGAGGGGACGTGCCTAGGTGGGAAGCAGCTCGGGGTATGCGTGGTCAAGCACCTCCAAGTCCTTCCTGACTCCAGCAGGTGGAGATGTGGCCGGTGGTTGGCAGGCCTGGTCCTCTTGTAAGGTCTGTGAATGCTGGGGCTGATCAGTCAGGTAGGCTGCAGCCACATGCCACCCACAGGACTGAAAAGGTCTCTGTCCTCTTGCTCGAGAGCTAGGCCAGCTTCAGGTTCGCTAGTGCACTGCGCACGCACACAGCGCTCCCACCAGGAGCTGGCCCGAGACACTCGGTCTTTCCAACTGCGGGGTCCCTATGACCTGTGTTCCCTTCTGCCATCGCCAGCAGCCAGGCCGCTAGACCCACCCCTCTAGCAGGTACAGAGCGGGGCCACACAGAAAAGGATGTGGAATGGCTCTCAAGAAGAAGGTCGGACAGGCTGTGGGGAGTAGGGACAGGGTTCAGCCAAACAAGCAAACCAACCGGCACTTTGCTTATGCTCAAGCACGAGCTTCTTGAGCCCCCCTTCTCTCCATTTTCCACACTTATTCATCCCCCTCGACTTCCTTGGCTCCTCACTTTCTCTGCCCTTGTCTCCTCCCAATCAAGGGACCTAGCCCCGCCTACTAGTCCCCCTTGCTCCCAGGTCTGTCACATCTGGGAACAGATTGGGTCTTTCAGGGGCTGTTAGCTAGGTCATCTTGGCCTTGCGTGGCATTACTGCAGTGGTTTCCTGGCTACAGCTGTCCCTGCCAGAGTCCTCTCCCCAGAATGACCCCGGCTCTTCCTTCAGATATTGCTGAAGTCTGGCCACCTCTCACACCATTCCCCCTTAACTTCTGGTGACATCTGGCTCTTCCTCATGGCACTGTAACTCCTGCCAGCTTTCTTTCATCTTTCCAATTAGCAGATGCTTCAACCAGGTCCTAATCATCATCCCCAGAGTTGTCTGCACGCCACATCATTATTTTGCGTCCTCTTTCTAGCCTCAATGTGCCAGTCTTCTTCATGCCATGGTGGCTCTGAGCACGCTCCTGTCTGACCAGGCATGGTGTCAGCCCTGCTTGCGACTCTTGCCCTTTGTGCCCTCCTTGACTGCCTGCAGCCTCATTTTGCCGGGCGTGGAAATCCTTGCCTTGCGCACGAGAGTGAATTGGACTCAGGCACGGTTAACTGTGAAACCTGGCAACTTTATTCCAAGAACTAGGTCAGCTTCAGCATTTGTGTGCACTGGGAAGTGTTGCGGAGGAAGAACCGGACTCGACACGATGATCAATGTGATCACGTACAAGCCGTTTATTAGCCTCAGATAGCTCACTTTTATATTCCCCACTACATACGCGGCGATCCCCCATTGGTGATAATCAATTTAACTCACATAGTAACTCGATTATGATTGGTGTGCGTCACTAGCTCACGCGCACTGCTCGTGGCCTTCTTGCAGGCGGCAAGTTCCTCTTCGGCATCTGGGAGTTGTTTGTCTCTGCATTCTTACTTCCTCATTCCAATCGCAGTTTGTCCTCTGGATGCCCTTGCGGCCTTATGCTAAGGCTCTGCGGCCTTAGGCTAAGGCTTCATGGCCTTCTAGAGAAATGCTGGATTGCTCACATGTCCCCAGTCCTTTAACGCTTCATCCTCCACAGGGAGGAGAGCGGGCAGCACAGAGCAGGCCTTTGATGCTGAGGCTGCCTTTGGAGCAGCAGGCATTGCCCCAGAAGGAAATGATCATGGTCCAGTGCAGCCTGCGCTGGTTCCTGTTGATCCTGCTCCTCAAGCCTTTTTTCCCCTGAGGAACTGCAGGAGCTCCTTCAGCCGAGTAAAGAATTCCACCAGCTTCTGGCGTGGAAATGGACAGGAGCTAATGCTGCCCGACTGTGTTGGTGCTGGTGTTGGCCTTGGCCTCTGAGAGGCGCTTGAGGTGGAGAGAAAATGACTCCATGGCCGTGCTGTTGGACTATCTCTTCTTGCTGAGCGCAGTCCCATCTGTAGCAGGATCCAGTCGTAGAAGTGCTGCGTGGAGGTGTAGACTCCAGGCTGGTTTGGTCTGGCACAGCCTCTCCCCCAGCTGGTCACTCCAACAAGCCAGAAGTAGTCGTAGGTGTTATCTTTGCAGACCAGAGGACCACCGCTGTCACCCTGCAGCGGAGGAGAGAGGGTTAAGGTGGTGTTGGGTGGCCCCGGTCAGCACTCTGGCTGGCTCCTTCTCTCCCGCAGCAGCTGCCAGAGCTGTCCTGACTGCACACAAAGGCTCTGCTCAGGTGCTGGAGCCTACAGAAGCTTGTCTGGCAGGGGGTGGTGGGCCAGTCAGGCAGGGCTCTCTCTCTGTCCTCTTTGCACAGTGATCCTGGATGTGTGGAAGGGGGATGTTGCAGGACTGGGCTCTGGAGCTGTGGGCTGCCAAGAGCACTAGATGGGCTTTGTGGGCAGAGAGCCAGGCCTCTGGGACAAGGGCGGCCCTGGGCAAGGACCTGCATCTGGGCAAGGGGAGGTGAACCCCAAGAGTGGAGGGGACCCAGCAGTGGCAGGCTGACTTGCCAGGCAAAGCACGCGCTGGGGCAGGTTTGGGCGGTTGCCACAGGGCTGCCTGTGCTGTTGGGGGTGGACTTGTAGCACGCTCCTACCTGGCAGGTGTCGATGCCGCCCTGCGGATAGCCAGCACACAAGTTGTGGCTGTGGATGGCCCCTCCGTACCAGCGGCTGCTGTTGCAGAGCTTGATATCGATGAGGCGGACCTTGGCCTCCTGCAGGACATAACTTGGTCCCCCAGCTGTCAGCACAGAAAGGAGTTAACAGCCAGCAGCTCGCTGCCACTTCTCCTCTCCTCCCCCCCCCCCCCCCACCCCGTCCCCGGCGTCTGGCTGAAGCCCTGCCCTAGGGCTGGGCTTTGCGTCTCCAGAGGCACTGTGCCGCTGCTGTCTCCCTTCTGTCTTGCTTGGGGTAATGGGCCAGGCCCACCTCTCCATCGGCATGCACCCCGCAGCCCGACTCTGGCTTTCGCCTCTGCTGTCAGGAAGCCCACCCCGCCTCCCCAGTGTGCCCAGCCTGCGCTCAGGACACCCCTCCCTTTTGGGAACTCACCTCTTGCAGTCGTGGAACCCCAGCCACTGACGTAGCAGCTTCTCAGCTGCGACACTCTCAGCCAGGCGTCGGGCACACAGGCAAGCTGCACGTAGTAGCCGCACAGGACAGGCTGGTCCAATTCCAGCAAGGCAATGTCGTTCCTCTGCGTGATGTTGTAGTAGTGCTCGTGAACCAGTAGCCGCTTAATAGTGCGCACTTGGGTCTCAGGGCCCAGCTGAGTCAAGTGGCTGGCCCCGATCACCACGTGCCACATGGTGATGTGCCTGCAAGGCAGGTGGAGAGAGGGGTCAGAGGGAGCGCAGCCCCGTGCTGCAAGCAGCCCAGCAGTTGCCTGCCTTCTGCTGCACAGGGCAGAGAGGAAGGCAGCGCTACGGAGGGTGCGACTGCCCTAGCACGCCTTGGGCACAAGGAGTGTCGGGCGGGAGGCTGCTAGGAAGCCGTGGCGTGAGCCCAGCCCTCTCGCGAGCAGTCTCTCAGCTGGGCTTGGCAGTGCCCAGGCACTGGGCGTGCTGCAGGGAAGCGGGATGGCGCTAGCACGTGCTGCTGTGGAGCGGGCACGTGCTAGTGCTGTGGGGCTGTTCCCTGGTCCTCCTTACCCGGGCGTGATGAAGCAGTGGGCTGCTGTCAGCACCCACTGTGGGCTGATGAGAGACCCTCCGCAGACATGCGCCATGCCTCCTATGATGGGCTTCTGGATGCTGACGATCCAGGGCCAGGCCCCTAGCTGGGCATCGGTGCCACCCACGACGCGTGACATGCCGTAGTAAGAATCCACGGGCCGGTGCCCGCAGGTCCCTCTGTAAGCAGAAACTGATGAATGTCCTGCTCGGTGGCTTGCTGCTGTTCAGGCTGCAGGTCAGCCCCCTTCCCCCCCACCAGGCGCTGCATGGACAGCAGGGCCGCGGAACCCTGTGGGGCATGCGTCCATCTACCCCTGTTTGTGCTTGAGCCCCGTAGGCGAGTTGTGCCAGCGGCCTGGCTGCTGGCAAGGAACTGAGGCTCCCACATGGCGTTTGGGAAGCTTTGGTGTGGCCATGGGGAAAAGCGAGCACCCGCCAGTGAAGCCCACAAGGGCTGCCCCAGCTCCCTCCCAGAGCCTTGGGCCACTTACCCACAGTTGTCCCACATGCCGTACGCCGGCCAGCACACGGCCAGCAGGACCAGGACGGGGAGAAAATTCATGGCTGCCAGCGGCACGTGGCAGCTGCAAGAAGCGAGAGCTGGTGGCCAGCAGTGCAGCAGCCGACGTAGTGCCTGCAGCAGTCCCGCTGCCCAGGGAACCCTTGGCCCCGTGGCTGATGTCACAGAGTGGCTGGTTCCGGGTGCTGGGCACGGTGGATTCTAGGGGGGGGCGGGCAACATGGAGGGTTCCGAGCAGGAGGGGAGGCAGAAGCTGGGCTCGGACACCCCCAGCAGACCCCCGCTGAATGCTCCGCTTGCGGGACGAGGCTCTGCAGACCTCGTGGCAGGCAGCAGCGCCTGCCTCCCAGTGCTGCCTGCTAACAGCTAGCCGGGAAAACCAAGTGTGGCACCATAGCCTCTTTGGGAAGTTCACTGCCACCCCGCTCTGCGCAGCCGCTTGCCACCAGGTCCTTCCCAAAGAAACTGACACCGCAGAACGGAACTACTACAGGCAGTAGGCACCTGGTTGGGGGCTGAAGAGCCAATCTGCTTACAGCCGCGGCAGGCAAGCAGGGATGTGCAAGCCAAATCAACCAAGCATAGCCAAGCACTGCCATCCTGTCCTGCACAAAGCACAGCGAAACACAGATGGAGCACGCTCCACGCTGGCTCTGTCTGCCACCGCAACGCCCTCTGACAGGCTCCGTGTCCTTGCTGTCTACCAGCTACATTGCTCTTCTGGGCCAACACAGGTGCGGGCAGTCGCACTGCCTGCTATGCGTGGCCACAGACGTGCAATTGGAAGCAGCATGGCTTCATAGGCACTAGAAGATGTCCCCAAACAAACCGCACTCCACGCTGCTTTGGTTTTCAAAAATTGACCTGAAGGTGGTGCCCGATATCTGCTTAGAGCAGGCAGAAGATGGCCTTGGAGAATGTAACTTGTCTTCTGTGGATACTCTGTGATGCCAGCAGCAGATTTTTGCAGGTGGTTAAGAGGGAATGGTGTGAGAGGTGGGCACACTTCAGCAATATGTGAAGGAAGAGCTGGGGTCATTCTGAGGAGAGCACTCTGGCAGAGACAGCTTTGCTTGTTTGGCTGAGCCCTGTCCCTAATCACCACAGCCCCCAAACAGGTAGTGCAGAGGGGACGTGCCTAGGTGGGAAGCAGCTCGGGGTATGCGTGGTCAAGCACCTCCAAGTCCTTCCTGACTCCAGCAGGTGGAGATGTGGCCGGTGGTTGGCAGGCCTGGTCCTCTTGTAAGGTCTGTGAATGCTGGGGCTGATCAGTCAGGTAGGCTGCAGCCACATGCCACCCACAGGACTGAAAAGGTCTCTGTCCTCTTGCTCGAGAGCTAGGCCAGCTTCAGGTTCGCTAGTGCACTGCGCACGCACACAGCGCTCCCACCAGGAGCTGGCCCGAGACACTCGGTCTTTCCAACTGCGGGGTCCCTATGACCTGTGTTCCCTTCTGCCATCGCCAGCAGCCAGGCCGCTAGACCCACCCCTCTAGCAGGTACAGAGCGGGGCCACACAGAAAAGGATGTGGAATGGCTCTCAAGAAGAAGGTCGGACAGGCTGTGGGGAGTAGGGACAGGGTTCAGCCAAACAAGCAAACCAACCGGCACTTTGCTTATGCTCAAGCACGAGCTTCTTGAGCCCCCCTTCTCTCCATTTTCCACACTTATTCATCCCCCTCGACTTCCTTGGCTCCTCACTTTCTCTGCCCTTGTCTCCTCCCAATCAAGGGACCTAGCCCCGCCTACTAGTCCCCCTTGCTCCCAGGTCTGTCACATCTGGGAACAGATTGGGTCTTTCAGGGGCTGTTAGCTAGGTCATCTTGGCCTTGCGTGGCATTACTGCAGTGGTTTCCTGGCTACAGCTGTCCCTGCCAGAGTCCTCTCCCCAGAATGACCCCGGCTCTTCCTTCAGATATTGCTGAAGTCTGGCCACCTCTCACACCATTCCCCCTTAACTTCTGGTGACATCTGGCTCTTCCTCATGGCACTGTAACTCCTGCCAGCTTTCTTTCATCTTTCCAATTAGCAGATGCTTCAACCAGGTCCTAATCATCATCCCCAGAGTTGTCTGCATGTCACATCATTATTTTGCATCCTCTTTCTAGCCTCAATGTGCCAGTCTTCTTCATGCCACGGTGGCTCTGAGCACGCTCCTGTCTGACCAGGCATGGTGTCAGCCCTGCTGAGCGACTCTTGCCCTTTGTGCCCTCCTTGACTGCCTGCAGCCTCATTTTGCCGGGCGTGGAAATCCTTGCCTTGCGCACGAGAGTGAATTGGACTCAGGCACGGTTAACTGTGAAACCTGGCAACTTTATTCCAAGAACTAGGTCAGCTTCAGCATTTGTGTGCACTGGGAAGTGTTGCGGAGGAAGAACCGGACTCGACACGATGATCAATGTGATCACGTACAAGCCGTTTATTAGCCTCAGATAGCTCACTTTTATATTCCCCACTACATACGCGGCGATCCCCCATTGGTGATAATCAATTTAACTCACATAGCAACTCGATTATGATTGGTGTGCGTCACTAGCTCACGCGCACTGCTCGTGGCCTTCTTGCAGGCGGCAAGTTCCTCTTCGGCATCTGGGAGTTGTTTGTCTCTGCATTCTTACTTCCTCATTCCAATCGCAGTTTGTCCTCTGGATGCCCTTGCGGCCTTATGCTAAGGCTCTGCGGCCTTAGGCTAAGGCTTCATGGCCTTCTAGAGAAATGCTGGATTGCTCACATGTCCCCAGTCCTTTAATGCTTCATCCTCCACAGGGAGGAGAGCGGGCAGCACAGAGCAGGCCTTTGATGCTGAGGCTGCCTTTGGAGCAGCAGGCATTGCCCCAGAAGGAAATGATCACGGTCCAGTGCAGCCTGCGCTGGTTCCTGTTGATCCTGCTCCTCAAGCCTTTTTTCCCCTGAGGAACTGCAGGAGCTCCTTCAGCCGAGTAAAGAATTCCACCAGCTTCTGGCGTGGAAATGGACAGGAGCTAATGCTGCCCGACTGTGTTGGTGCTGGTGTTGGCCTTGGCCTCTGAGAGGCGCTTGAGGTGGAGAGAAAATGACTCCATGGCCGTGCTGTTGGACTATCTCTTCTTGCTGAGCGCAGTCCCATCTGTAGCAGGATCCAGTCGTAGAAGTGCTGCGTGGAGGTGTAGACTCCAGGCTGGTTTGGTCTGGCACAGCCTCTCCCCCAGCTGGTCACTCCAACAAGCCAGAAGTAGTCGTAGGTGTTATCTTTGCAGACCAGAGGACCACCGCTGTCACCCTGCAGCGGAGGAGAGAGGGTTAAGGTGGTGTTGGGTGGCCCCGGTCAGCACTCTGGCTGGCTCCTTCTCTCCCGCAGCAGCTGCCAGAGCTGTCCTGACTGCACACAAAGGCTCTGCTCAGGTGCTGGAGCCTACAGAAGCTTGTCTGGCAGGGGGTGGTGGGCCAGTCAGGCAGGGCTCTCTCTCTGTCCTCTTTGCACAGTGATCCTGGATGTGTGGAAGGGGGATGTTGCAGGACTGGGCTCTGGAGCTGTGGGCTGCCAAGAGCACTAGATGGGCTTTGTGGGCAGAGAGCCAGGCCTCTGGGACAAGGGCGGCCCTGGGCAAGGACCTGCATCTGGGCAAGGGGAGGTGAACCCCAAGAGTGGAGGGGACCCAGCAGTGGCAGGCTGACTTGCCAGGCAAAGCACGCGCTGGGGCAGGTTTGGGCGGTTGCCACAGGGCTGCCTGTGCTGTTGGGGGTGGACTTGTAGCACGCTCCTACCTGGCAGGTGTCGATGCCGCCCTGCGGATAGCCAGCACACAAGTTGTGGCTGTGGATGGCCCCTCCGTACCAGCGGCTGCTGTTGCAGAGCTTGATATCGATGAGGCGGACCTTGGCCTCCTGCAGGACATAACTTGGTCCCCCAGCTGTCAGCACAGAAAGGAGTTAACAGCCAGCAGCTCGCTGCCAGTTCTCCTCTCCTCCCCCCCCCCCTCCCCGGCGTCTGGCTGAAGCCCTGCCCTAGGGCTGGGCTTTGCGTCTCCAGAGGCCCTGTGCCGCTGCTGTCTCCCTTCTGTCTTGCTTGGGGTAATGGGCCAGGCCCACCTCTCCATCGGCATGCACCCCGCAGCCCGACTCTGGCTTTCGCCTCTGCTGTCAGGAAGCCCACCCCGCCTCCCCAGTGTGCCCAGCCTGCGCTCAGGACACCACTCCCTTTTGGGAACTCACCTCTTGCAGTCGTGGAACCCCAGCCACTGACGTAGCAGCTTCTCAGCTGCGACACTCTCAGCCAGGCGTCGGGCACACAGGCAAGCTGCACGTAGTAGCCGCACAGGACAGGCTGGTCCAATTCCAGCAAGGCAATGTCGTTCCTCTGCGTGATGTTGTAGTAGTGCTCGTGAACCAGTAGCCGCTTAATAGTGCGCACTTGGGTCTCAGGGCCCAGCTGAGTCAAGTGGCTGGCCCCGATCACCACGTGCCACATGGTGATGTGCCTGCAAGGCAGGTGGAGAGAGGGGTCAGAGGGAGCGCAGCCCCGTGCTGCAAGCAGCCCAGCAGTTGCCTGCCTTCTGCTGCACAGGGCAGAGAGGAAGGCAGCGCTACGGAGGGTGCGACTGCCCTAGCACGCCTTGGGCACAAGGAGTGTCGGGCGGGAGGCTGCTAGGAAGCCGTGGCGTGAGCCCAGCCCTCTCGCGAGCAGTCTCTCAGCTGGGCTTGGCAGTGCCCAGGCACTGGGCGTGCTGCAGGGAAGCGGGATGGCGCTAGCACGTGCTGCTGTGGAGCGGGCACGTGCTAGTGCTGTGGGGCTGTTCCCTGGTCCTCCTTACCCGGGCGTGATGAAGCAGTGGGCTGCTGTCAGCACCCACTGTGGGCTGATGAGAGACCCTCCGCAGACATGCGCCATGCCTCCTATGATGGGCTTCTGGATGCTGACGATCCAGGGCCAGGCCCCTAGCTGGGCATCGGTGCCACCCACGACGCGTGACATGCCGTAGTAAGAATCCACGGGCCGGTGCCCGCAGGTCCCTCTGTAAGCAGAAACTGATGAATGTCCTGCTCGGTGGCTTGCTGCTGTTCAGGCTGCAGGTCAGCCCCCTTCCCCCCCACCAGGCGCTGCATGGACAGCAGGGCCGCGGAACCCTGTGGGGCATGCGTCCATCTACCCCTGTTTGTGCTTGAGCCCCGTAGGCGAGTTGTGCCAGCGGCCTGGCTGCTGGCAAGGAACTGAGGCTCCCACATGGCGTTTGGGAAGCTTTGGTGTGGCCATGGGGAAAAGCGAGCACCCGCCAGTGAAGCCCACAAGGGCTGCCCCAGCTCCCTCCCAGAGCCTTGGGCCACTTACCCACAGTTGTCCCACATGCCGTACGCCGGCCAGCACACGGCCAGCAGGACCAGGACGGGGAGAAAATTCATGGCTGCCAGCGGCACGTGGCAGCTGCAAGAAGCGAGAGCTGGTGGCCAGCAGTGCAGCAGCCGACGTAGTGCCTGCAGCAGTCCCGCTGCCCAGGGAACCCTTGGCCCCGTGGCTGATGTCACAGAGTGGCTGGTTCCGGGTGCTGGGCACGGTGGATTCTAGGGGGGGGCGGGCAACATGGAGGGTTCCGAGCAGGAGGGGAGGCAGAAGCTGGGCTCGGACACCCCCAGCAGACCCCCGCTGAATGCTCCGCTTGCGGGACGAGGCTCTGCAGACCTCGTGGCAGGCAGCAGCGCCTGCCTCCCAGTGCTGCCTGCTAACAGCTAGCCGGGAAAACCAAGTGTGGCACCATAGCCTCTTTGGGAAGTTCACTGCCACCCCGCTCTGCGCAGCCGCTTGCCACCAGGTCCTTCCCAAAGAAACTGACACCGCAGAACGGAACTACTACAGGCAGTAGGCACCTGGTTGGGGGCTGAAGAGCCAATCTGCTTACAGCCGCGGCAGGCAAGCAGGGATGTGCAAGCCAAATCAACCAAGCATAGCCAAGCACTGCCATCCTGTCCTGCACAAAGCACAGCGAAACACAGATGGAGCACGCTCCACACTGGCTCTGTCTGCCACCGCAACGCCCTCTGACAGGCTCCGTGTCCTTGCTGTCTACCAGCTACATTGCTCTTCTGGGCCAACACAGGTGCGGGCAGTCGCACTGCCTGCTATGCGTGGCCACAGACGTGCAATTGGAAGCAGCATGGCTTCATAGGCACTAGAAGATGTCCCCAAACAAACCGCACTCCACGCTGCTTTGGTTTTCAAAAATTGACCTGAAGGTGGTGCCCGATATCTGCTTAGAGCAGGCAGAAGATGGCCTTGGAGAATGTAACTTGTCTTCTGTGGATACTCTGTGATGCCAGCAGCAGATTTTTGCAGGTGGTTAAGAGGGAATGGTGTGAGAGGTGGGCACACTTCAGCAATATGTGAAGGAAGAGCTGGGGTCATTCTGAGGAGAGCACTCTGGCAGAGACAGCTTTGCTTCTTTGGCTGAGCCCTGTCCCTAATCACCACAGCCCCCAAACAGGTAGTGCAGAGGGGACGTGCCTAGGTGGGAAGCAGCTCGGGGTATGCGTGGTCAAGCACCTCCAAGTCCTTCCTGACTCCAGCAGGTGGAGATGTGGCCGGTGGTTGGCAGGCCTGGTCCTCTTGTAAGGTCTGTGAATGCTGGGGCTGATCAGTCAGGTAGGCTGCAGCCACATGCCACCCACAGGACTGAAAAGGTCTCTGTCCTCTTGCTCGAGAGCTAGGCCAGCTTCAGGTTCGCTAGTGCACTGCGCACGCACACAGCGCTCCCACCAGGAGCTGGCCCGAGACACTCGGTCTTTCCAACTGCGGGGTCCCTATGACCTGTGTTCCCTTCTGCCATCGCCAGCAGCCAGGCCGCTAGACCCACCCCTCTAGCAGGTACAGAGCGGGGCCACACAGAAAAGGATGTGGAATGGCTCTCAAGAAGAAGGTCGGACAGGCTGTGGGGAGTAGGGACAGGGTTCAGCCAAACAAGCAAACCAACCGGCACTTTGCTTATGCTCAAGCACGAGCTTCTTGAGCCCCCCTGCTCTCCATTTTCCACACTTATTCATCCCCCTCGACTTCCTTGGCTCCTCACTTTCTCTGCCCTTGTCTCCTCCCAATCAAGGGACCTAGCCCCGCCTACTAGTCCCCCTTGCTCCCAGGTCTGTCACATCTGGGAACAGATTGGGTCTTTCAGGGGCTGTTAGCTAGGTCATCTTGGCCTTGCGTGGCATTACTGCAGTGGTTTCCTGGCTACAGCTGTCCCTGCCAGAGTCCTCTCCCCAGAATGACCCCGGCTCTTCCTTCAGATATTGCTGAAGTCTGGCCACCTCTCACACCATTCCCCCTTAACTTCTGGTGACATCTGGCTCTTCCTCATGGCACTGTAACTCCTGCCAGCTTTCTTTCATCTTTCCAATTAGCAGATGCTTCAACCAGGTCCTAATCATCATCCCCAGAGTTGTCTGCACGCCACATCATTATTTTGCGTCCTCTTTCTAGCCTCAATGTGCCAGTCTTCTTCATGCCATGGTGGCTCTGAGCACGCTCCTGTCTGACCAGGCATGGTGTCAGCCCTGCTTGCGACTCTTGCCCTTTGTGCCCTCCTTGACTGCCTGCAGCCTCATTTTGCCGGGCGTGGAAATCCTTGCCTTGCGCACGAGAGTGAATTGGACTCAGGCACGGTTAACTGTGAAACCTGGCAACTTTATTCCAAGAACTAGGTCAGCTTCAGCATTTGTGTGCACTGGGAAGTGTTGCGGAGGAAGAACCGGACTCGACACGATGATCAATGTGATCACGTACAAGCCGTTTATTAGCCTCAGATAGCTCACTTTTATATTCCCCACTACATACGCGGCGATCCCCCATTGGTGATAATCAATTTAACTCACATAGTAACTCGATTATGATTGGTGTGCGTCACTAGCTCACGCGCACTGCTCGTGGCCTTCTTGCAGGCGGCAAGTTCCTCTTCGGCATCTGGGAGTTGTTTGTCTCTGCATTCTTACTTCCTCATTCCAATCGCAGTTTGTCCTCTGGATGCCCTTGCGGCCTTATGCTAAGGCTCTGCGGCCTTAGGCTAAGGCTTCATGGCCTTCTAGAGAAATGCTGGATTGCTCACATGTCCCCAGTCCTTTAACGCTTCATCCTCCACAGGGAGGAGAGCGGGCAGCACAGAGCAGGCCTTTGATGCTGAGGCTGCCTTTGGAGCAGCAGGCATTGCCCCAGAAGGAAATGATCATGGTCCAGTGCAGCCTGCGCTGGTTCCTGTTGATCCTGCTCCTCAAGCCTTTTTTCCCCTGAGGAACTGCAGGAGCTCCTTCAGCCGAGTAAAGAATTCCACCAGCTTCTGGCGTGGAAATGGACAGGAGCTAATGCTGCCCGACTGTGTTGGTGCTGGTGTTGGCCTTGGCCTCTGAGAGGCGCTTGAGGTGGAGAGAAAATGACTCCATGGCCGTGCTGTTGGACTATCTCTTCTTGCTGAGCGCAGTCCCATCTGTAGCAGGATCCAGTCGTAGAAGTGCTGCGTGGAGGTGTAGACTCCAGGCTGGTTTGGTCTGGCACAGCCTCTCCCCCAGCTGGTCACTCCAACAAGCCAGAAGTAGTCGTAGGTGTTATCTTTGCAGACCAGAGGACCACCGCTGTCACCCTGCAGCGGAGGAGAGAGGGTTAAGGTGGTGTTGGGTGGCCCCGGTCAGCACTCTGGCTGGCTCCTTCTCTCCCGCAGCAGCTGCCAGAGCTGTCCTGACTGCACACAAAGGCTCTGCTCAGGTGCTGGAGCCTACAGAAGCTTGTCTGGCAGGGGGTGGTGGGCCAGTCAGGCAGGGCTCTCTCTCTGTCCTCTTTGCACAGTGATCCTGGATGTGTGGAAGGGGGATGTTGCAGGACTGGGCTCTGGAGCTGTGGGCTGCCAAGAGCACTAGATGGGCTTTGTGGGCAGAGAGCCAGGCCTCTGGGACAAGGGCGGCCCTGGGCAAGGACCTGCATCTGGGCAAGGGGAGGTGAACCCCAAGAGTGGAGGGGACCCAGCAGTGGCAGGCTGACTTGCCAGGCAAAGCACGCGCTGGGGCAGGTTTGGGCGGTTGCCACAGGGCTGCCTGTGCTGTTGGGGGTGGACTTGTAGCACGCTCCTACCTGGCAGGTGTCGATGCCGCCCTGCGGATAGCCAGCACACAAGTTGTGGCTGTGGATGGCCCCTCCGTACCAGCGGCTGCTGTTGCAGAGCTTGATATCGATGAGGCGGACCTTGGCCTCCTGCAGGACATAACTTGGTCCCCCAGCTGTCAGCACAGAAAGGAGTTAACAGCCAGCAGCTCGCTGCCAGTTCTCCTCTCCTCCCCCCCCCCCCCCCACCCCGTCCCCGGCGTCTGGCTGAAGCCCTGCCCTAGGGCTGGGCTTTGCGTCTCCAGAGGCACTGTGCCGCTGCTGTCTCCCTTCTGTCTTGCTTGGGGTAATGGGCCAGGCCCACCTCTCCATCGGCATGCACCCCGCAGCCCGACTCTGGCTTTCGCCTCTGCTGTCAGGAAGCCCACCCCGCCTCCCCAGTGTGCCCAGCCTGCGCTCAGGACACCCCTCCCTTTTGGGAACTCACCTCTTGCAGTCGTGGAACCCCAGCCACTGACGTAGCAGCTTCTCAGCTGCGACACTCTCAGCCAGGCGTCGGGCACACAGGCAAGCTGCACGTAGTAGCCGCACAGGACAGGCTGGTCCAATTCCAGCAAGGCAATGTCGTTCCTCTGCGTGATGTTGTAGTAGTGCTCGTGAACCAGTAGCCGCTTAATAGTGCGCACTTGGGTCTCAGGGCCCAGCTGAGTCAAGTGGCTGGCCCCGATCACCACGTGCCACATGGTGATGTGCCTGCAAGGCAGGTGGAGAGAGGGGTCAGAGGGAGCGCAGCCCCGTGCTGCAAGCAGCCCAGCAGTTGCCTGCCTTCTGCTGCACAGGGCAGAGAGGAAGGCAGCGCTACGGAGGGTGCGACTGCCCTAGCACGCCTTGGGCACAAGGAGTGTCGGGCGGGAGGCTGCTAGGAAGCCGTGGCGTGAGCCCAGCCCTCTCGCGAGCAGTCTCTCAGCTGGGCTTGGCAGTGCCCAGGCACTGGGCGTGCTGCAGGGAAGCGGGATGGCGCTAGCACGTGCTGCTGTGGAGCGGGCACGTGCTAGTGCTGTGGGGCTGTTCCCTGGTCCTCCTTACCCGGGCGTGATGAAGCAGTGGGCTGCTGTCAGCACCCACTGTGGGCTGATGAGAGACCCTCCGCAGACATGCGCCATGCCTCCTATGATGGGCTTCTGGATGCTGACGATCCAGGGCCAGGCCCCTAGCTGGGCATCGGTGCCACCCACGACGCGTGACATGCCGTAGTAAGAATCCACGGGCCGGTGCCCGCAGGTCCCTCTGTAAGCAGAAACTGATGAATGTCCTGCTCGGTGGCTTGCTGCTGTTCAGGCTGCAGGTCAGCCCCCTTCCCCCCCACCAGGCGCTGCATGGACAGCAGGGCCGCGGAACCCTGTGGGGCATGCGTCCATCTACCCCTGTTTGTGCTTGAGCCCCGTAGGCGAGTTGTGCCAGCGGCCTGGCTGCTGGCAAGGAACTGAGGCTCCCACATGGCGTTTGGGAAGCTTTGGTGTGGCCATGGGGAAAAGCGAGCACCCGCCAGTGAAGCCCACAAGGGCTGCCCCAGCTCCCTCCCAGAGCCTTGGGCCACTTACCCACAGTTGTCCCACATGCCGTACGCCGGCCAGCACACGGCCAGCAGGACCAGGACGGGGAGAAAATTCATGGCTGCCAGCGGCACGTGGCAGCTGCAAGAAGCGAGAGCTGGTGGCCAGCAGTGCAGCAGCCGACGTAGTGCCTGCAGCAGTCCCGCTGCCCAGGGAACCCTTGGCCCCGTGGCTGATGTCACAGAGTGGCTGGTTCCGGGTGCTGGGCACGGTGGATTCTAGGGGGGGGCGGGCAACATGGAGGGTTCCGAGCAGGAGGGGAGGCAGAAGCTGGGCTCGGACACCCCCAGCAGACCCCCGCTGAATGCTCCGCTTGCGGGACGAGGCTCTGCAGACCTCGTGGCAGGCAGCAGCGCCTGCCTCCCAGTGCTGCCTGCTAACAGCTAGCCGGGAAAACCAAGTGTGGCACCATAGCCTCTTTGGGAAGTTCACTGCCACCCCGCTCTGCGCAGCCGCTTGCCACCAGGTCCTTCCCAAAGAAACTGACACCGCAGAACGGAACTACTACAGGCAGTAGGCACCTGGTTGGGGGCTGAAGAGCCAATCTGCTTACAGCCGCGGCAGGCAAGCAGGGATGTGCAAGCCAAATCAACCAAGCATAGCCAAGCACTGCCATCCTGTCCTGCACAAAGCACAGCGAAACACAGATGGAGCACGCTCCACGCTGGCTCTGTCTGCCACCGCAACGCCCTCTGACAGGCTCCGTGTCCTTGCTGTCTACCAGCTACATTGCTCTTCTGGGCCAACACAGGTGCGGGCAGTCGCACTGCCTGCTATGCGTGGCCACAGACGTGCAATTGGAAGCAGCATGGCTTCATAGGCACTAGAAGATGTCCCCAAACAAACCGCCCTCCACGCTGCTTTGGTTTTCAAAAATTGACCTGAAGGTGGTGCCCGATATCTGCTTAGAGCAGGCAGAAGATGGCCTTGGAGAATGTAACTTGTCTTCTGTGGATACTCTGTGATGCCAGCAGCAGATTTTTGCAGGTGGTTAAGAGGGAATGGTGTGAGAGGTGGGCACACTTCAGCAATATGTGAAGGAAGAGCTGGGGTCATTCTGAGGAGAGCACTCTGGCAGAGACAGCTTTGCTTGTTTGGCTGAGCCCTGTCCCTAATCACCACAGCCCCCAAACAGGTAGTGCAGAGGGGACGTGCCTAGGTGGGAAGCAGCTCGGGGTATGCGTGGTCAAGCACCTCCAAGTCCTTCCTGACTCCAGCAGGTGGAGATGTGGCCGGTGGTTGGCAGGCCTGGTCCTCTTGTAAGGTCTGTGAATGCTGGGGCTGATCAGTCAGGTAGGCTGCAGCCACATGCCACCCACAGGACTGAAAAGGTCTCTGTCCTCTTGCTCGAGAGCTAGGCCAGCTTCAGGTTCGCTAGTGCACTGCGCACGCACACAGCGCTCCCACCAGGAGCTGGCCCGAGACACTCGGTCTTTCCAACTGCGGGGTCCCTATGACCTGTGTTCCCTTCTGCCATCGCCAGCAGCCAGGCCGCTAGACCCACCCCTCTAGCAGGTACAGAGCGGGGCCACACAGAAAAGGATGTGGAATGGCTCTCAAGAAGAAGGTCGGACAGGCTGTGGGGAGTAGGGACAGGGTTCAGCCAAACAAGCAAACCAACCGGCACTTTGCTTATGCTCAAGCACGAGCTTCTTGAGCCCCCCTTCTCTCCATTTTCCACACTTATTCATCCCCCTCGACTTCCTTGGCTCCTCACTTTCTCTGCCCTTGTCTCCTCCCAATCAAGGGACCTAGCCCCGCCTACTAGTCCCCCTTGCTCCCAGGTCTGTCACATCTGGGAACAGATTGGGTCTTTCAGGGGCTGTTAGCTAGGTCATCTTGGCCTTGCGTGGCATTACTGCAGTGGTTTCCTGGCTACAGCTGTCCCTGCCAGAGTCCTCTCCCCAGAATGACCCCGGCTCTTCCTTCAGATATTGCTGAAGTCTGGCCACCTCTCACACCATTCCCCCTTAACTTCTGGTGACATCTGGCTCTTCCTCATGGCACTGTAACTCCTGCCAGCTTTCTTTCATCTTTCCAATTAGCAGATGCTTCAACCAGGTCCTAATCATCATCCCCAGAGTTGTCTGCATGTCACATCATTATTTTGCATCCTCTTTCTAGCCTCAATGTGCCAGTCTTCTTCATGCCACGGTGGCTCTGAGCACGCTCCTGTCTGACCAGGCATGGTGTCAGCCCTGCTGAGCGACTCTTGCCCTTTGTGCCCTCCTTGACTGCCTGCAGCCTCATTTTGCCGGGCGTGGAAATCCTTGCCTTGCGCACGAGAGTGAATTGGACTCAGGCACGGTTAACTGTGAAACCTGGCAACTTTATTCCAAGAACTAAGTCAGCTTCAGCATTTGTGTGCACTGGGAAGTGTTGCGGAGGAAGAACCGGACTCGACACGATGATCAATGTGATCACGTACAAGCCGTTTATTAGCCTCAGATAGCTCACTTTTATATTCCCCACTACATACGCGGCGATCCCCCATTGGTGATAATCAATTTAACTCACATAGCAACTCGATTATGATTGGTGTGCGTCACTAGCTCACGCGCACTGCTCGTGGCCTTCTTGCAGGCGGCAAGTTCCTCTTCGGCATCTGGGAGTTGTTTGTCTCTGCATTCTTACTTCCTCATTCCAATCGCAGTTTGTCCTCTGGATGCCCTTGCGGCCTTATGCTAAGGCTCTGCGGCCTTAGGCTAAGGCTTCATGGCCTTCTAGAGAAATGCTGGATTGCTCACATGTCCCCAGTCCTTTAACGCTTCATCCTCCACAGGGAGGAGAGCGGGCAGCACAGAGCAGGCCTTTGATGCTGAGGCTGCCTTTGGAGCAGCAGGCATTGCCCCAGAAGGAAATGATCATGGTCCAGTGCAGCCTGCGCTGGTTCCTGTTGATCCTGCTCCTCAAGCCTTTTTTCCCCTGAGGAACTGCAGGAGCTCCTTCAGCCGAGTAAAGAATTCCACCAGCTTCTGGCGTGGAAATGGACAGGAGCTAATGCTGCCCGACTGTGTTGGTGCTGGTGTTGGCCTTGGCCTCTGAGAGGGGCTTGAGGTGGAGAGAAAATGACTCCATGGCTGTGCTGTTGGACTATCTCTTCTTGCTGAGCGCAGTCCCATCTGTAGCAGGATCCAGTCGTAGAAGTGCTGCGTGGAGGTGTAGACTCCAGGCTGGTTTGGTCTGGCACAGCCTCTCCCCCAGCTGGTCACTCCAACAAGCCAGAAGTAGTCGTAGGTGTTATCTTTGCAGACCAGAGGACCACCGCTGTCACCCTGCAGCGGAGGAGAGAGGGTTAAGGTGGTGTTGGGTGGCCCCGGTCAGCACTCTGGCTGGCTCCTTCTCTTCCGCAGCAGCTGCCAGAGCTGTCCTGACTGCACACAAAGGCTCTGCTCAGGTGCTGGAGCCTACAGAAGCTTGTCTGGCAGGGGGTGGTGGGCCAGTCAGGCAGGGCTCTCTCTCTGTCCTCTTTGCACAGTGATCCTGGATGTGTGGAAGGCGGATGTTGCAGGATTGGGCTCTGGAGCTGTGGGCTGCCAAGAGCACTAGATGGGCTTTGTGGGCAGAGAGCCAGGCCTCTGGGACAAGGGCGGCCCTGGGCAAGGACCTGCATCTGGGCAAGGGGAGGTGAACCCCAAGAGTGGAGGGGACCCAGCAGTGGCAGGCTGACTTGCCAGGCAAAGCACGCGCTGGGGCAGGTTTGGGCGGTTGCCACAGGGCTGCCTGTGCTGTTGGGGGTGGACTTGTAGCACGCTCCTACCTGGCAGGTGTCGATGCCGCCCTGCGGATAGCCAGCACACAAGTTGTGGCTGTGGATGGCCCCTCCGTACCAGCGGCTGCTGTTGCAGAGCTTGATATCGATGAGGCGGACCTTGGCCTCCTGCAGGACATAACTTGGTCCCCCAGCTGTCAGCACAGAAAGGAGTTAACAGCCAGCAGCTCGCTGCCAGTTCTCCTCTCCTCCCCTCCCCATGCCCCCGGCGTCTGGCTGAAGCCCTGCCCTAGGGCTGGGCTTTGCATCTCCAGAGGCACTGTGCCGCTGCTGTCTCCCTTCTGTCTTGCTTGGGGTAATGGGCCAGGCCCACCTCTCCATCGGCATGCACCCCGCAGCCCGCCTCTGGCTTTCGCCTCTGCTGTCAGGAAGCCCACCCCGCCTCCCCAGTGTGCCCAGCCTGCGCTCAGGACACCCCTCCCTTTTGGGAACTCACCTCTTGCAGTCGCGGAACCCCAGCCACTGACGTAGCAGCTTCTCAGCTGCGACACTCTCAGCCAGGCGTCGGGCACACAGGCAAGCTGCACGTAGTAGCCGCACAGGACAGGCTGGTCCAATTCCAGCAAGGCAATGTCGTTCCTCTGCGTGATGTTGTAGTAGTGCTCGTGAACCAGTAGCCGCTTAATAGTGCGCACTTGGGTCTCAGGGCCCAGCTGAGTCAAGTGGCTGGCCCCGATCACCACGTGCCACATGGTGATGTGCCTGCAAGGCAGGTGGAGAGAGGGGTCAGAGGGAGCGCAGCCACGTGCTGCAAGCAGCCCAGCAGTTGCCTGCCTTCTGCTGCACAGGGCAGAGAGGAAGGCAGCGCTACGGAGGGTGCGACTGCCCTAGCACGCCTTGGGCACAAGGAGTGTCGGGCGGGAGGCTGCTAGGAAGCCGTGGCGTGAGCCCAGCCCTCTCGCGAGCAGTCTCTCAGCTGGGCTTGGCAGTGCCCAGGCACTGGGCGTGCTGCAGGGAAGCGGGATGGCGCTAGCACGTGCTGCTGTGGAGCGGGCACGTGCTAGTGCTGTGGGGCTGTTCCCTGGTCCTCCTTACCCGGGCGTGATGAAGCAGTGGGCTGCTGTCAGCACCCACTGTGGGCTGATGAGCGACCCTCCGCAGACATGCGCCATGCCTCCTATGATGGGCTTCTGGATGCTGACGATCCAGGGCCAGGCCCCTAGCTGGGCATCGGTGCCACCCACGACGCGTGACATGCCGTAGTAAGAATCCACGGGCCGGTGCCCGCAGGTCCCTCTGTAAGCAGAAACTGATGAATGTCCTGCTCGGTGGCTTGCTGCTGTTCAGGCTGCAGGTCAGCCCCCTTCCCCCCCACCAGGCGCTGCATGGACAGCAGGGCCGCGGAACCCTGTGGGGCATGCGTCCATCTACCCCTGTTTGTGCTTGAGCCCCGTAGGCGAGTTGTGCCAGCGGCCTGGCTGCTGGCAAGGAACTGAGGCTCCCACATGGCGTTTGGGAAGCTTTGGTGTGGCACAGATGGAGCACGCTCCACGCTGGCTCTGTCATTGCCAAGGGACGGGGTGGGGGTGGCGCTTGGTCATTCTCGAGTGTTTAGTTTTCTAAGGTATTTTGTTTTCTAATATGTTGCATGTAGATTACTGTATGTAGAGTATGCATTGCTCTGTACAGTACAGCCCGGGGGTCTCCAGGGCCAGCCCGTGCCCCATCGCTCAGCACCCCACGCCTGTCCCCCTCTTCCCGCACCCTCTGCCCCCACGTCTCGGGGCGCTGCTCCCCGACCAGCCTGCACTGCTGGGCGCAGCCTCGCGACGGTGGCACCCAAAACCCTGCTCCTGCACAGAGTCACGACGTGGTGCTGCTCTCTGCACCAGCCCAGGGTCGCACCCTGCCCCAGCAGAGCCCCAACAAGTGCAGCCAGGGGAAGCGCAGAGTCCTGGCCCTGGGGAGGTCACTACCAATAGAGCTTTGGATCCTAAAAAGATGCTTTCTGCTCTGAAAGTGAGGGTTTAAACCCTAACAAGGGAACGGTGTGCCCTAAGAAAGTCTATGGCTGATAAAAGACAGCTTTGGACCCAAAAAAATGAGGATTTCCGCCCTGCAAATAAGGCTCTGGGATCTAAAATGGATGGAGAGTGTCTACAAATGACGCTTTGGGCCCTGCAAAGGAGGGGAACCTCTTGGTTCCTCTGTTACCCCATAAAACGAAACACTCCAGTGCAGGCCTAGAGCTGTAAGAGGGGTTTGGCCCTAGAAGTGAGACTTTGGACTCTCCAAAAAAGAGTTTGGGCCTGAAGCATGGGGCGTTGGGATGTGAAAATAAGGCTTTGGAAATGAAAATGAGATGCTGAACCCTCAAATCAGGACTTTTGCCCTCACATGATGTTTTGGTGCCAAAAGCTAGGGCTCTGTATGCTAAAAACAGGTCTTTGGAGCCTCCAAATGAGGCTTCGGTCATTAAACAAGTGAGGCTTTGTACCCAAAATGAGCAGTTTGGATGCTAAAATGAGGCTTTGGACCCTCCAGCTTGCCGACTGGATCCTCTAAGTCAGGCTATGGATCCAGATAATGAGGCTTTGGTGCCATGAAAGGAGACTTTAGACCCTACAAATAAGGCTTTGGACTCTAAAAAGGAGCCCTTTGACACTCAGATCAGACTTTGGGCCTTCAAGAGAATGCTTTGGTCCCTTAAAAGGAGTCTGTGAATTGTAAAAGCGAAGCTTGCAACTTATCAATGAGGGTTTGACCCTGCAAAGGAGGGTTTGGACCCTAAAAAAAGGCTTTGTGCCCTCCAGATGGTGCTATCACCATCGACCTCTTGTAGGACAGAAAGAGGTCTAGTGAGGCAGCAGTTGCGTCCCACTGTGCAGGCTTTGAGCCAGCCCTGGGGACTCAGCTGACCAGCAGGTTGTCACTGGAGGACACTGGGGCTGCAAGGGTACGCATTTCCCAGCCATCACTTAGCTGCAGGGAGATCTGCTTTGACGGCCCCAGGCCAGAAGGACACGCACTGCACAGGCGGGCATTCACAGAGGCGTCTCTTGGACTTGCCAGGGCAGGAATCACCGAGGGCAGAGGACAACAGCCCAAGAGCAGGGAAGTGCTGGCCTGTTTTTCAAGCCAAGGCGGCAAATTCACCTGCAGGGGCTCTCCTGAGCAGCGGCACAAGTGCCAGCTGGCTGAAAGCATGCACAGCTCGCTCAAGGGCTGGGCTGAGTGCTTCGTGCCCCACTAACGCAGGGCAAAAACAAAGCGTGCTCACCTCGCCTGAACGAGCGGCTGCAGAGCTGTCACTCCCCGGGTCCAGGCGGGATCTCCACGTGTGCCCTGGGACACCCACGGGTGCGTACGCTGGAGCCGCACACTTCCCATGCCTGGTGACGGAGGGCTCCACGCACGCCGGAGGAGCTGGAGAGCAGCAAGGCAGACGCTCAGTGCCCTCAGCACCAGGGCCGAGCCCTGCTCTCCCAGCAGGACGGGGCAGAGCCATCTCCCCGTTCCCCTGGGCAGCTGTCCCCAGCGCTCCACAGGCAAACTGCCAGGGCGGTGTGTTAGGGTTGGAAGGGACCTCTGTGGGTCATCGCGTGGGCAGCGGTGTGCAGAGCAACGGCGGGCTGAGGGCAGCCGAGGCAGGAGAGCAGCCTTGCGCTCAGTGGGACCAGGCTGCTCTCTGCTCTGCCACCAAAGCTAAGACTTTGGAAAGTCAAAATGATGCTTTGGATGCTAGAAATATAGCTCTGGAGCCTAAAAAGAGGCTTTCTGCCTCCAAAATGAGAGTTAGGACCCTCAAAATGGAACTGTGGGCCCTAAAAGAAGGTTGTGAGTGATAAAAGACAGGTTTGGATCCCATAAACGAGGGCTTCAGCCCTGAAAATGGGGCTCTGGGCACTCCAAAGGATAGGCTAGATGCTACAAGGGACGCTTTAGACCCTGAAAAGGAGGGGAACGACTTGGTTCCTCCATGGCCTCCAGAAATGGAGATTTCGTCCCAAATAGAGGGCTCTGGGCACTCCAGTGGAGGCTTTCAGGTGTAAAAGAGGGCTTGGGACCCTTCAAAGTAGAGTTTAGACCCGCCAAAGGATGGCTTGGGGCTTAAGAATGCAACATTGGGCCCTGAAAATGGGGCTTTGGAAATTACATTGAGGCATTGAACCCTGAACTTCTGATGGTTTTAAGCCCTGAAGTGATGCTTTGGGTTTGAAAATCAGGGCTTTGTACTGTTGAAATGGGATTTTAGACCCTCAGAATGAAGCTTGGGACATCAAACAAACAAGGCTTCTAAGTCTAAAGGAGCAGTTTTGATTCTACATGGAGGCTTTGGCTCCTGAAAAGCAGGGTTTTGAAGATAAAGATGAGGGTTGAGACCTCAAATGGAGACTTTGGACCCTATAAACAATGCTTTGGACTCTGAAAAGGAGGCTCTGCACCTTCAAAATGATGCTATGAGCCCTGGGTTTGGAACTTAGAAATGAGGGTTTGTACCCTGAAAAGGAGGCTTTGGGTCCTAAAAAGAAGGCATTAAAACCTACAATAAAAGTTTGGACACTAAAGATGAGTCCTGGAGACCAAGCGCCACCCCCACCCCGTCCCTTGGCAATGACAGACTCACAGCTGAGGATGGTGGCCCTCTTGCAGGGGCGGGCGCTGGCGGCGGCGGGGCAGAGAGCGGTGCAGAGGAGGTGCAGGCGGCCTCGCTGTCGCAGCCCTCGTGGAGGCAGCGGCAGGTCTGGCCCCGTCTCAGCAGGGCGGGCAGCGTCAGGAAGGAGATGATGTGCAGGAGCTGTGGGGATGGGGGAGAGCATCAGCCCTGGGACGCCCCTGCTTCGGGGGGCAGACCCCAGCCCCACATCCCCCCCGTCCTCGCCACCTTGTAACCACAGTGATGGAATTAGTTAATCATAAAGCACGAACAATGCTGCTATGTCTCTTGTACAGCCCTACCCATCTGAACATTAGGTCTGGGAACAGAGGGTTTAGTCCCTAGGTAATCATTAACGTTAAACAATAATGGTGAAGGGGATTTTTTTAATAGAAATAGCGTTACCAAATGATTGCAGGTGTATTTGTGGTACCTATCTATTGTGTGAATTAATTGAAGCAAAAAGTCATACATCTCTCCCCAAAGAAGGTAGTTTCAATTAAAACCAGCAGGTGCCTAGAACTGGTCAAGATGACCCGTGCCGCAGGGACAAGAGCCAGAAGAGGACTGAGTTTGCGCAGAAACTGTGATGAAGAGGATAAGCCTTCATCTTAGGACCCCCGACGACCACCACTAGGAGGCACTGCGCAAGTGCGGGTGGGAGGAGTGTATGAAAATGAACTGATTTGACTATGAAAGGAAGGGCTTATGTAATCAGATGAATATGTATATTTTGATCTATATAAACTGCACGGAAAGGGTATGGGGTATGCACGTTCGGCGGAATTATCCCCCGTGCATCCGACGTCGCAATAAAGAATGCTGCCTTTTAACACTACATTGGTGTGACGAGGTTTTATTCCCGGATTTTCGGTGACAGTTTCTGGCAACCCAGGTGGGACCCTGCTTGTGAATACCGACGGATCCGCGGGATCACGGGACCTCCAGCCGGCATCGAGGGATTCTCGAGGAGAACCTCTGATCCCCGGAGCGAAGGATTCCAAGTAAGTCCCCTGGAATTTAATTAAGGCATTCTTTAGGTATAATATACGCCTGCTCGTAAATCGTGGTGAAAACCTCGTAGAGTTGGGCTGAAAGGTACCTTTGTGGAAAGTCTCTGCTCGGTGAAAGCCGGTGGAGCGGGGCCCAAGGGGGAGGTCTTCAACAGGGGGTTGAAGTCTCCAGGATCTCAGCAGGGGGCTGGGATCCCAAAGGGAGCTCCAACAAGGGTTGGGGTCCCTCTGATTAGTGTTTGTGATATAGTGCACAATCACTACCACTGGTCATTTGAAGGATGGGCACCTTTCCGAGTAAAAGACCCATGCCAAGGGACACGCCTTTGGGATGTATTTTAAAGCACTGGAAAGAACTGGGGGGGGACCCTTTAACTCGGAAGCAGTTAATTGAGTATTGTAATCATCGGTGGCCGTTAGATACTCTAGATGACGGGGAGAAGTGGCCGGAGGATGGGACACTGTGTTATAATACCATTTTGCAATTCATGTTGTTTTGTAAAAGGGAAAATAAATAGAAAAAAATGACATATGTAGATTTGTTTTTCTCGTTAAGAAATCATTCGAAATGGCAAAGGCAGTGTAGGATACATCCGCGCGGTTCTATGGTAATGGCTTTAAAGAAAGGAAACTGCGAAAAGGGTTCAAAGAAATGTTGCGTCGCTTGTAGTGTTGGCAAAGAGTGTTTGAAATATGAGCCTGAGGAGGATGATGTTGAATTAATAGTGGCACCGCATCGGAGATGGGGGGATAATTAGGAAGAGGAATCCGAGATCGTTAGCCCTTCCACCTCCCCTCTGGGGGAGGGTGCGAGAGGATTTAGCCCGGTTTCGGGAAGGACACAGGGAAGGACGGGGCGGGGGGGGGGGTACCAGAATCGGCTTCTCCCCTCCAAGCCCCTCTCTGAAAAGACAGAGAATGAGGAAGTAAAATTTTTAATAAATACAAGAACCACTTATTTGGTATTAAACACATGTAAAGGGAAATATAGTCATAAATCTGTAGATGTTGTTGGTGCGACAGGGTAAAAAGAAAATTAACCTTTCTTAGAGCTGTTGAAATTAAGAAAACAGTGGGTAACTCACCAGTTTCTATATATGCCTGAATGTCCGTTGCCTTTGTTAAGACAAGATTTATTAAGCAAATTAGAGGCACAAATAACTTTAAAAAAAAATGAAAAAATTAAATTATTGATACCAGAATCAAAAGCCGTAGAGGCAAGGGTGTTTGTGTTACAGGATTCTTTTAAGGAGGAACAAATTCCAGAAGAGGTGGAAAACGCAGTAATCCTGCTTGGTTTAGGCAAATGAAGTTCCGGGACAGTCCAAATTGGCAGAACTGGTAAAAGTGACCTTAAAACCTGGATCCAAACCGGTAAGACAAAAATAACATCCTACTAAGTGGGAGGCACGAAAAGAATTAAAGGGGTTAATCATGAAATTTTTGGAATATAGGCTTTTGGTAGAATGCGAGTCAAAATACAACACACCTATACTACCGGTAAAGAAACCTGGAGGACGAGAATATCGACTAGTCCAGGATCTAAGAGCTATAAATCAAATAGTTCAAGATATACACCCAGTAGTGGCCAATCCCTATACTTTATTGACATCCCTGAAAGAGGAGCATAAATGGTTTACTGTACTAGATTTAAAGAATACCTTCTTTTGCATACCTCTGGATGCACAAAGTCAAAGCATATTTGCTTTTGAATGGAAGAGCCCTGCAACAGAACGAAAGATACAACTGACATGGACTATACTTCCACAAGGATTTAAAAATAGCCCCACAATATTTGGAAAACTGTTTGTCCATAAAAGACAACATCTGGTCCTTAGAGTGCTGGCACAACGTCTGGGATCCTGGAAGCAGCCAGTAGGATACCTCTCTAAACAACTTGACAACGTGAGTAAAGGATGGCCGGGATGTTTGCGCGCCGTGGCAGCGACGGTATTGCTGATTCAGGAAGCTTGAAAATTGACTATGGGCCAAAAGATGGTGGTGTATGTACCACACATGGTGGTAACTGTTCTAGAACAAAAGGGGGGTCATTGGCTGTCCCCCAGCAGAATGCTAAAATATCAGGTTGTCTTGCCAGAGCAGGATGATGTGGAACTAAAAACCACAACCATCGTAAATCCAGCAATGTTCCTGTCAACGAAAAATCCAACAGAAAATCTAGAACATGACTGCCTGCTAACTGTTGAACAAGTCTATTCCAGCAGACCGGACCTGAGGGATGAGCCTCTGGAAAATCCTGATTTCGAATTGTTCACGGATGGAAGCAGCTTTGTGAAAGAAGAAAGACGAACGGCCGGATACGCTGTTGTCACCACCACCGAGGTACTGGAGTCAGGAACGCTACCTGCAAATACCTCGGCACAGAAAGCAGAACTGGTGGCATTGAGGCAAGCCTTGCGAATGGCAGAAGAAAAAAGGGTAAATATATGGACTGACTCTAAATATGCATTTGGTGTAATTCATGCTCATGAAGCCATCTGGAAAGAAAGAGGACTGCTCTCAGCCCAAGGTTCATCGATAAAACATAAAGAAAAAATCCTTCAGCTCCTCGAAGAGGCGCAGAAACCAAAGAAAGTGGCAGTGATGCACTGCAAGGCTCATCAATTTGGTCGGACAACTATAAACATAAGTAATCGATTGGCAGACAAAACAACAAAAGAGACTGCTAAACAAAGTATCTTTGCACTAATACCAGTAAAACAAATAAAAATCCCAAATCTGAAACAAAATACAGTAAATTGGATGAACAATTGACAGAACAATTAAAGGCATCACAAAATACAGAAGAGTGGTGGGTAACACCAAAAAAGCAGATAACAATAACCCCGCAAGTCATGATAGAACTTGCGAAAAAAAACATACACAGACACATTGGGGTGTAGATGCTATAATCTCGAGCCTAAAATCATCTGCAGTGTGTGTAGGAATGACAGAAGTAATGAAATCTATAATAACTAAGTGTCCAATTTGTCTCAAAAATAATCCTTTAAATCGGAAAAGAGCACCCCTAGGAATAACAAAACAGGATAACACCCCAGAAAATTATTGACAAGTTGATTTTTCTGAACTGCCCAGGCAGAATGGATTCAAGTATCTATTAGTATTAATTAATACTTTTTCTGGATGGCCGGAAGCCTTTCCTTGTCACACCAACAAAGCGAAAAAAGTAGTTAAAATATTGTTAAAAAAAATAATACCAAGGTTTAGGGTACCAATTGGCATGTCTTCCGATAGGGGACCACATTTTGTAACAAAAATAGTTCAGCAAGTAAATAAAATTTTAAGAATAAATTAAGATTTACATACCCCCTGGAGGCCACAATCAAGTGGGAAAATTGAAAGAATAAACCAAACATTAAAAAGACAAATAAATAAAATTTGTCAAAAAGTGTCTTTAAAATGGCCACAAGCTTTACCATTAGCACTTCTGAGAATCAGAATCCAACCAAGATCTAAAGATGGTGTAAGTCCATACGAAATTTTGTATGGCAAACCTTATCAGACTCCTTTAATCCCAGGGGATATAAAAATAACAAGGGAAACAGATTTAAAAATGTATTTGGTTTCTTTAGGAAAAACACTTGAAGCACTCCGAAAATACATTGTGCTGACCAAATCGCTTGCTTTGGATACCCCTGTGCATCAGTATCAACCAGGTGATTTCATGTACATAAGAACTTGGAACTCTGAACCACTGCAAAAAAAGTGGAAAGAACCTTTTCAGGTACTGTTAACAACTTACACTGCAATCAAAGTAGAAGGGGTGGAACCGTAGATACACTACACTCGAGTGAAGAAGGCCCCTTCGTGGAGAGTCATCAATAGAGATCCAGAGACTGCAAAACTGACTTTGAAATATATCTAAAAAGAGTAGTTATTACTGTAAAATGCGAGGAGACTGTATCTCGATCTGAAAACTGATGATACTAAGAACACTGTTCAGTGTATTAGAAGTAAGAACAAAAAACATTAATTCACTGCCAATAAAAGCAAAACAATTAATATACCTCCTAAGGAGGACTCCAGAAAAAATTTGATGATCGGGCTTATAGAAGAATTTGCAAATTTACAAAATGTGACCCAAATAACTACATGTCTTCCAATCCCAAGGGCGGTAGGAAAATCAGTCCCATGAAGAAATTCAACAAGACATGCAAGAAAATTGGCTTGATAAAATTTTTAATGGATTCAGGTGGAATATTAGTTCTTGGGTCAAATCTTTAGTCGGTACCGGACTGCTTTTACTGGTAGTAGTTTTAATAATAATACTGCTCATTTATTATTGTCTAAAAAAGGAACTCACCAACAGAACAGCTTTTAATCAAATGATTATTCAGGCTATTGCAAGAAGACAAAACCTTAGTGAGTCGGTTGTAACACTTCCACCACCCTATAGCGAAACAAGTGGACTATAAGTGTAGTGTTGTAATTTTGAAAAGTATATTTTAATAGTATTTAATCATTATATGATCAAAAAAAAATTTAATTCTGGAAGTATTGAAAAGATAATTATTTCAAAACTTCCAAAGGGGGGAAATGTAACCACAGTGATGGAATTAGTTAATCATAAAGCACGAACAATGCTGCTATGTCTCTTGTACAGCCCTACCCATCTGAACATTAGGTCTGGGAACAGAGGGTTTAGTCCCTAGGTAATCATTAACGTTAAACAATAATGGTGAAGGGGATTTTTTTAATAGAAATAGCGTTACCAAATGATTGCAGGTGTATTTGTGGTACCTATCTATTGTGTGAATTAATTGAAGCAAAAAGTCATACATCTCTCCCCAAAGAAGGTAGTTTCAATTAAAACCAGCAGGTGCCTAGAACTGGTCAAGATGACCCGTGCCGCAGGGACAAGAGCCAGAAGAGGACTGAGTTTGCGCAGAAACTGTGATGAAGAGGATAAGCCTTCATCTTAGGACCCCCGACGACCACCACTAGGAGGCACTGCGCAAGTGCGGGTGGGAGGAGTGTATGAAAATGAACTGATTTGACTATGAAAGAAAGGGCTTATGTAATCAGATGAATATGTATATTTTGATCTATATAAACTGCACGGAAAGGGTATGGGGTATGCACGTTCGGCGGAATTATCCCCCATGCATCCGACGTCGCAATAAAGAATGCCTGCCTTTTAACACTACATTGGTGTGACGAGGTTTTATTCCCGGATTTTCGGTGACAACCTCAGGGCAGACACTGGACGGCAGCCACGTCCTGCCCCTCCTCACCACCCTGCAGGCTGCTGCGGGGTCGCTGGGGCTGCGCGGAGGGGATGTGGGGGAGCCGATGGCCCCAGGGCAAGCATCACCCCCACCCAGCCTTGTCCACCCCACCGCCACCCCGGCGGCCTCACCATCATGGAGACGGGGGGTTCCAGAACACGGGGACAGCTGGGGGGTGCAGAGGAGACAGAGAGGAGCGCTGCAAGGGGGGAGGAGGGGCCCTGGGCCTGGTCCAGGGGCTGCTCGGCCTCGGGGAACGCCCCACAGGAGCCATGGTGAAGCTGGGCCTGGCTGCAATCGGGGCCCGCCTCCTTCCCATGTAGTCTTGGCCGGCAGAGGTCGGGAGGGCTGTCAGTCTCCTCCCCTGAGGTGCTGCTGCCTCTGATTGGCCCCCTTGTGGTCAGGCTGCTGGGTTACAGTGCCTGCCCTTCACCTGAGGGAATGACCTGCCATTGGCTGCCAGGGCTGTCACTCTGCCCAGATGCAATGCCCACCCGCCCCTGAGGTGCTGCTGCCTCTGATTGGACCCCAGGTGGTCAGGCTGCTGGGCTGCAGTGCCTGCCCTTCACCTGAAGTGATGACCTGCCATTGGCTGACAGTGCTGTCATTCTGCCCAGATGCAGTGCCCACCCTCCCCTGAGGTGACGCTGCCTCTGATTGGCCCCCTTGTGGTCAGGCTGCTGGGTTACAGTGCCTGCCCTTCACCTGAGGGAATGACCTGCCATTGGCTGCCAGGGCTGTCACTCTGCCCAGATGCAATGCCCACCCGCCCCTGAGGTGCTGCTGCCTCTGATTGGACCCCAGGTGGTCAGGCTGCTGGGCTGCAGTGCCTGCCCTTCACCTGAAGTGATGACCTGCCATTGGCTGACAGTGCTGTCACTCTGCCCAGATGCAGTGCCCACCCTCCCCTGAGGTGCTGCTCTCCGCTATTGGCTGCCTGAGGGGCCGCTCTCCCCTCCGCCGGTGCCTGCCCTGCTCCCAGGCGATGTGGTGATGAACTCCACAGGGTGGGCTGGGTGCTCGCGGTGACCCTGTGGGCACGGCAGAGCAGGGAGCTTCCGCTGGGGAGGCAGTGGCAGCCATCGCCCCGTCCAACCGCCCGCCCTGCAGGGCTGGCCCGGCCTGACAGCAGAGCATGGAGGGCACTGCCCAAAGGGCTCCTGGGCACGGACAGGCCGGGGGCACCGACCGCCTCTCAGGCAGCCTGTCCCAGCGCCCGGCCGCCCTCTCGGTGCAGAAACGGATCCTTGAGCCCAGCTGAACCCGCCCTGACGCAGCTCTGGGCCGTTCCCACGCATCCTGTCCCTGGACCCCAGCAGCAGAGCTCAGCACCTCCTTCTCACGTCCCCTCCTGGGGAAGCTGTGGAGAGCGGTGAAGTGGGACAGGGAAATACGCGGCTGTGGGCAAGAACAGACAGGTTGGGGCCCCAAAAATGAGGATTTTGGCCCTGAAAATGAGGCTTTGCAGGTGAGGACTCTGGACTGAGGCACAGGGAACCTTCCCCCGGCTCAGGGCAAGGCTGCGCCAGCCCAGAGCACGCAGGAGGTGGCCACCTCTGCACCGCGGCACGAGTGGCGACTCGCCGGCTTGGCAGGGCGCGGGGCCTTTCCATGCCCGGGGGTGTCTGGGGAGGGGGCAGGCTGCCTAAAGCGTCTCCCCTCCTCCTCCCCTCCAGGTCTCTGTGCTCCAGCGGGGCAGCTGGGGCTCTGCTGTAAGGACACCCGGGGTCAGCATGCGCTGTGCTGCCTTGGGCTGCTGGGAAGGGATGGCATTGGGATGCTCCCCGGGCAACCCTGCTTCCCCCGGGGGCTGCCATTTCCCATTTTCCCACCCAGCTGCCAGGCAGCCATGCTGCTGTCGGAGGGGCAGGCTCTGCTCCAGGCCCCGGCTGAGGTGAGGCTGACACTGCCCTACCAAAGCCCTCCTGCTACACAGCTGTGGGATTCTGGGAGAAGGTGAGCACACAGGGTGTGTGCAAAGCAGTAACATTTGAGCACCTGCTTCTTGTCAGCATCCACACCTTCCCGAGCTCACACTCCTTCTGTCTCCTCCTCTGGTGATATTTCCACATTTCTTCTCTCAGTCTAGGTTTCTCCTGGAGAAGAGAGGTTGTACAATATGTTGGAAATACCTGTGGTTGTGCCACCCCTACACAAAGAAAAACTTTTTCTTCACGATTCAGGAGCTTAGCCCAGACGTATCAAGCACATTACCCAGGACTAGGAGCCAGGAGATTCCAGAAGCTGAGTTTCAGCTCTAGAGAAGAGTTGTTTTGTGATCTGGGATGACCCCACCTTCCTCCATCACTTTCTCTGTTGGCCAAATGACCAGTGAAACGCCGGCCTGCCTGAGGTGAAGCTGAAGGACTTGTTTCTCTTGGTAACGGCTTGGGCTGGCAGAAGTCACTCTGTGCCTGCCAAACAAGTCCCTTTTGGGAACTCACCTCTTGCAGTCGTGGAACCCCAGCCACTGACGTAGCAGCTTCTCAGCTGCGACACTCTCAGCCAGGCGTCGGGCACACAGGCAAGCTGCACGTAGTAGCCGCACAGGACAGGCTGGTCCAATTCCAGCAAGGCAATGTCGTTCCTCTGCGTGATGTTGTAGTAGTGCTCGTGAACCAGTAGCCGCTTAATAGTGCGCACTTGGGTCTCAGGGCCCAGCTGAGTCAAGTGGCTGGCCCCGATCACCACGTGCCACATGGTGATGTGCCTGCAAGGCAGGTGGAGAGAGGGGTCAGAGGGAGCGCAGCCCCGTGCTGCAAGCAGCCCAGCAGTTGCCTGCCTTCTGCTGCACAGGGCAGATAGGAAGGCAGGGCTACAGAGGGTGCGACTGCCCTAGCACGCCTTGGGCACAAGGAGTCTCGGGCGGGAGGCTGCTAGGAAGCCGTGGCGTGAGCCCAGCCCTCTCGCGAGCAGTCTCTCAGCTGGGCTTGGCAGTGCCCAGGCACTGGGCGTGCTGCAGGGAAGCGGGATGGCGCTAGCACGTGCTGCTGTGGAGCGGGCACGTGCTAGTGCTGTGGGGCTGTTCCCTGGTCCTCCTTACCCGGGCGTGATGAAGCAGTGGGCTGCTGTCAGCACCCACTGTGGGCTGATGAGCGACCCTCCGCAGACATGCGCCATGCCTCCTATGATGGGCTTCTGGATGCTGACGATCCAGGGCCAGGCCCCTAGCTGGGCATCGGTGCCACCCACGACGCGTGACATGCCGTAGTAAGAATCCATGGGCCGGTGCCTGCAGGTCCCTCTGTAAGCAGAAACTCATGAATGTCCTGCTCGGTGGCTTGCTGCTGTTCAGGCTGCAGGTCAGCCCCCTTCCCCCCCACCAGGCGCTGCCCAGCTCCAGGCCTGCAGCTCTGCACTGGTCCCGGGGCAGATGTCTCCAGCCCGGGGGTCTCCAGGGCCAGCCCGTGCCCCATCGCTCAGCACCCCACGCCTGTCCCCCTCTTCCCGCACCCTCTGCCCCCACGTCTCGGGGCGCTGCTCCCCGACCAGCCTGCACTGCTGGGCGCAGCCTCGCGACGGTGGCACCCAAAACCCTGCTCCTGCACAGAGTCACGACGTGGTGCTGCTCTCTGCACCAGCCCAGGGTCGCACCCTGCCCCAGCAGAGCCCCAACAAGTGCAGCCAGGGGAAGCGCAGAGTCCTGGCCCTGGGGAGGTCACTACCAATAGAGCTTTGGATCCTAAAAAGATGCTTTCTGCTCTGAAAGTGAGGGTTTAAACCCTAACAAGGGAACGGTGTGCCCTAAGAAAGTCTATGGCTAATAAAAGACAGCTTTGGACCCCAAAAAATGAGGATTTCCGCCCTGCAAATAAGGCTCTGGGATCTAAAATGGATGGAGAGTGTCTACAAATGACGCTTTGGGCCCTGCAAAGGAGGGGAACCTCTTGGTTCCTCTGTTGCCCCATAAAACGAAACACTCCAGTGCAGGCCTAGAGCTGTAAGAGGGGTTTGGCCCTAGAAGTGAGACTTTGGACTCTCCAAAAAAGAGTTTGGGCCTGAAGCATGGGGCGTTGGGATGTGAAAATAAGGCTTTGGAAATGAAAATGAGATGCTGAACCCTCAAATCAGGACTTTTGCCCTCACATGATGTTTTGGTGCCAAAAGCTAGGGCTCTGTATGCTAAAAACAGGTCTTTGGAGCCTCCAAATGAGGCTTCGGTCATTAAACAAGTGAGGCTTTGTACCCAAAATGAGCAGTTTGGATGCTAAAATGAGGCTTTGGACCCTCCAGCTTGCCGACTGGATCCTCTAAGTCAGGCTATGGATCCAGATAATGAGGCTTTGGTGCCATGAAAGGAGACTTTAGACCCTACAAATAAGGCTTTGGACTCTAAAAAGGAGCCCTTTGACACTCAAATCAGACTTTGGGCCTTCAAGAGAATGCTTTGGTCCCTTAAAAGGAGTCTGTGAATTGTAAAAGCGAAGCTTGCAACTTATCAATGAGGGTTTGACCCTGCAAAGGAGGGTTTGGACCCTAAAAAAAGGCTTTGTGCCCTCCAGATGGTGCTATCACCATCGACCTCTTGTAGGACAGAAAGAGGTCTTGTGAGGCAGCAGTTGCGTCCCACTGTGCAGGCTTTGAGCCAGCCCTGGGGACTCAGCTGACCAGCAGGTTGTCACTGGAGGACACTGGGGCTGCAAGGGTACGCATTTCCCAGCCATCACTTAGCTGCAGGGAGATCTGCTTTGACGGCCCCAGGCCAGAAGGACACGCACTGCACAGGCGGGCATTCACAGAGGCGTCTCTTGGACTTGCCAGGGCAGGAATCACCGAGGGCAGAGGACAACAGCCCAAGAGCAGGGAAGTGCTGGCCTGTTTTTCAAGCCAAGGCGGCAAATTCACCTGCAGGGGCTCTCCTGAGCAGCGGCACAAGTGCCAGCTGGCTGAAAGCATGCACAGCTCGCTCAAGGGCTGGGCTGAGTGCTTCGTGCCCCACTAACGCAGGGCAAAAACAAAGCGTGCTCACCTCGCCTGAACGAGCGGCTGCAGAGCTGTCACTCCCCGGGTCCAGGCGGGATCTCCACGTGTGCCCTGGGACACCCACGGGTGCGTACGCTGGAGCCGCACACTTCCCATGCCTGGTGACGGAGGGCTCCACGCACGCCGGAGGAGCTGGAGAGCAGCAAGGCAGACGCTCAGTGCCCTCAGCACCAGGGCCGAGCCCTGCTCTCGCAGCAGGACGGGGCAGAGCCATCTCCCCGTTCCCCTGGGCAGCTGTCCCCAGCGCTCCACAGGAAAACTGCCAGGGCGGTGTGTTAGGGGTTGGAAGGGACCTCTGTGGGTCATCGCGTGGGCAGCGGTGTGCAGAGCAACGGCGGGCTGAGGGCAGCCGAGGCAGGAGAGCAGCCTTGCGCTCAGTGGGACCAGGCTGCTCTCTGCTCTGCCACCAAAGCTAAGACTTTGGAAAGTCAAAATGATGCTTTGGATGCTAGAAATATAGCTCTGGAGCCTAAAAAGAGGCTTTCTGCCTCCAAAATGAGAGTTAGGACCCTCAAAATGGAACTGTGGGCCCTAAAAGAAGGTTGTGAGTGATAAAAGACAGGTTTGGATCCCATAAACGAGGGCTTCAGCCCTGAAAATGGGGCTCTGGGCACTCCAAAGGATAGGCTAGATGCTACAAGGGACGCTTTAGACCCTGAAAAGGAGGGGAACGACTTGGTTCCTCCATGGCCTCCAGAAATGGAGATTTCGTCCCAAATAGAGGGCTCTGGGCACTCCAGTGGAGGCTTTCAGGTGTAAAAGAGGGCTTGGGACCCTTCAAAGTAGAGTTTAGACCCGCCAAAGGATAGCTTGGGGCTTAAGAATGCAACATTGGGCCCTGAAAATGGGGCTTTGGAAATTACATTGAGGCATTGAACCCTGAACTTCTGATGGTTTTAAGCCCTGAAGTGATGCTTTGGGTTTGAAAATCAGGGCTTTGTACTGTTGAAATGGGATTTTAGACCCTCAGAATGAAGCTTGGGACATCAAACAAACAAGGCTTCTAAGTCTAAAGGAGCAGTTTTGATTCTACATGGAGGCTTTGGCTCCTGAAAAGCAGGGTTTTGAAGATAAAGATGAGGGTTGAGACCTCAAATGGAGACTTTGGACCCTATAAACAATGCTTTGGACTCTGAAAAGGAGGCTCTGCACCTTCAAAATGATGCTATGAGCCCTGGGTTTGGAACTTAGAAATGAGGGTTTGTACCCTGAAAAGGAGGCTTTGGGTCCTAAAAAGAAGGCATTAAAACCTACAATAAAAGTTTGGACACTAAAGATGAGTCCTGGAGACCAAGCGCCACCCCCACCCCGTCCCTTGGCAATGACAGACTCACAGCTGAGGATGGTGGCCCTCTTGCAGGGGCGGGCGCTGGCGGCGGCGGGGCAGAGAGCGGTGCAGAGGAGGTGCAGGCGGCCTCGCTGTCGCAGCCCTCGTGGAGGCAGCGGCAGGTCTGGCCCCGTCTCAGCAGGGCGGGCAGCGTCAGGAAGGAGATGATGTGCAGGAGCTGTGGGGATGGGGGAGAGCATCAGCCCTGGGACGCCCCTGCTTCGGGGGGCAGACCCCAGCCCCACATCCCCCCCGTCCTCGCCACCTTGTAACCACAGTGATGGAATTAGTTAATCATAAAGCACGAACAATGCTGCTATGTCTCTTGTACAGCCCTACCCATCTGAACATTAGGTCTGGGAACAGAGGGTTTAGTCCCTAGGTAATCATTAACGTTAAACAATAATGGTGAAGGGGATTTTTTTAATAGAAATAGCGTTACCAAATGATTGCAGGTGTATTTGTGGTACCTATCTATTGTGTGAATTAATTGAAGCAAAAAGTCATACATCTCCCCCCAAAGAAGGTAGTTTCAATTAAAACCAGCAGGTGCCTAGAACTGGTCAAGACGACCCGTGCCGCAGGGACAAGAGCCAGAAGAGGACTGAGTTTGCGCAGAAACTGTGACGAAGAGGATAAGCCTTCATCTTAGGACCCCTGACGACCACCACTAGGAGGCACTGCGCAAGTGCGGGTGGGAGGAGTGTATGAAAATGAACTGATTTGACTATGAAAGAAAGGGCTTATGTAATCAGATGAATATGTATATTTTGATCTATATAAACTGCACGGAAAGGGTATGGGGTATGCACGTTCGGCGGAATTATCCCCCGTGCATCCGACGTCGCAATAAAGAATGCCTGCCTTTTAACACTACATTGGTGTGACGAGGTTTTATTCCCGGATTTTCGGTGACAGTTTCTGGCGACCCAGATGGGACCCTGCTTGTGAATACCGACGGATCCGCGGGATCACGGGACCTCCAGCCGGCATCGAGGGATTCTCGAGGAGAACCTCTGATCCCCGGACCGAAGGATTCCAAGTAAGTCCCCTGGAATTTAATTAAGGCATTCTTTAGGTATAATATACGCCTGCTCGTAAATCGTGGTGAAAACCTCGTAGAGTTGGGCTGAAAGGTACCTTTGTGGAAAGTCTCTGCTCGGTGAAAGCCGGTGGAGCGGGGCCCAAGGGGGAGGTCTTCAACAGGGGGTTGAAGTCTCCAGGATCTCAGCAGGGGGCTGGGATCCCAAAAGGGAGCTCCAACAAGGGTTGGGGTCCCTCTGATTAGTGTTTGTGATATAGTGCACAATCACTACCACTGGTCATTTGAAGGATGGGCACCTTTCCGAGTAAAAGACCCATGCCAAGGGACACGCCTTTGGGATGTATTTTAAAGCACTGGAAAGAACTGGGGGGGGGCCCTTTAACTCGGAAGCAGTTAATTGAGTATTGTAATCATCGGTGGCCGTTATATACTCTAGATGACGGGGAGAAGTGGCCGGAGGATGGGACACTGTGTTATAATACCATTTTGCAATTAATGTTGTTTTGTAAAAGGGAAAATAAATAGAAAAAAATGACATATGTAGATTTGTTTTTCTCGTTAAGAAATCATTCGAAATGGCAAAGGCAGTGTAGGATACATCCGCGCGGTTCTATGGTAATGGCTTTAAAGAAAGGAAACTGCGAAAAGGGTTCAAAGAAATGTTGCGTCGCTTGTAGTGTTGGCAAAGAGTGTTTGAAATATGAGCCTGAGGAGGATGATGTTGAATTAATAGTGGCACCGCATCGGAGATGGGGGGATAATTAGGAAGAGGAATCCGAGATCGTTAGCCCTTCCACCTCCCCTCTGGGGGAGGGTGCGAGAGGATTTAGCCCGGTTTCGGGAAGGACACAGGGAAGGACGGGGCGGGGGGGGGGGTACCAGAATCGGCTTCTCCCCTCCAAGCCCCTCTCTGAAAAGACAGAGAATGAGGAAGTAAAATTTTTAATAAATACAAGAACCACTTATTTGGTATTAAACACATGTAAAGGGAAATATAGTCATAAATCTGTAGATGTTGTTGGTGCGACAGGGTAAAAAGAAAATTAACCTTTCTTAGAGCTGTTGAAATTAAGAAAACAGTGGGTAACTCACCAGTTTCTATATATGCCTGAATGTCCGTTGCCTTTGTTAAGACAAGATTTATTAAGCAAATTAGAGGCACAAATAACTTTAAAAAAAAATGAAAAAATTAAATTATTGATACCAGAATCAAAAGCCGTAGAGGCAAGGGTGTTTGTGTTACAGGATTCTTTTAAGGAGGAACAAATTCCAGAAGAGGTGGAAAACGCAGTAATCCTGCTTGGTTTAGGCAAATGAAGTTCCGGGACAGTCCAAATTGGCAGAACTGGTAAAAGTGACCTTAAAACCTGGATCCAAACCGGTAAGACAAAAATAACATCCTACTAAGTGGGAGGCACGAAAAGAATTAAAGGGGTTAATCATGAAATTTTTGGAATATAGGCTTTTGGTAGAATGCGAGTCAAAATACAACACACCTATACTACCGGTAAAGAAACCTGGAGGACGAGAATATCGACTAGTCCAGGATCTAAGAGCTATAAATCAAATAGTTCAAGATATACACCCAGTAGTGGCCAATCCCTATACTTTATTGACATCCCTGAAAGAGGAGCATAAATGGTTTACTGTACTAGATTTAAAGAATACCTTCTTTTGCATACCTCTGGATGCACAAAGTCAAAGCATATTTGCTTTTGAATGGAAGAGCCCTGCAACAGAACGAAAGATACAACTGACATGGACTATACTTCCACAAGGATTTAAAAATAGCCCCACAATATTTGGAAAACTGTTTGTCCATAAAAGACAACATCTGGTCCTTAGAGTGCTGGCACAACGTCTGGGATCCTGGAAGCAGCCAGTAGGATACCTCTCTAAACAACTTGACAACGTGAGTAAAGGATGGCCGGGATGTTTGCGCGCCGTGGCAGCGACGGTATTGCTGATTCAGGAAGGTCGAAAATTGACTATGGGCCAAAAGATGGTGGTGTATGTACCACACATGGTGGTAACTGTTCTAGAACAAAAGGGGGGTCATTGGCTGTCCCCCAGCAGAATGCTAAAATATCAGGTTGTCTTGCCAGAGCAGGATGATGTGGAACTAAAAACCACAACCATCGTAAATCCAGCAATGTTCCTGTCAACGAAAAATCCAACAGAAAATCTAGAACATGACTGCCTGCTAACTGTTGAACAAGTCTATTCCAGCAGACCGGACCTGAGGGATGAGCCTCTGGAAAATCCTGATTTCGAATTGTTCACGGATGGAAGCAGCTTTGTGAAAGAAGAAAGACGAACGGCCGGATACGCTGTTGTCACCACCACCGAGGTACTGGAGTCAGGAACGCTACCTGCAAATACCTCGGCACAGAAAGCAGAACTGGTGGCATTGAGGCAAGCCTTGCGAATGGCAGAAGAAAAAAGGGTAAATATATGGACTGACTCTAAATATGCATTTGGTGTAATTCATGCTCATGAAGCCATCTGGAAAGAAAGAGGACTGCTCTCAGCCCAAGGTTCATCGATAAAACATAAAGAAAAAATCCTTCAGCTCCTCGAAGAGGCGCAGAAACCAAAGAAAGTGGCAGTGATGCACTGCAAGGCTCATCAATTTGGTCGGACAACTATAAACATAAGTAATCGATTGGCAGACAAAACAACAAAAGAGACTGCTAAACAAAGTATCTTTGCACTAATACCAGTAAAACAAATAAAAATCCCAAATCTGAAACAAAATACAGTAAATTGGATGAACAATTGACAGAACAATTAAAGGCATCACAAAATACAGAAGAGTGGTGGGTAACACCAAAAAAGCAGATAACAATAACCCCGCAAGTCATGATAGAACTTGCGAAAAAAAACATACACAGACACATTGGGGTGTAGATGCTATAATCTCGAGCCTAAAATCATCTGCAGTGTGTGTAGGAATGACAGAAGTAATGAAATCTATAATAACTAAGTGTCCAATTTGTCTCAAAAATAATCCTTTAAATCGGAAAAGAGCACCCCTAGGAATAACAAAACAGGATAACACCCCAGAAAATTATTGACAAGTTGATTTTTCTGAACCGCCCAGGCAGAATGGATTCAAGTATCTATTAGTATTAATTAATACTTTTTCTGGATGGCTGGAAGCCTTTCCTTGTCACACCAACAAAGCGAAAAAAGTAGTTAAAATATTGTTAAAAAAAATAATACCAAGGTTTAGGGTACCAATTGGCATGTCTTCCGATAGGGGACCACATTTTGTAACAAAAATAGTTCAGCAAGTAAATAAAATTTTAAGAATAAATTAAGATTTACATACCCCCTGGAGGCCACAATCAAGTGGGAAAATTGAAAGAATAAACCAAACATTAAAAAGACAAATAAATAAAATTTGTCAAAAAGTGTCTTTAAAATGGCCACAAGCTTTACCATTAGCACTTCTGAGAATCAGAATCCAACCAAGATCTAAAGATGGTGTAAGTCCATACGAAATTTTGTATGGCAAACCTTATCAGACTCCTTTAATCCCAGGGGATATAAAAATAACAAGGGAAACAGATTTAAAAATGTATTTGGTTTCTTTAGGAAAAACACTTGAAGCACTCCGAAAATACATTGTGCTGACCAAATCGCTTGCTTTGGATACCCCTGTGCATCAGTATCAACCAGGTGATTTCATGTACATAAGAACTTGGAACTCTGAACCACTGCAAAAAAAGTGGAAAGAACCTTTTCAGGTACTGTTAACAACTTACACTGCAATCAAAGTAGAAGGGGTGGAACCGTAGATACACTACACTCGAGTGAAGAAGGCCCCTTCGTGGAGAGTCATCAATAGAGATCCAGAGACTGCAAAACTGACTTTGAAATATATCTAAAAAGAGTAGTTATTACTGTAAAATGCGAGGAGACTGTATCTCGATCTGAAAACTGATGATACTAAGAACACTGTTCAGTGTATTAGAAGTAAGAACAAAAAACATTAATTCACTGCCAATAAAAGCAAAACAATTAATATACCTCCTAAGGAGGACTCCAGAAAAAATTTGATGATCGGGCTTATAGAAGAATTTGCAAATTTACAAAATGTGACCCAAATAACTACATGTCTTCCAATCCCAAGGGCGGTAGGAAAATCAGTCCCATGAAGAAATTCAACAAGACATGCAAGAAAATTGGCTTGATAAAATTTTTAATGGATTCAGGTGGAATATTAGTTCTTGGGTCAAATCTTTAGTCGGTACCGGACTGCTTTTACTGGTAGTAGTTTTAATAATAATACTGCTCATTTATTATTGTCTAAAAAAGGAACTCACCAACAGAACAGCTTTTAATCAAATGATTATTCAGGCTATTGCAAGAAGACAAAACCTTAGTGAGTCGGTTGTAACACTTCCACCACCCTATAGCGAAACAAGTGGACTATAAGTGTAGTGTTGTAATTTTGAAAAGTATATTTTAATAGTATTTAATCATTATATGATCAAAAAAAAATTTAATTCTGGAAGTATTGAAAAGATAATTATTTCAAAACTTCCAAAGGGGGGAAATGTAACCACAGTGATGGAATTAGTTAATCATAAAGCACGAACAATGCTGCTATGTCTCTTGTACAGCCCTACCCATCTGAACATTAGGTCTGGGAACAGAGGGTTTAGTCCCTAGGTAATCATTAACGTTAAACAATAATGGTGAAGGGGATTTTTTTAATAGAAATAGCGTTACCAAATGATTGCAGGTGTATTTGTGGTACCTATCTATTGTGTGAATTAATTGAAGCAAAAAGTCATACATCTCTCCCCAAAGAAGGTAGTTTCAATTAAAACCAGCAGGTGCCTAGAACTGGTCAAGATGACCCGTGCCGCAGGGACAAGAGCCAGAAGAGGACTGAGTTTGCGCAGAAACTGTGATGAAGAGGATAAGCCTTCATCTTAGGACCCCCGACGACCACCACTAGGAGGCACTGCGCAAGTGCGGGTGGGAGGAGTGTATGAAAATGAACTGATTTGACTATGAAAGAAAGGGCTTATGTAATCAGATGAATATGTATATTTTGATCTATATAAACTGCACGGAAAGGGTATGGGGTATGCACGTTCGGCGGAATTATCCCCCATGCATCCGACGTCGCAATAAAGAATGCCTGCCTTTTAACACTACATTGGTGTTACGAGGTTTTATTCCCGGATTTTCGGTGACAACCTCAGGGCAGACACTGGACGGCAGCCACGTCCTGCCCCTCCTCACCACCCTGCAGGCTGCTGCGGGGTCGCTGGGGCTGCGCGGAGGGGATGTGGGGGAGCCGATGGCCCCAGGGCAAGCATCACCCCCACCCAGCCTTGTCCACCCCACCGCCACCCCGGCGGCCTCACCATCATGGAGACGGGGGGTTCCAGAACACGGGGACAGCTGGGGGGTGCAGAGGAGACAGAGAGGAGCGCTGCAAGGGGGGAGGAGGGGCCCTGGGCCTGGTCCAGGGGCTGCTCGGCCTCGGGGCAGGCCCCACAGGAGCCATGGTGAAGCTGGGCCTGGCTGCAATCGGGGCCCGCCTCCTTCCCATGTAGTCTTGGCCGGCAGAGGTCGGGAGGGCTGTCAGTCTCCTCCCCTGAGGTGCTGCTGCCTCTGATTGGCCCCCTTGTGGTCAGGCTGCTGGGTTACAGTGCCTGCCCTTCACCTGAGGGAATGACCTGCCATTGGCTGCCAGGGCTGTCACTCTGCCCAGATGCAATGCCCACCCGCCCCTGAGGTGCTGCTGCCTCTGATTGGACCCCAGGTGGTCAGGCTGTTGGGCTGCAGTGCCTGCCCTTCACCTGAAGTGATGACCTGCCATTGGCTGACAGTGCTGTCACTCTGCCCAGATGCAGTGCCCACCCTCCCCTGAGGTGACGCTGCCTCTGATTGGCCCCCTTGTGGTCAGGCTGCTGGGTTACAGTGCCTGCCCTTCACCTGAGGGAATGACCTGCCATTGGCTGCCAGGGCTGTCACTCTGCCCAGATGCAATGCCCACCCGCCCCTGAGGTGCTGCTGCCTCTGATTGGACCCCAGGTGGTCAGGCTGCTGGGCTGCAGTGCCTGCCCTTCACCTGAAGTGATGACCTGCCATTGGCTGACAGTGCTGTCACTCTGCCCAGATGCAGTGCCCACCCTCCCCTGAGGTGCTGCTCTCCGCTATTGGCTGCCTGAGGGGCCGCTCTCCCCTCCGCCGGTGCCTGCCCTGCTCCCAGGCGATGTGGTGATGAACTCCACAGGGTGGGCTGGGTGCTCGCGGTGACCCTGTGGGCACGGCAGAGCAGGGAGCTTCCGCTGGGGAGGCAGTGGCAGCCATCGCCCCGTCCAACCGCCCGCCCTGCAGGGCTGGCCCGGCCTGACAGCAGAGCATGGAGGGCACTGCCCAAAGGGCTCCTGGGCACGGACAGGCCGGGGGCACCGACCGCCTCTCAGGCAGCCTGTCCCAGCGCCCGGCCGCCCTCTCGGTGCAGAAACGGATCCTTGAGCCCAGCTGAACCCGCCCTGACGCAGCTCTGGGCCGTTCCCACGCATCCTGTCCCTGGACCCCAGCAGCAGAGCTCAGCACCTCCCTCTCACGTCCCCTCCTGGGGAAGCTGTGGAGAGCGGTGAAGTGGGACAGGGAAATACGCGGCTGTGGGCAAGAACAGACAGGTTGGGGCCCCAAAAATGAGGATTTTGGCCCTGAAAATGAGGCTTTGCAGGTGAGGACTCTGGACTGAGGCACAGGGAACCTTCCCCCGGCTCAGGGCAAGGCTGCGCCAGCCCAGAGCACGCAGGAGGTGGCCACCTCTGCACCGCGGCACGAGTGGCGACTCGCCGGCTTGGGAGAGCGCGGGGCCTTTCCATGCCCGGGGGTGTCTGGGGAGGGGGCAGGCTGCCTAAAGCGTCTCCCCTCCTCCTCCCCTCCAGGTCTCTGTGCTCCAGCGGGGCAGCTGGGGCTCTGCTGTAAGGACACCCGGGGTCAGCATGCGCTGTGCTGCCTTGGGCTGCTGGGAAGGGATGGCATTGGGATGCTCCCCGGGCAACCCTGCTTCCCCCGGGGGCTGCCATTTCCCATTTTCCCACCCAGCTGCCAGGCAGCCATGCTGCTGTCGGAGGGGCAGGCTCTGCTCCAGGCCCCGGCTGAGGTGAGGCTGACACTGCCCTACCAAAGCCCTCCTGCTACACAGCTGTGGGATTCTGGGAGAAGGTGAGCACACAGGGTGTGTGCAAAGCAGTAACATTTGAGCACCTGCTTCTTGTCAGCATCCACACCTTCCCGAGCTCACACTCCTTCTGTCTCCTCCTCTGGTGATATTTCCACATTTCTTCTCTCAGTCTAGGTTTCTCCTGGAGAAGAGAGGTTGTACAATATGTTGGAAATACCTGTGGTTGTGCCACCCCTACACAAAGAAAAACTTTTTCTTCACGATTCAGGAGCTTAGCCCAGACGTATCAAGCACATTACCCAGGACTAGGAGCCAGGAGATTCCAGAAGCTGAGTTTCAGCTCTAGAGAAGAGTTGTTTTGTGATCTGGGATGACCCCACCTTCCTCCATCACTTTCTCTGTTGGCCAAATGACCAGTGAAACGCCAGCCTGCCTGAGGTGAAGCTGAAGGACTTGTTTCTCTTGGTAACGGCTTGGGCTGGCAGAAGTCACTCTGTGCCTGCCAAACAAGTCCCTTTTGGGAACTCACCTCTTGCAGTCGTGGAACCCCAGCCACTGACGTAGCAGCTTCTCAGCTGCGACACTCTCAGCCAGGCGTCGGGCACACAGGCAAGCTGCACGTAGTAGCCGCACAGGACAGGCTGGTCCAATTCCAGCAAGGCAATGTCGTTCCTCTGCGTGATGTTGTAGTAGTGCTCGTGAACCAGTAGCCGCTTAATAGTGCGCACTTGGGTCTCAGGGCCCAGCTGAGTCAAGTGGCTGGCCCCGATCACCACGTGCCACATGGTGATGTGCCTGCAAGGCAGGTGGAGAGAGGGGTCAGAGGGAGCGCAGCCACGTGCTGCAAGCAGCCCAGCAGTTGCCTGCCTTCTGCTGCACAGGGCAGAGAGGAAGGCAGCGCTACGGAGGGTGCGACTGCCCTAGCACGCCTTGGGCACAAGGAGTGTCGGGCGGGAGGCTGCTAGGAAGCCGTGGCGTGAGCCCAGCCCTCTCGCGAGCAGTCTCTCAGCTGGGCTTGGCAGTGCCCAGGCACTGGGCGTGCTGCAGGGAAGCGGGATGGCGCTAGCACGTGCTGCTGTGGAGCGGGCACGTGCTAGTGCTGTGGGGCTGTTCCCTGGTCCTCCTTACCCGGGCGTGATGAAGCAGTGGGCTGCTGTCAGCACCCACTGTGGGCTGATGAGAGACCCTCCGCAGACATGCGCCATGCCTCCTATGATGGGCTTCTGGATGCTGACGATCCAGGGCCAGGCCCCTAGCTGGGCATCGGTGCCACCCACGACGCGTGACATGCCGTAGTAAGAATCCACGGGCCGGTGCCCGCAGGTCCCTCTGTAAGCAGAAACTGATGAATGTCCTGCTCAGTGGCTTGCTGCTGTTCAGGCTGCAGGTCAGCCCCCTTCCCCCCCACCAGGCGCTGCCCAGCTCCAGGCCTGCAGCTCTGCACTGGTCCCGGGGCAGATGTCTCCAGCCCGGGGGTCTCCAGGGCCAGCCCGTGCCCCATCGCTCAGCACCCCACGCCTGTCCCCCTCTTCCCGCACCCTCTGCCCCCACGTCTCGGGGCGCTGCTCCCCGACCAGCCTGCACTGCTGGGCGCAGCCTCGCGACGGTGGCACCCAAAACCCTGCTCCTGCACAGAGTCACGACGTGGTGCTGCTCTCTGCACCAGCCCAGGGTCGCACCCTGCCCCAGCAGAGCCCCAACAAGTGCAGCCAGGGGAAGCGCAGAGTCCTGGCCCTGGGGAGGTCACTACCAATAGAGCTTTGGATCCTAAAAAGATGCTTTCTGCTCTGAAAGTGAGGGTTTAAACCCTAACAAGGGAACGGTGTGCCCTAAGAAAGTCTATGGCTAATAAAAGACAGCTTTGGACCCAAAAAAATGAGGATTTCCGCCCTGCAAATAAGGCTCTGGGATCTAAAATGGATGGAGAGTGTCTACAAATGACGCTTTGGGCCCTGCAAAGGAGGGGAACCTCTTGGTTCCTCTGTTGCCCCATAAAACGAAACACTCCAGTGCAGGCCTAGAGCTGTAAGAGGGGTTTGGCCCTAGAAGTGAGACTTTGGACTCTCCAAAAAAGAGTTTGGGCCTGAAGCATGGGGCGTTGGGATGTGAAAATAAGGCTTTGGAAATGAAAATGAGATGCTGAACCCTCAAATCAGGACTTTTGCCCTCACATGATGTTTTGGTGCCAAAAGCTAGGGCTCTGTATGCTAAAAACAGGTCTTTGGAGCCTCCAAATGAGGCTTCGGTCATTAAACAAGTGAGGCTTTGTACCCAAAATGAGCAGTTTGGATGCTAAAATGAGGCTTTGGACCCTCCAGCTTGCCGACTGGATCCTCTAAGTCAGGCTATGGATCCAGATAATGAGGCTTTGGTGCCATGAAAGGAGACTTTAGACCCTACAAATAAGGCTTTGGACTCTAAAAAGGAGCCCTTTGACACTCAAATCAGACTTTGGGCCTTCAAGAGAATGCTTTGGTCCCTTAAAAGGAGTCTGTGAATTGTAAAAGCGAAGCTTGCAACTTATCAATGAGGGTTTGACCCTGCAAAGGAGGGTTTGGACCCTAAAAAAAGGCTTTGTGCCCTCCAGATGGTGCTATCACCATCGACCTCTTGTAGGACAGAAAGAGGTCTTGTGAGGCAGCAGTTGCGTCCCACTGTGCAGGCTTTGAGCCAGCCCTGGGGACTCAGCTGACCAGCAGGTTGTCACTGGAGGACACTGGGGCTGCAAGGGTACGCATTTCCCAGCCATCACTTAGCTGCAGGGAGATCTGCTTTGACGGCCCCAGGCCAGAAGGACACGCACTGCACAGGCGGGCATTCACAGAGGCGTCTCTTGGACTTGCCAGGGCAGGAATCACCGAGGGCAGAGGACAACAGCCCAAGAGCAGGGAAGTGCTGGCCTGTTTTTCAAGCCAAGGCGGCAAATTCACCTGCAGGGGCTCTCCTGAGCAGCGGCACAAGTGCCAGCTGGCTGAAAGCATGCACAGCTCGCTCAAGGGCTGGGCTGAGTGCTTCGTGCCCCACTAACGCAGGGCAAAAACAAAGCGTGCTCACCTCGCCTGAACGAGCGGCTGCAGAGCTGTCACTCCCCGGGTCCAGGCGGGATCTCCACGTGTGCCCTGGGACACCCACGGGTGCGTACGCTGGAGCCGCACACTTCCCATGCCTGGTGACGGAGGGCTCCACGCACGCCGGAGGAGCTGGAGAGCAGCAAGGCAGACGCTCAGTGCCCTCAGCACCAGGGCCGAGCCCTGCTCTCGCAGCAGGACGGGGCAGAGCCATCTCCCCGTTCCCCTGGGCAGCTGTCCCCAGCGCTCCACAGGAAAACTGCCAGGGCGGTGTGTTAGGGGTTGGAAGGGACCTCTGTGGGTCATCGCGTGGGCAGCGGTGTGCAGAGCAACGGCGGGCTGAGGGCAGCCGAGGCAGGAGAGCAGCCTTGCGCTCAGTGGGACCAGGCTGCTCTCTGCTCTGCCACCAAAGCTAAGACTTTGGAAAGTCAAAATGATGCTTTGGATGCTAGAAATATAGCTCTGGAGCCTAAAAAGAGGCTTTCTGCCTCCAAAATGAGAGTTAGGACCCTCAAAATGGAACTGTGGGCCCTAAAAGAAGGTTGTGAGTGATAAAAGACAGGTTTGGATCCCATAAACGAGGGCTTCAGCCCTGAAAATGGGGCTCTGGGCACTCCAAAGGATAGGCTAGATGCTACAAGGGACGCTTTAGACCCTGAAAAGGAGGGGAACGACTTGGTTCCTCCATGGCCTCCAGAAATGGAGATTTCGTCCCAAATAGAGGGCTCTGGGCACTTCCAGTGGAGGCTTTCAGGTGTAAAAGAGGGCTTGGGACCCTTCAAAGTAGAGTTTAGACCCGCCAAAGGATAGCTTGGGGCTTAAGAATGCAACATTGGGCCCTGAAAATGGGGCTTTGGAAATTACATTGAGGCATTGAACCCTGAACTTCTGATGGTTTTAAGCCCTGAAGTGATGCTTTGGGTTTGAAAATCAGGGCTTTGTACTGTTGAAATGGGATTTTAGACCCTCAGAATGAAGCTTGGGACATCAAACAAACAAGGCTTCTAAGTCTAAAGGAGCAGTTTTGATTCTACATGGAGGCTTTGGCTCCTGAAAAGCAGGGTTTTGAAGATAAAGATGAGGGTTGAGACCTCAAATGGAGACTTTGGACCCTATAAACAATGCTTTGAACTCTGAAAAGGAGGCTCTGCACCTTCAAAATGATGCTATGAGCCCTGGGTTTGGAACTTAGAAATGAGGGTTTGTACCCTGAAAAGGAGGCTTTGGGTCCTAAAAAGAAGGCATTAAAACCTACAATAAAAGTTTGGACACTAAAGATGAGTCCTGGAGACCAAGCGCCACCCCCACCCCGTCCCTTGGCAATGACAGACTCACAGCTGAGGATGGTGGCCCTCTTGCAGGGGCGGGCGCTGGCGGCGGCGGGGCAGAGAGCGGTGCAGAGGAGGTGCAGGCGGCCTCGCTGTCGCAGCCCTCGTGGAGGCAGCGGCAGGTCTGGCCCCGTCTCAGCAGGGCGGGCAGCGTCAGGAAGGAGATGATGTGCAGGAGCTGTGGGGATGGGGGAGAGCATCAGCCCTGGGACGCCCCTGCTTCGGGGGGCAGACCCCAGCCCCACATCCCCCCCGTCCTCGCCACCTTGTAACCACAGTGATGGAATTAGTTAATCATAAAGCACGAACAATGCTGCTATGTCTCTTGTACAGCCCTACCCATCTGAACATTAGGTCTGGGAACAGAGGGTTTAGTCCCTAGGTAATCATTAACGTTAAACAATAATGGTGAAGGGGATTTTTTTAATAGAAATAGCGTTACCAAATGATTGCAGGTGTATTTGTGGTACCTATCTATTGTGTGAATTAATTGAAGCAAAAAGTCATACATCTCCCCCCAAAGAAGGTAGTTTCAATTAAAACCAGCAGGTGCCTAGAACTGGTCAAGACGACCCGTGCCGCAGGGACAAGAGCCAGAAGAGGACTGAGTTTGCGCAGAAACTGTGACGAAGAGGATAAGCCTTCATCTTAGGACCCCTGACGACCACCACTAGGAGGCACTGCGCAAGTGCGGGTGGGAGGAGTGTATGAAAATGAACTGATTTGACTATGAAAGAAAGGGCTTATGTAATCAGATGAATATGTATATTTTGATCTATATAAACTGCACGGAAAGGGTATGGGGTATGCACGTTCGGCGGAATTATCCCCCGTGCATCCGACGTCGCAATAAAGAATGCCTGCCTTTTAACACTACATTGGTGTGACGAGGTTTTATTCCCGGATTTTCGGTGACAGTTTCTGGCGACCCAGATGGGACCCTGCTTGTGAATACCGACGGATCCGCGGGATCACGGGACCTCCAGCCGGCATCGAGGGATTCTCGAGGAGAACCTCTGATCCCCGGACCAAAGGATTCCAAGTAAGTCCCCTGGAATTTAATTAAGGCATTCTTTAGGTATAATATACGCCTGCTCGTAAATCGTGGTGAAAACCTCGTAGAGTTGGGCTGAAAGGTACCTTTGTGGAAAGTCTCTGCTCGGTGAAAGCCGGTGGAGCGGGGCCCAAGGGGGAGGTCTTCAACAGGGGGTTGAAGTCTCCAGGATCTCAGCAGGGGGCTGGGATCCCAAAAGGGAGCTCCAACAAGGGTTGGGGTCCCTCTGATTAGTGTTTGTGATATAGTGCACAATCACTACCACTGGTCATTTGAAGGATGGGCACCTTTCCGAGTAAAAGACCCATGCCAAGGGACACGCCTTTGGGATGTATTTTAAAGCACTGGAAAGAACTGGGGGGGGGCCCTTTAACTCGGAAGCAGTTAATTGAGTATTGTAATCATCGGTGGCCGTTATATACTCTAGATGACGGGGAGAAGTGGCCGGAGGATGGGACACTGTGTTATAATACCATTTTGCAATTAATGTTGTTTTGTAAAAGGGAAAATAAATAGAAAAAAATGACATATGTAGATTTGTTTTTCTCGTTAAGAAATCATTCGAAATGGCAAAGGCAGTGTAGGATACATCCGCGCGGTTCTATGGTAATGGCTTTAAAGAAAGGAAACTGCGAAAAGGGTTCAAAGAAATGTTGCGTCGCTTGTAGTGTTGGCAAAGAGTGTTTGAAATATGAGCCTGAGGAGGATGATGTTGAATTAATAGTGGCACCGCATCGGAGATGGGGGGATAATTAGGAAGAGGAATCCGAGATCGTTAGCCCTTCCACCTCCCCTCTGGGGGAGGGTGCGAGAGGATTTAGCCCGGTTTCGGGAAGGACACAGGGAAGGACGGGGCGGGGGGGGGGGTACCAGAATCGGCTTCTCCCCTCCAAGCCCCTCTCTGAAAAGACAGAGAATGAGGAAGTAAAATTTTTAATAAATACAAGAACCACTTATTTGGTATTAAACACATGTAAAGGGAAATATAGTCATAAATCTGTAGATGTTGTTGGTGCGACAGGGTAAAAAGAAAATTAACCTTTCTTAGAGCTGTTGAAATTAAGAAAACAGTGGGTAACTCACCAGTTTCTATATATGCCTGAATGTCCGTTGCCTTTGTTAAGACAAGATTTATTAAGCAAATTAGAGGCACAAATAACTTTAAAAAAAAATGAAAAAATTAAATTATTGATACCAGAATCAAAAGCCGTAGAGGCAAGGGTGTTTGTGTTACAGGATTCTTTTAAGGAGGAACAAATTCCAGAAGAGGTGGAAAACGCAGTAATCCTGCTTGGTTTAGGCAAATGAAGTTCCGGGACAGTCCAAATTGGCAGAACTGGTAAAAGTGACCTTAAAACCTGGATCCAAACCGGTAAGACAAAAATAATATCCTATTAAGTGGGAGGCACGAAAAGAATTAAAGGGGTTAATCATGAAATTTTTGGAATATAGGCTTTTGGTAGAATGCGAGTCAAAATACAACACACCTATACTACCGGTAAAGAAACCTGGAGGACGAGAATATCGACTAGTCCAGGATCTAAGAGCTATAAATCAAATAGTTCAAGATATACACCCAGTAGTGGCCAATCCCTATACTTTATTGACATCCCTGAAAGAGGAGCATAAATGGTTTACTGTACTAGATTTAAAGAATACCTTCTTTTGCATACCTCTGGATGCACAAAGTCAAAGCATATTTGCTTTTGAATGGAAGAGCCCTGCAACAGAACGAAAGATACAACTGACATGGACTATACTTCCACAAGGATTTAAAAATAGCCCCACAATATTTGGAAAACTGTTTGTCCATAAAAGACAACATCTGGCCCTTGGAGTGCTGGCACAACGTCTGGGATCCTGGAAGCAGCCAGTAGGATACCTCTCTAAACAACTTGACAACGTGAGTAAAGGATGGCCGGGATGTTTGCGCGCCGTGGCAGCGACGGTATTGCTAATTCAGGAAGCTTGAAAATTGACTATGGGCCAAAAGATGGTGGTGTATGTACCACACATGGTGGTAACTGTTCTAGAACAAAAGGGGGGTCATTGGCTGTCCCCCAGCAGAATGCTAAAATATCAGGTTGTCTTGCCAGAGCAGGATGATATGGAACTAAAAACCACAACCATCGTAAATCCAGCAATGTTTCTGTCAACGAAAAATCCAACAGAAAATCTAGAACATGACTGCCTGCTAACTGTTGAACAAGTCTATTCCAGCAGACCGGACCTGAGGGATGAGCCTCTGGAAAATCCTGATTTCGAATTGTTCACGGATGGAAGCAGCTTTGTGAAAGAAGAAAGACGAACGGCCGGATACGCTGTTGTCACCACCACCGAGGTACTGGAGTCAGGAACGCTACCTGCAAATACCTCGGCACAGAAAGCAGAACTGGTGGCATTGAGGCAAGCCTTGCGAATGGCAGAAGAAAAAAGGGTAAATATATGGACTGACTCTAAATATGCATTTGGTGTAATTCATGCTCATGAAGCCATCTGGAAAGAAAGAGGACTGCTCTCAGCCCAAGGTTCATCGATAAAACATAAAGAAAAAATCCTTCAGCTCCTCGAAGAGGCGCAGAAACCAAAGAAAGTGGCAGTGATGCACTGCAAGGCTCATCAATTTGGTCGGACAACTATAAACATAAGTAATCGATTGGCAGACAAAACAACAAAAGAGACTGCTAAACAAAGTATCTTTGCACTAATACCAGTAAAACAAATAAAAATCCCAAATCTGAAACAAAATACAGTAAATTGGATGAACAATTGACAGAACAATTAAAGGCATCACAAAATACAGAAGAGTGGTGGGTAACACCAAAAAAGCAGATAACAATAACCCCGCAAGTCATGATAGAACTTGCGAAAAAAAACATACACAGACACATTGGGGTGTAGATGCTATAATCTCGAGCCTAAAATCATCTGCAGTGTGTGTAGGAATGACAGAAGTAATGAAATCTATAATAACTAAGTGTCCAATTTGTCTCAAAAATAATCCTTTAAATCGGAAAAGAGCACCCCTAGGAATAACAAAACAGGATAACACCCCAGAAAATTATTGACAAGTTGATTTTTCTGAACTGCCCAGGCAGAATGGATTCAAGTATCTATTAGTATTAATTAATACTTTTTCTGGATGGCCGGAAGCCTTTCCTTGTCACACCAACAAAGCGAAAAAAGTAGTTAAAATATTGTTAAAAAAAATAATACCAAGGTTTAGGGTACCAATTGGCATGTCTTCCGATAGGGGACCACATTTTGTAACAAAAATAGTTCAGCAAGTAAATAAAATTTTAAGAATAAATTAAGATTTACATACCCCCTGGAGGCCACAATCAAGTGGGAAAATTGAAAGAATAAACCAAACATTAAAAAGACAAATAAATAAAATTTGTCAAAAAGTGTCTTTAAAATGGCCACAAGCTTTACCATTAGCACTTCTGAGAATCAGAATCCAACCAAGATCTAAAGATGGTGTAAGTCCATACGAAATTTTGTATGGCAAACCTTATCAGACTCCTTTAATCCCAGGGGATATAAAAATAACAAGGGAAACAGATTTAAAAATGTATTTGGTTTCTTTAGGAAAAACACTTGAAGCACTCCGAAAATACATTGTGCTGACCAAATCGCTTGCTTTGGATACCCCTGTGCATCAGTATCAACCAGGTGATTTCATGTACATAAGAACTTGGAACTCTGAACCACTGCAAAAAAAGTGGAAAGAACCTTTTCAGGTACTGTTAACAACTTACACTGCAATCAAAGTAGAAGGGGTGGAACCGTAGATACACTACACTCGAGTGAAGAAGGCCCCTTCGTGGAGAGTCATCAATAGAGATCCAGAGACTGCAAAACTGACTTTGAAATATATCTAAAAAGAGTAGTTATTACTGTAAAATGCGAGGAGACTGTATCTCGATCTGAAAACTGATGATACTAAGAACACTGTTCAGTGTATTAGAAGTAAGAACAAAAAACGTTAATTCACTGCCAATAAAAGCAAAACAATTAATATACCTCCTAAGGAGGACTCCAGAAAAAATTTGATGATCGGGCTTATAGAAGAATTTGCAAATTTACAAAATGTGACCCAAATAACTACATGTCTTCCAATCCCAAGGGCGGTAGGAAAATCAGTCCCATGAAGAAATTCAACAAGACATGCAAGAAAATTGGCTTGATAAAATTTTTAATGGATTCAGGTGGAATATTAGTTCTTGGGTCAAATCTTTAGTCGGTACCGGACTGCTTTTACTGGTAGTAGTTTTAATAATAATACTGCTCATTTATTATTGTCTAAAAAAGGAACTCACCAACAGAACAGCTTTTAATCAAATGATTATTCAGGCTATTGCAAGAAGACAAAACCTTAGTGAGTCGGTTGTAACACTTCCACCACCCTATAGCGAAACAAGTGGACTATAAGTGTAGTGTTGTAATTTTGAAAAGTATATTTTAATAGTATTTAATCATTATATGATCAAAAAAAAATTTAATTCTGGAAGTATTGAAAAGATAATTATTTCAAAACTTCCAAAGGGGGGAAATGTAACCACAGTGATGGAATTAGTTAATCATAAAGCACGAACAATGCTGCTATGTCTCTTGTACAGCCCTACCCATCTGAACATTAGGTCTGGGAACAGAGGGTTTAGTCCCTAGGTAATCATTAACGTTAAACAATAATGGTGAAGGGGATTTTTTTAATAGAAATAGCGTTACCAAATGATTGCAGGTGTATTTGTGGTACCTATCTATTGTGTGAATTAATTGAAGCAAAAAGTCATACATCTCTCCCCAAAGAAGGTAGTTTCAATTAAAACCAGCAGGTGCCTAGAACTGGTCAAGATGACCCGTGCCGCAGGGACAAGAGCCAGAAGAGGACTGAGTTTGCGCAGAAACTGTGATGAAGAGGATAAGCCTTCATCTTAGGACCCCCGACGACCACCACTAGGAGGCACTGCGCAAGTGCGGGTGGGAGGAGTGTATGAAAATGAACTGATTTGACTATGAAAGAAAGGGCTTATGTAATCAGATGAATATGTATATTTTGATCTATATAAACTGCACGGAAAGGGTATGGGGTATGCACGTTCGGCGGAATTATCCCCCATGCATCCGACGTCGCAATAAAGAATGCCTGCCTTTTAACACTACATTGGTGTGACGAGGTTTTATTCCCGGATTTTCGGTGACAACCTCAGGGCAGACACGTCCTGCCCCTCCTCACCACCCTGCAGGCTGCTGCGGGGTCGCTGGGGCTGCGCGGAGGGGATGTGGGGGAGCCGATGGCCCCAGGGCAAGCATCACCCCCACCCAGCCTTGTCCACCCCACCGCCACCCCGGCGGCCTCAGCATCATGGAGACGGGGGGTTCCAGAACACGGGGACAGCTGGGGGGTGCAGAGGAGACAGAGAGGAGCGCTGCAAGGGGGGAGGAGGGGCCCTGGGCCTGGTCCAGGGGCTGCTCGGCCTCGGGGAACGCCCCACAGGAGCCATGGTGAAGCTGGGCCTGGCTGCAATCGGGGCCCGCCTCCTTCCCATGTAGTCTTGGCCGGCAGAGGTCGGGAGGGCTGTCAGTCTCCTCCCCTGAGGTGCTGCTGCCTCTGATTGGCCCCCTTGTGGTCAGGCTGCTGGGTTACAGTGCCTGCCCTTCACCTGAGGGAATGACCTGCCATTGGCTGCCAGGGCTGTCACTCTGCCCAGATGCAATGCCCACCCGCCCCTGAGGTGCTGCTGCCTCTGATTGGACCCCAGGTGGTCAGGCTGCTGGGCTGCAGTGCCTGCCCTTCACCTGAAGTGATGACCTGCCATTGGCTGACAGTGCTGTCACTCTGCCCAGATGCAGTGCCCACCCTCCCCTGAGGTGCTGCTCTCCGCTATTGGCTGCCTGAGGGGCCGCTCTCCCCTCCGCCGGTGCCTGCCTGCTCCCAGGCGATGTGGTGATGAACTCCACAGGGTGGGCTGGGTGCTCGCGGTGACCCTGTGGGCACGGCAGAGCAGGGAGCTTCCGCTGGGGAGGCAGTGGCAGCCATCGCCCCGTCCAACCGCCCGCCCTGCAGGGCTGGCCCGGCCTGACAGCAGAGCGTGGAGGGCACTGCCCAAAGGGCTCCTGGGCACGGACAGGCCGGGGGCACCGACCGCCTCTCAGGCAGCCTGTCCCAGCGCCCGGCCGCCCTCTCGGTGCAGAAACGGATCCTTGAGCCCAGCTGAACCTGCCCTGACGCAGCTCTGAGCCGTTCCCACGCATCCTGTCCCTGGACCCCAGCAGCAGAGCTCAGCACCTCCCTCTCACGTCCCCTCCTGGGGAAGCTGTGGAGAGCGGTGAAGTGGGACAGGGAAATACGCGGCTGTGGGCAAGAACAGACAGGTTGGGGCCCCAAAAATGAGGATTTTGGCCCTGAAAATGAGGCTTTGCAGGTGAGGACTCTGGACTGAGGCACAGGGAACCTTCCCCCGGCTCAGGGCAAGGCTGCGCCAGCCCAGAGCACGCAGGAGGTGGCCACCTCTGCACCGCGGCACGAGTGGCGACTCGCCGGCTTGGCAGGGCGCGGGGCCTTTCCATGCCCGGGGGTGTCTGGGGAGGGGGCAGGCTGCCTAAAGCGTCTCCCCTCCTCCTCCCCTCCAGGTCTCTGTGCTCCAGCGGGGCAGCTGGGGCTCTGCTGTAAGGACACCCGGGGTCAGCATGCGCTGTGCTGCCTTGGGCTGCTGGGAAGGGATGGCATTGGGATGCTCCCCGGGCAACCCTGCTTCCCCCGGGGGCTGCCATTTCCCTTTTTCCCACCCAGCTGCCAGGCAGCCATGCTGCTGTCGGAGGGGCAGGCTCTGCTCCAGGCCCCGGCTGGGGTGAGGCTGACACTGCCCTACCAAAGCCCTCCTGCTACACAGCTGTGGGATTCTGGGAGAAGGTGAGCACACAGGGTGTGTGCAAAGCAGTAACATTTGAGCACCTGCTTCTTGTCAGCATCCACACCTTCCCGAGCTCACACTCCTTCTGTCTCCTCCTCTGGTGATATTTCCACATTTCTTCTCTCAGTCTAGGTTTCTCCTGGAGAAGAGAGGTTGTACAATATGTTGGAAATACCTGTGGTCGCGCCACCCCTACACAAAGAAAAACTTTTTCTTCACGATTCAGGAGCTTAGCCCAGACGTATCAAGCACATTACCCAGGACTAGGAGCCAGGAGATTCCAGAAGCTGAGTTTCAGCTCTAGAGAAGAGTTGTTTTGTGATCTGGGATGACCCCACCTTCCTCCATCACTTTCTCTGTTGGCCAAATGACCAGTGAAACGCCGGCCTGCCTGAGGTGAAGCTGAAGGACTTGTTTCTCTTGGTAAGGGCTTGGGCTGGCAGAAGTCACTCTGTGCCTGCCAAACAAGTCCCTTTTGGGAACTCACCTCTTGCAGTCGTGGAACCCCAGCCACTGACGTAGCAGCTTCTCAGCTGCGACACTCTCAGCCAGGCGTCGGGCACACAGGCAAGCTGCACGTAGTAGCCGCACTGGACAGGCTGGTCCAATTCCAGCAAGGCAATGTCGTTCCTGTTCGTGATGTTGTCCCCAGAATGACCCCAGCTCTTCCTTCAGATATTGCTGAAGTCTGGCCACCTCTCACACCATTCCCCCTTAACTTCTGGTGACATCTGGCTCTTCCTCATGGCACTGTAACTCCTGCCAGCTTTCTTTCATATTTCCAATTAGCAGATGCTTCAACCAGGTCCTAATCATCATCCCCAGAGTTGTCTGCACGCCACATCATTATTTTGCGTCCTCTTTCTAGCCTCAATGTGCCAGTCTTCTTCATGCCACGGTGGCTCTGAGCACGCTCCTGTCTGACCAGGCATGGTGCCAGCCCTGCTGAGCGACTCTTGCCCTTTGTGCCCTCCTTGACTGCCTGCAGCCTCATTTTGCCGGGCGTGGAAATGCTTGCCTTGCGCACGAGAGTGAATTGGACTCAGGCACGGTTAACTGTGAAACCTGGCAACTTTATTCCAAGAACTAAGTCAGCTTCAGCATTTGTGTGCACGGGGAGGAGAGCGGGCAGCACAGAGCAGGCCTTTGATGCCGAGGCTGCCTTTGGAGCAGCAGGCATTGCCCCAGAAGGAAATCATCATGGTCCAGTGCAGCCTGCGCTGGTTCCTGTTGATCCTGCTCCTCAAGCCTTTTTTCCCCTGAGGAACTGCAGGAGCTCCTTCAGAAGAGTAAAGAATTCCACCAGCTTCTGGCGTGGAAATGGACAGGAGCTAATGCTGCCCGACTGTGTTGGTGCTGGTGTTGGCCTTGGCCTCTGAGAGGGGCTTGAGGTGGAGAGAAAATGACTCCATGGCCGTGCTGTTGGACTATCTCTTCTTGCTGAGTGCAGTCCCATCTGTAGCAGGATCCAGTCGTAGAAGTGCTGCGTGGAGGTGTAGACTCCAGGCTGGTTTGGTCTGGCACAGCCTCTCCCCCAGCTGGTCACTCCAACAAGCCAGAAGTAGTCGTAGGTGTTATCTTTGCAGACCAGAGGACCACCGCTGTCACCCTGCAGCGGAGGAGAGAGGGTTAAGGTGGTGTTGGGTGGCCCCTGTCAGCACTCTGGCTGGCTCCTTCTCTCCCGCAGCAGCTGCCAGAGCTGTCCTGACTGCACACAAAGGCTCTGCTCAGGTGCTGGAGCCTACAGAAGCTTGTCTGGCAGGGGGTGGTGGGCCAGTCAGGCAGGGCTCTCTCTCTGTCCTCTTTGCACAGTGATCCTGGATGTGTGGAAGGGGGATGTTGCAGGACTGGGCTCTGGAGCTGTGGGCTGCCAAGAGCACTAGATGGGCTTTGTGGGCAGAGAGCCAGGCCTCTGGGACAAGGGCGGCCCTGGGCAAGGACCTGCATCTGGGCAAGGGGAGGTGAACCCCAAGAGTGGAGGGGACCCAGCAGTGGCAGGCTGACTTGCCAGGCAAAGCACGCGCTGGGGCAGGTTTGGGCGGTTGCCACAGGGCTGTCTGTGCTGTTGGGGGTGGACTTGTAGCACGCTCCTACCTGGCAGGTGTCGATGCCGCCCTGCGGATAGCCAGCACGCAAGTTGTGGCTGTGGATGGCCCCTCCGTACCAGCGGCTGCTGTTGCAGAGCTTGATATCGATGAGGCGGACCTTGGCCTCCTGCAGGACATAACTTGGTCCCCCAGCTGTCAGCACAGAAAGGAGTTAACAGCCAGCAGCTCGCTGCCAGTTCTCCTCTCCTCCCCTCCCCATGCCCCCGGCGTCTGGCTGAAGCCCTGCCCTAGGGCTGGGCTTTGCGTCTCCAGAGGCACTGTGCCGCTGCTGTCTCCCTTCTGTCTTGCTTGGGGTAATGGGCCAGGCCCACCTCTCCATCGGCATGCACCCCGCAGCCCGACTCTGGCTTTCGCCTCTGCTGTCAGGAAGCCCACCCCGCCTCCCCAGTGTGCCCAGCCTGCGCTCAGGACACCACTCCCTTTTGGGAACTCACCTCTTGCAGTCGTGGAACCCCAGCCACTGACGTAGCAGCTTCTCAGCTGCGACACTCTCAGCCAGGCGTCGGGCACACAGGCAAGCTGCACGTAGTAGCCGCACAGGACAGGCTGGTCCAATTCCAGCAAGGCAATGTCGTTCCTCTGCGTGATGTTGTAGTAGTGCTCGTGAACCAGTAGCCGCTTAATAGTGCGCACTTGGGTCTCAGGGCCCAGCTGAGTCAAGTGGCTGGCCCCGATCACCACGTGCCACATGGTGATGTGCCTGCAAGGCAGGTGGAGAGAGGGGTCAGAGGGAGCGCAGCCACGTGCTGCAAGCAGCCCAGCAGTTGCCTGCCTTCTGCTGCACAGGGCAGAGAGGAAGGCAGCGCTACGGAGGGTGCGACTGCCCTAGCACGCCTTGGGCACAAGGAGTGTCGGGCGGGAGGCTGCTAGGAAGCCGTGGCGTGAGCCCAGCCCTCTCGCGAGCAGTCTCTCAGCTGGGCTTGGCAGTGCCCAGGCACTGGGCGTGCTGCAGGGAAGCGGGATGGCGCTAGCACGTGCTGCTGTGGAGCGGGCACGTGCTAGTGCTGTGGGGCTGTTCCCTGGTCCTCCTTACCCGGGCGTGATGAAGCAGTGGGCTGCTGTCAGCACCCACTGTGGGCTGATGAGAGACCCTCCGCAGACATGCGCCGTGCCTCCTATGATGGGCTTCTGGATGCTGACGATCCAGGGCCAGGCCCCTAGCTGGGCATCGGTGCCACCCACGACGCGTGACATGCCGTAGTAAGAATCCACGGGCCGGTGCCCGCAGGTCCCTCTGTAAGCAGAAACTGATGAATGTCCTGCTCGGTGGCTTGCTGCTGTTCAGGCTGCAGGTCAGCCCCCTTCCCCCCCACCAGGCGCTGCATGGACAGCAGGGCCGCGGAACCCTGTGGGGCATGCGTCCATCTACCCCTGTTTGTGCTTGAGCCCCGTAGGCGAGTTGTGCCAGCGGCCTGGCTGCTGGCAAGGAACTGAGGCTCCCACATGGCGTTTGGGAAGCTTTGGTGTGGCACAGATGGAGCACGCTCCACGCTGGCTCTGTCATTGCCAAGGGACGGGGTGGGGGTGGCGCTTGGTCATTCTCGAGTGTTTAGTTTTCTAAGGTATTTTGTTTTCTAATATGTTGCATGTAGATTACTGTATGTAGAGTATGCACTGCTCTGTACAGTACGTATTGTGTAGTTTTTATTGTTTTGCAGCCATTGTGGGTATTGTGGGTATGGTAGGTATGGGACTGCGCTATACAGTTTATTATTGTCTGTATTATATTGTGCCCCGAACGGGATGGACCTTTTCCAGAACCACCCAATGCTCCTGCAGACCCTGCAGCCCTGGGTCCAGCAGGAGCTGGAGCAGATCTTTGACAACAGGGGGTTGGAGTCAGCCATGGTGGAAGACACCATCATGGCCATGTTGACCAAGATGCCCCCGACCCCGCTGCCTCCTGAGGAGGGTCTCTGCCTCCCCCGGCAGCCCTGCGAGATCCGGCACGGACGAGCTCCTCGGCACCTCATGCGCCGCTGTTGGTGGGCACCTGGCAGCTGCCCCGCTGCTCCCGCTGCCATCCCCACGGAGCAAGAAGAGCCCCAGGAGGAGCCTGGGGAGGCTGTGCCCAGGCCCTCCACTACCAGCTGGGGCAGGGAACGCCCCCGGGGGGCCACGGTCACCCCCAAAGAGGAGCACCAGCAGCTCCGAGGACTCTCCAGCCAACAAGAGGCCAGCACCACACCAGGGACCCTGGAGGGGCCCTCGCCAGACGGCCGAACCAGGACTGGGCCACCAGCTGCAGCACACGCTGGCCCTCAAGGGCTCCCAGATCCCATTAGCCAAATAAAAGAATCGCATGCAAATGACAGAAAAAGTCTCAGTGTTACCAACAGCGCAGATGGCTTTGCTGTCCTCACCCTTTTTAGCTTTTCTTTTACAGGGAGGGGTGGGATGTGAACGCTGAGGGGTCCTTCTGCGCGTGCCAGGCACTATTTTGTTGTTCTCCCCCAAGGCAAGTGCTGCCCAGCTCCAGGCCTGCAGCTCTGCACTGGTCCCGGGGCAGATGTCTCCAGCCCGGGGGTCTCCAGGGCCAGCCCGTGCCCCATCGCTCAGCACCCCACGCCTGTCCCCCTCTTCCCGCACCCTCTGCCCCCACGTCTCGGGGCGCTGCTCCCCGACCAGCCTGCACTGCTGGGCGCAGCCTCGCGACGGTGGCACCCAAAACCCTGCTCCTGCACAGAGTCACGACGTGGTGCTGCTCTCTGCACCAGCCCAGGGTCGCACCCTGCCCCAGCAGAGCCCCAACAAGTGCAGCCAGGGGAAGCGCAGAGTCCTGGCCCTGGGGAGGTCACTACCAATAGAGCTTTGGATCCTAAAAAGATGCTTTCTGCTCTGAAAGTGAGGGTTTAAACCCTAACAAGGGAACGGTGTGCCCTAAGAAAGTCTATGGCTAATAAAAGACAGCTTTGGACCCAAAAAAATGAGGATTTCCGCCCTGCAAATAAGGCTCTGGGATCTAAAATGGATGGAGAGTGTCTACAAATGACGCTTTGGGCCCTGCAAAGGAGGGGAACCTCTTGGTTCCTCTGTTGCCCCATAAAACGAAACACTCCAGTGCAGGCCTAGAGCTGTAAGAGGGGTTTGGCCCTAGAAGTGAGACTTTGGACTCTCCAAAAAAGAGTTTGGGCCTGAAGCATGGGGCGTTGGGACGTGAAAATAAGGCTTTGGAAATGAAAATGAGATGCTGAACCCTCAAATCAGGACTTTTGCCCTCACATGATGTTTTGGTGCCAAAAGCTAGGGCTCTGTATGCTAAAAACAGGTCTTTGGAGCCTCCAAATGAGGCTTCGGTCATTAAACAAGTGAGGCTTTGTACCCAAAATGAGCAGTTTGGATGCTAAAATGAGGCTTTGGACCCTCCAGCTTGCCGACTGGATCCTCTAAATTAGGCTATGGATCCAGATAATGAGGCTTTGGTGCCATGAAAGGAGACTTTAGACCCTACAAATAAGGCTTTGGACTCTAAAAAGGAGCCCTTTGACACTCAGATCAGACTTTGGGCCTTCAAGAGAATGCTTTGGTCCCTTAAAAGGAGTCTGTGAATTGTAAAAGCGAAGCTTGCAACTTATCAATGAGGGTTTGACCCTGCAAAGGAGGGTTTGGACCCTAAAAAAAGGCTTTGTGCCCTCCAGATGGTGCTATCACCATCGACCTCTTGTAGGACAGAAAGAGGTCTTGTGAGGCAGCAGTTGCGTCCCACTGTGCAGGCTTTGAGCCAGCCCTGGGGACTCAGCTGACCAGCAGGTTGTCACTGGAGGACACTGGGGCTGCAAGGGTACGCATTTCCCAGCCATCACTTAGCTGCAGGGAGATCTGCTTTGATGGCCCCAGGCCAGAAGGACACGCACTGCACAGGCGGGCATTCACAGAGGCGTCTCTTGGACTTGCCAGGGCAGGAATCACCGAGGGCAGAGGACAACAGCCCAAGAGCAGGGAAGTGCTGGCCTGTTTTTCAAGCCAAGGCGGCAAATTCACCTGCAGGGGCTCTCCTGAGCAGCGGCACAAGTGCCAGCTGGCTGAAAGCATGCACAGCTCGCTCAAGGGCTGGGCTGAGTGCTTCGTGCCCCACTAACGCAGGGCAAAAACAAAGCGTGCTCACCTCGCCTGAACGAGCGGCTGCAGAGCTGTCACTCTCCGGGTCCAGGCGGGATCTCCACGTGTGCCCTGGGACACCCACGGGTGCGTACGCTGGAGCCGCACACTTCCCATGCCTGGTGACGGAGGGCTCCACGCACGCCGGAGGAGCTGGAGAGCAGCAAGGCAGACGCTCAGTGCCCTCAGCACCAGGGCCGAGCCCTGCTCTCGCAGCAGGACGGGGCAGAGCCATCTCCCCGTTCCCCTGGGCAGCTGTCCCCAGCGCTCCACAGGAAAACTGCCAGGGCGGTGTGTTAGGGGTTGGAAGGGACCTCTGTGGGTCATCGCGTGGGCAGCGGCGTGCAGAGCAACGGCGGGCTGAGGGCAGCCGAGGCGGGAGAGCAGCCTTGCGCTCAGTGGGACCAGGCTGCTCTCTGCTCTGCCACCAAAGCTAAGACTTTGGAAAGTCAAAATGATGCTTTGGATGCTAGAAATATAGCTCTGGAGCCTAAAAAGAGGCTTTCTGCCTCCAAAATGAGAGTTAGGACCCTCAAAATGGAACTGTGGGCCCTAAAAGAAGGTTGTGAGTGATAAAAGACAGGTTTGGATCCCATAAACGAGGGCTTCAGCCCTGAAAATGGGGCTCTGGGCACTCCAAAGGATAGGCTAGATGCTACAAGGGACGCTTTAGACCCTGAAAAGGAGGGGAACGACTTGGTTCCTCCATGGCCTCCAGAAATGGAGATTTCGTCCCAAATAGAGGGCTCTGGGCACTTCCAGTGGAGGCTTTCAGGTGTAAAAGAGGGCTTGGGACCCTTCAAAGTAGAGTTTAGACCCGCCAAAGGATGGCTTGGGGCTTAAGAATGCAACATTGGGCCCTGAAAATGGGGCTTTGGAAATTACATTGAGGCATTGAACCCTGAACTTCTGATGGTTTTAAGCCCTGAAGTGATGCTTTGGGTTTGAAAATCAGGGCTTTGTACTGTTGAAATGGGATTTTAGACCGTCAGAATGAAGCTTGGGACATCAAACAAACAAGGCTTCTAAGTCTAAAGGAGCAGTTTTGATTCTACATGGAGGCTTTGGCTCCTGAAAGCAGGGTTTTGAAGATAAAGATGAGGGTTGAGACCTCAAATGGAGACTTTGGACCCTATAAACAATGCTTTGGACTCTGAAAAGGAGGCTCTGCACCTTCAAAATGATGCTATGAGCCCTGGGTTTGGAACTTAGAAATGAGGGTTTGTACCCTAAAAAGGAGGCTTTGGGTCCTAAAAAGAAGGCATTAAAACCTACAATAAAAGTTTGGACACTAAAGATGAGTCCTGGAGACCAAGCGCCACCCCCACCCCGTCCCTTGGCAATGACAGACTCACAGCTGAGGATGGTGGCCCTCTTGCAGGGGCGGGCGCTGGCGGCGGCGGGGCAGAGAGCGGTGCAGAGGAGGTGCAGGCGGCCTCGCTGTCGCAGCCCTCGTGGAGGCAGCGGCAGGTCTGGCCCCGTCTCAGCAGGGCGGGCAGCGTCAGGAAGGAGATGATGTGCAGGAGCTGTGGGGATGGGGGAGAGCATCAGCCCTGGGACGCCCCTGCTTCGGGGGGCAGACCCCAGCCCCACATCCCCCCCGTCCTCGCCACCTCAGGGCAGACACTGGACGGCAGCCACGTCCTGCCCCTCCTCACCACCCTGCAGGCTGCTGCGGGGTCGCTGGGGCTGCGCGGAGGGGATGTGGGGGAGCCGATGGCCCCAGGGCAAGCATCACCCCCACCCAGCCTTGTCCACCCCACCGCCACCCCGGCGGCCTCACCATCATGGAGACGGGGGGTTCCAGAACACGGGGACAGCTGGGGGGTGCAGAGGAGACAGAGAGGAGCGCTGCAAGGGGGGAGGAGGGGCCCTGGGCCTGGTCCAGGGCTGCTCGGCCTCGGGGAAGGCCCCACAGGAGCCATGGTGAAGCTGGGCCTGGCTGCAATCGGGGCCCGCCTCCTTCCCATGTAGTCTTGGCCGGCAGAGGTCGGGAGGGCTGTCAGTCTCCTCCCCTGAGGTGCTGCTGCCTCTGATTGGCCCCCTTGTGGTCAGGCTGCTGGGTTACAGTGCCTGCCCTTCACCTGAGGGAATGACCTGCCATTGGCTGCCAGGGCTGTCACTCTGCCCAGATGCAATGCCCACCCGCCCCTGAGGTGCTGCTGCCTCTGATTGGACCCCAGGTGGTCAGGCTGCTGGGCTGCAGTGCCTGCCCTTCACCTGAAGTGATGACCTGCCATTGGCTGACAGTGCTGTCACTCTGCCCAGATGCAGTGCCCACCCTCCCCTGAGGTGCTGCTCTCCGCTATTGGCTGCCTGAGGGGCCGCTCTCCCCTCCGCCGGTGCCTGCCCTGCTCCCAGGCGATGTGGTGATGAACTCCACAGGGTGGGCTGGGTGCTCGCGGTGACCCTGTGGGCACGGCAGAGCAGGGAGCTTCCGCTGGGGAGGCAGTGGCAGCCATCGCCCCGTCCAACCGCCCGCCCTGCAGGGCTGGCCCGGCCTGACAGCAGAGCGTGGAGGGCACTGCCCAAAGGGCTCCTGGGCACGGACAGGCCGGGGGCACCGACCGCCTCTCAGGCAGCCTGTCCCAGCGCCCGGCCGCCCTCTCGGTGCAGAAACGGATCCTTGAGCCCAGCTGAACCTGCCCTGACGCAGCTCTGAGCCGTTCCCACGCATCCTGTCCCTGGACCCCAGCAGCAGAGCTCAGCACCTCCCTCTCACGTCCCCTCCTGGGGAAGCTGTGGAGAGCGGTGAAGTGGGACAGGGAAATACGCGGCTGTGGGCAAGAACAGACAGGTTGGGGCCCCAAAAATGAGGATTTTGGCCCGGAAAATGAGGCTTTGCAGGTGAGGACTCTGGACTGAGGCACAGGGAACCTTCCCCCGGCTCAGGGCAAGGCTGCGCCAGCCCAGAGCACGCAGGAGGTGGCCACCTCTGCACCGCGGCACGAGTGGCGACTCGCCGGCTTGGCAGGGCGCGGGGCCTTTCCATGCCCGGGGGTGTCTGGGGAGGGGGCAGGCTGCCTAAAGCGTCTCCCCTCCTCCTCCCCTCCAGGTCTCTGTGCTCCAGCGGGGCAGCTGGGGCTCTGCTGTAAGGACACCCGGGGTCAGCATGCGCTGTGCTGCCTTGGGCTGCTGGGAAGGGATGGCATTGGGATGCTCCCCGGGCAACCCTGCTTCCCCCGGGGGCTGCCATTTCCCTTTTTCCCACCCAGCTGCCAGGCAGCCATGCTGCTGTCGGAGGGGCAGGCTCTGCTCCAGGCCCCGGCTGGGGTGAGGCTGACACTGCCCTACCAAAGCCCTCCTGCTACACAGCTGTGGGATTCTGGGAGAAGGTGAGCACACAGGGTGTGTGCAAAGCAGTAACATTTGAGCACCTGCTTCTTGTCAGCATCCACACCTTCCCGAGCTCACACTCCTTCTGTCTCCTCCTCTGGTGATATTTCCACATTTCTTCTCTCAGTCTAGGTTTCTCCTGGAGAAGAGAGGTTGTACAATATGTTGGAAATACCTGTGGTCGCGCCACCCCTACACAAAGAAAAACTTTTTCTTCACGATTCAGGAGCTTAGCCCAGACGTATCAAGCACATTACCCAGGACTAGGAGCCAGGAGATTCCAGAAGCTGAGTTTCAGCTCTAGAGAAGAGTTGTTTTGTGATCTGGGATGACCCCACCTTCCTCCATCACTTTCTCTGTTGGCCAAATGACCAGTGAAACGCCGGCCTGCCTGAGGTGAAGCTGAAGGACTTGTTTCTCTTGGTAAGGGCTTGGGCTGGCAGAAGTCACTCTGTGCCTGCCAAACAAGTCCCTTTTGGGAACTCACCTCTTGCAGTCGTGGAACCCCAGCCACTGACGTAGCAGCTTCTCAGCTGCGACACTCTCAGCCAGGCGTCGGGCACACAGGCAAGCTGCACGTAGTAGCCGCACTGGACAGGCTGGTCCAATTCCAGCAAGGCAATGTCGTTCCTGTTCGTGATGTTGTCCCCAGAATGACCCCAGCTCTTCCTTCAGATATTGCTGAAGTCTGGCCACCTCTCACACCATTCCCCCTTAACTTCTGGTGACATCTGGCTCTTCCTCATGGCACTGTAACTCCTGCCAGCTTTCTTTCATATTTCCAATTAGCAGATGCTTCAACCAGGTCCTAATCATCATCCCCAGAGTTGTCTGCACGCCACATCATTATTTTGCGTCCTCTTTCTAGCCTCAATGTGCCAGTCTTCTTCATGCCACGGTGGCTCTGAGCACGCTCCTGTCTGACCAGGCATGGTGCCAGCCCTGCTGAGCGACTCTTGCCCTTTGTGCCCTCCTTGACTGCCTGCAGCCTCATTTTGCCGGGCGTGGAAATGCTTGCCTTGCGCACGAGAGTGAATTGGACTCAGGCACGGTTAACTGTGAAACCTGGCAACTTTATTCCAAGAACTAAGTCAGCTTCAGCATTTGTGTGCACGGGGAGGAGAGCGGGCAGCACAGAGCAGGCCTTTGATGCCGAGGCTGCCTTTGGAGCAGCAGGCATTGCCCCAGAAGGAAATCATCATGGTCCAGTGCAGCCTGCGCTGGTTCCTGTTGATCCTGCTCCTCAAGCCTTTTTTCCCCTGAGGAACTGCAGGAGCTCCTTCAGAAGAGTAAAGAATTCCACCAGCTTCTGGCGTGGAAATGGACAGGAGCTAATGCTGCCCGACTGTGTTGGTGCTGGTGTTGGCCTTGGCCTCTGAGAGGCGCTTGAGGTGGAGAGAAAATGACTCCATGGCCGTGCTGTTGGACTATCTCTTCTTGCTGAGCGCAGTCCCATCTGTAGCAGGATCCAGTCGTAGAAGTGCTGCGTGGAGGTGTAGACTCCAGGCTGGTTTGGTCTGGCACAGCCTCTCCCCCAGCTGGTCACTCCAACAAGCCAGAAGTAGTCGTAGGTGTTATCTTTGCAGACCAGAGGACCACCGCTGTCACCCTGCAGCGGAGGAGAGAGGGTTAAGGTGGTGTTGGGTGGCCCCTGTCAGCACTCTGGCTGGCTCCTTCTCTCCCGCAGCAGCTGCCAGAGCTGTCCTGACTGCACACAAAGGCTCTGCTCAGGTGCTGGAGCCTACAGAAGCTTGTCTGGCAGGGGGTGGTGGGCCAGTCAGGCAGGGCTCTCTCTCTGTCCTCTTTGCACAGTGATCCTGGATGTGTGGAAGGGGGATGTTGCAGGACTGGGCTCTGGAGCTGTGGGCTGCCAAGAGCACTAGATGGGCTTTGTGGGCAGAGAGCCAGGCCTCTGGGACAAGGGCGGCCCTGGGCAAGGACCTGCATCTGGGCAAGGGGAGGTGAACCCCAAGAGTGGAGGGGACCCAGCAGTGGCAGGCTGACTTGCCAGGCAAAGCACGCGCTGGGGCAGGTTTGGGCGGTTGCCACAGGGCTGCCTGTGCTGTTGGGGGTGGACTTGTAGCACGCTCCTACCTGGCAGGTGTCGATGCCGCCCTGCGGATAGCCAGCACGCAAGTTGTGGCTGTGGATGGCCCCTCCGTACCAGCGGCTGCTGTTGCAGAGCTTGATATCGATGAGGCGGACCTTGGCCTCCTGCAGGACATAACTTGGTCCCCCAGCTGTCAGCACAGAAAGGAGTTAACAGCCAGCAGCTCGCTGCCAGTTCTCCTCTCCTCCCCTCCCCATGCCCCCGGCGTCTGGCTGAAGCCCTGCCCTAGGGCTGGGCTTTGCGTCTCCAGAGGCACTGTGCCGCTGCTGTCTCCCTTCTGTCTTGCTTGGGGTAATGGGCCAGGCCCACCTCTCCATCGGCATGCACCCCGCAGCCCGACTCTGGCTTTCGCCTCTGCTGTCAGGAAGCCCACCCCGCCTCCCCAGTGTGCCCAGCCTGCGCTCAGGACACCACTCCCTTTTGGGAACTCACCTCTTGCAGTCGTGGAACCCCAGCCACTGACGTAGCAGCTTCTCAGCTGCGACACTCTCAGCCAGGCGTCGGGCACACAGGCAAGCTGCACGTAGTAGCCGCACAGGACAGGCTGGTCCAATTCCAGCAAGGCAATGTCGTTCCTCTGCGTGATGTTGTAGTAGTGCTCGTGAACCAGTAGCCGCTTAATAGTGCGCACTTGGGTCTCAGGGCCCAGCTGAGTCAAGTGGCTGGCCCCGATCACCACGTGCCACATGGTGATGTGCCTGCAAGGCAGGTGGAGAGAGGGGTCAGAGGGAGCGCAGCCACGTGCTGCAAGCAGCCCAGCAGTTGCCTGCCTTCTGCTGCACAGGGCAGAGAGGAAGGCAGCGCTACGGAGGGTGCGACTGCCCTAGCACGCCTTGGGCACAAGGAGTGTCGGGCGGGAGGCTGCTAGGAAGCCGTGGCGTGAGCCCAGCCCTCTCGCGAGCAGTCTCTCAGCTGGGCTTGGCAGTGCCCAGGCACTGGGCGTGCTGCAGGGAAGCGGGATGGCGCTAGCACGTGCTGCTGTGGAGCGGGCACGTGCTAGTGCTGTGGGGCTGTTCCCTGGTCCTCCTTACCCGGGCGTGATGAAGCAGTGGGCTGCTGTCAGCACCCACTGTGGGCTGATGAGAGACCCTCCGCAGACATGCGCCATGCCTCCTATGATGGGCTTCTGGATGCTGACGATCCAGGGCCAGGCCCCTAGCTGGGCATCGGTGCCACCCACGACGCGTGACATGCCGTAGTAAGAATCCACGGGCCGGTGCCCGCAGGTCCCTCTGTAAGCAGAAACTGATGAATGTCCTGCTCGGTGGCTTGCTGCTGTTCAGGCTGCAGGTCAGCCCCCTTCCCCCCCACCAGGCGCTGCATGGACAGCAGGGCCGCGGAACCCTGTGGGGCATGCGTCCATCTACCCCTGTTTGTGCTTGAGCCCCGTAGGCGAGTTGTGCCAGCGGCCTGGCTGCTGGCAAGGAACTGAGGCTCCCACATGGCGTTTGGGAAGCTTTGGTGTGGCACAGATGGAGCACGCTCCACGCTGGCTCTGTCATTGCCAAGGGACGGGGTGGGGGTGGCGCTTGGTCATTCTCGAGTGTTTAGTTTTCTAAGGTATTTTGTTTTATAATATGTTGCATGTAGATTACTGTATGTAGAGTATGCACTGCTCTGTACAGTACGTATTGTGTAGTTTTTATTGTTTTGCAGCCATTGTGGGTATTGTGGGTATGGTAGGTATGGGACTGCGCTATACAGTTTATTATTGTCTGTATTATATTGTGCCCCGAACGGGATGGACCTTTTCCAGAACCACCCAATGCTCCTGCAGACCCTGCAGCCCTGGGTCCAGCAGGAGCTGGAGCAGATCTTTGACAACAGGGGGTTGGAGTCAGCCATGGTGGAAGACACCATCATGGCCATGTTGACCAAGATGCCCCCGACCCCGCTGCCTCCTGAGGAGGGTCTCTGCCTCCCCCGGCAGCCCTGCGAGATCCGGCACGGACGAGCTCCTCGGCACCTCATGCGCCGCTGTTGGTGGGCACCTGGCAGCTGCCCCGCTGCTCCCGCTGCCATCCCCACGGAGCAAGAAGAGCCCCAGGAGGAGCCTGGGGAGGCTGTGCCCAGGCCCTCCACTACCAGCTGGGGCAGGGAACGCCCCCGGGGGGCCACGGTCACCCCCAAAGAGGAGCACCAGCAGCTCTGAGGACTCTCCAGCCAACAAGAGGCCAGCACCACACCAGGGACCCTGGAGGGGCCCTCGCCAGACGGCCGAACCAGGACTGGGCCACCAGCTGCAGCACACGCTGGCCCTCAAGGGCTCCCAGATCCCATTAGCCAAATAAAAGAATCGCATGCAAATGACAGAAAAAGTCTCAGTGTTACCAACAGCGCAGATGGCTTTGCTGTCCTCACCCTTTTTAGCTTTTCTTTTACAGGGAGGGGTGGGATGTGAACGCTGAGGGGTCCTTCTGCGCGTGCCAGGCACTATTTTGTTGTTCTCCCCCAAGGCAAGTGCTGCCCAGCTCCAGGCCTGCAGCTCTGCACTGGTCCCGGGGCAGATGTCTCCAGCCCGGGGGTCTCCAGGGCCAGCCCGTGCCCCATCGCTCAGCACCCCACGCCTGTCCCCCTCTTCCCGCACCCTCTGCCCCCACGTCTCGGGGCGCTGCTCCCCGACCAGCCTGCACTGCTGGGCGCAGCCTCGCGACGGTGGCACCCAAAACCCTGCTCCTGCACAGAGTCACGACGTGGTGCTGCTCTCTGCACCAGCCCAGGGTCGCACCCTGCCCCAGCAGAGCCCCAACAAGTGCAGCCAGGGGAAGCGCAGAGTCCTGGCCCTGGGGAGGTCACTACCAATAGAGCTTTGGATCCTAAAAAGATGCTTTCTGCTCTGAAAGTGAGGGTTTAAACCCTAACAAGGGAACGGTGTGCCCTAAGAAAGTCTATGGCTAATAAAAGACAGCTTTGGACCCAAAAAAATGAGGATTTCCGCCCTGCAAATAAGGCTCTGGGATCTAAAATGGATGGAGAGTGTCTACAAATGACGCTTTGGGCCCTGCAAAGGAGGGGAACCTCTTGGTTCCTCTGTTGCCCCATAAAACGAAACACTCCAGTGCAGGCCTAGAGCTGTAAGAGGGGTTTGGCCCTAGAAGTGAGACTTTGGACTCTCCAAAAAAGAGTTTGGGCCTGAAGCATGGGGCGTTGGGATGTGAAAATAAGGCTTTGGAAATGAAAATGAGATGCTGAACCCTCAAATCAGGACTTTTGCCCTCACATGATGTTTTGGTGCCAAAAGCTAGGGCTCTGTATGCTAAAAACAGGTCTTTGGAGCCTCCAAATGAGGCTTCGGTCATTAAACAAGTGAGGCTTTGTACCCAAAATGAGCAGTTTGGATGCTAAAATGAGGCTTTGGACCCTCCAGCTTGCCGACTGGATCCTCTAAATTAGGCTATGGATCCAGATAATGAGGCTTTGGTGCCATGAAAGGAGACTTTAGACCCTACAAATAAGGCTTTGGACTCTAAAAAGGAGCCCTTTGACACTCAGATCAGACTTTGGGCCTTCAAGAGAATGCTTTGGTCCCTTAAAAGGAGTCTGTGAATTGTAAAAGCGAAGCTTGCAACTTATCAATGAGGGTTTGACCCTGCAAAGGAGGGTTTGGACCCTAAAAAAAGGCTTTGTGCCCTCCAGATGGTGCTATCACCATCGACCTCTTGTAGGACAGAAAGGGGTCTTGTGAGGCAGCAGTTGCGTCCCACTGTGCAGGCTTTGAGCCAGCCCTGGGGACTCAGCTGACCAGCAGGTTGTCACTGGAGGACACTGGGGCTGCAAGGGTACGCATTTCCCAGCCATCACTTAGCTGCAGGGAGATCTGCTTTGACGGCCCCAGGCCAGAAGGACACGCACTGCACAGGCGGGCATTCACAGAGGCGTCTCTTGGACTTGCCAGGGCAGGAATCACCGAGGGCAGAGGACAACAGCCCAAGAGCAGGGAAGTGCTGGCCTGTTTTTCAAGCCAAGGCGGCAAATTCACCTGCAGGGGCTCTCCTGAGCAGCGGCACAAGTGCCAGCTGGCTGAAAGCATGCACAGCTCGCTCAAGGGCTGGGCTGAGTGCTTCGTGCCCCACTAACGCAGGGCAAAAACAAAGCGTGCTCACCTCGCCTGAACGAGCGGCTGCAGAGCTGTCACTCCCCGGGTCCAGGCGGGATCTCCACGTGTGCCCTGGGACACCCACGGGTGCGTACGCTGGAGCCGCACACTTCCCATGCCTGGTGACGGAGGGCTCCACGCACGCCGGAGGAGCTGGAGAGCAGCAAGGCAGACGCTCAGTGCCCTCAGCACCAGGGCCGAGCCCTGCTCTCGCAGCAGGACGGGGCAGAGCCATCTCCCCGTTCCCCTGGGCAGCTGTCCCCAGCGCTCCACAGGAAAACTGCCAGGGCGGTGTGTTAGGGGTTGGAAGGGACCTCTGTGGGTCATCGCGTGGGCAGCGGTGTGCAGAGCAACGGCGGGCTGAGGGCAGCCGAGGCAGGAGAGCAGCCTTGCGCTCAGTGGGACCAGGCTGCTCTCTGCTCTGCCACCAAAGCTAAGACTTTGGAAAGTCAAAATGATGCTTTGGATGCTAGAAATATAGCTCTGGAGCCTAAAAAGAGGCTTTCTGCCTCCAAAATGAGAGTTAGGACCCTCAAAATGGAACTGTGGGCCCTAAAAGAAGGTTGTGAGTGATAAAAGACAGGTTTGGATCCCATAAACGAGGGCTTCAGCCCTGAAAATGGGGCTCTGGGCACTCCAAAGGATAGGCTAGATGCTACAAGGGACGCTTTAGACCCTGAAAAGGAGGGGAACGACTTGGTTCCTCCATGGCCTCCAGAAATGGAGATTTCGTCCCAAATAGAGGGCTCTGGGCACTTCCAGTGGAGGCTTTCAGGTGTAAAAGAGGGCTTGGGACCCTTCAAAGTAGAGTTTAGACCCGCCAAAGGATGGCTTGGGGCTTAAGAATGCAACATTGGGCCCTGAAAATGGGGCTTTGGAAATTACATTGAGGCATTGAACCCTGAACTTCTGATGGTTTTAAGCCCTGAAGTGATGCTTTGGGTTTGAAAATCAGGGCTTTGTACTGTTGAAATGGGATTTTAGACCCTCAGAATGAAGCTTGGGACATCAAACAAACAAGGCTTCTAAGTCTAAAGGAGCAGTTTTGATTCTACATGGAGGCTTTGGCTCCTGAAAAGCAGGGTTTTGAAGATAAAGATGAGGGTTGAGACCTCAAATGGAGACTTTGGACCCTATAAACAATGCTTTGGACTCTGAAAAGGAGGCTCTGCACCTTCAAAATGATGCTATGAGCCCTGGGTTTGGAACTTAGAAATGAGGGTTTGTACCCTAAAAAGGAGGCTTTGGGTCCTAAAAAGAAGGCATTAAAACCTACAATAAAAGTTTGGACACTAAAGATGAGTCCTGGAGACCAAGCGCCACCCCCACCCCGTCCCTTGGCAATGACAGACTCACAGCTGAGGATGGTGGCCCTCTTGCAGGGGCGGGCGCTGGCGGCGGCGGGGCAGAGAGCGGTGCAGAGGAGGTGCAGGCGGCCTCGCTGTCGCAGCCCTCGTGGAGGCAAGGGCAGGTCTGGCCCCGTCTCAGCAGGGCGGGCAGCATCAGGAAGGAGATGATGTGCAGGAGCTGTGGGGATGGGGGAGAGCATCAGCCCTGGGACGCCCCTGCTCCGGGGGGCAGACCCCAGCCCCACATCCCCCCCGTCCTCGCCACCTCAGGGCAGACACTGGACGGCAGCCACGTCCTGCCCCTCCTCACCACCCTGCAGGCTGCTGCGGGGTCGCTGGGGCTGCGCGGAGGGGATGTGGGGGAGCCGATGGCCCAGGGCAAGCATCACCCCCACCCAGCCTTGTCCACCCCACCGCCACCCCGGCGGCCTCACCATCATGGAGACGGGGGGTTCCAGAACACGGGGACAGCTGGGGGGTGCAGAGGAGACAGAGAGGAGCGCTGCAAGGGGGGAGGAGGGGCCCTGGGCCTGGTCCAGGGGCTGCTCGGCCTCGGGGAAGGCCCCACAGGAGCCATGGTGAAGCTGGGCCTGGCTGCAATCGGGGCCCGCCTCCTTCCCATGTAGTCTTGGCCGGCAGAGGTCGGGAGGGCTGTCAGTCTCCTCCCCTGAGGTGCTGCTGCCTCTGATTGGCCCCCTTGTGGTCAGGCTGCTGGGTTACAGTGCCTGCCCTTCACCTGAGGGAATGACCTGCCATTGGCTGCCAGGGCTGTCACTCTGCCCAGATGCAATGCCCACCCGCCCCTGAGGTGCTGCTGCCTCTGATTGGACCCCAGGTGGTCAGGCTGCTGGGCTGCAGTGCCTGCCCTTCACCTGAAGTGATGACCTGCCATTGGCTGACAGTGCTGTCACTCTGCCCAGATGCAGTGCCCACCCTCCCCTGAGGTGACGCTGCCTCTGATTGGCCCCCTTTGCGTTCAGGCTGCCCCGCTGGGTGCCTGCCCTTCATTTGAAATGTGACCTCTGATTGGCTACCTGGGCTGTCGCTCTGCCATGGTGTGGGGCCCACCCTCCCCTGAGGTGCTGCTCTCCGCTATTGGCTGCCTGAGGGGCCGCTCTCCCCTCCGCCGGTGCCTGCCCTGCTCCCAGAGGATGTGGTGATGAACTCCACAGGGTGGGCTGGGTGCTCGCGGTGACCCTGTGGGCACGGCAGAGCAGGGAGCTTCGGCTGGGGAGGGAGCGGCAGCCATCGCCCCGTCCAACCGCCCGCCCTGCAGGGCTGGCCCGGCCTGACAGCAGAGCATGGAGGGCACTGCCCAAAGGGCTCCTGGGCACGGACAGGCCGGGGGCACCGACCGCCTCTCAGGCAGCCTGTCCCAGCGCCCGGCCGCCCTCTCGGTGCAGAAACGGATCCTTCAGCCCAGCTGAACCTGCCCTGACGCAGCTCTGAGCCGTTCCCACGCATCCTGTCCCTGGACCCCAGCAGCAGAGCTCAGCACCTCCCTCTCACGTCCCCTCCTGGGGAAGCTGTGGAGAGCGGTGAAGTGGGACAGGGAAATACGCGGCTGTGGGCAAGAACAGACAGGTTGGGGCCCCAAAAATGAGGATTTTGGCCCTGAAAATGAGGCTTTGCAGGTGAGGACTCTGGACTGAGGCACAGGGAACCTTCCCCCGGCTCAGGGCAAGGCTGCGCCAGCCCAGAGCACGCAGGAGGTGGCCGCCTCTGCACCGCGGCACGAGTGGCGACTCGCCGGCTTGGCAGGGCGCGGGGCCTTTCCATGCCCGGGGGTGTCTGGGGAGGGGGCAGGCTGCCTAAAGCGTCTCCCCTCCTCCTCCCCTCCAGGTCTCTGTGCTCCAGCGGGGCAGCTGGGGCTCTGCTGTAAGGACACCCGGGGTCAGCATGCGCTGTGCTGCCTTGGGCTGCTGGGAAGGGATGGCATTGGGATGCTCCCCGGGCAACCCTGCTTCCCCCGGGGGCTGCCATTTCCCTTTTTCCCACCCAGCTGCCAGGCAGCCATGCTGCTGTCGGAGGGGCAGGCTCTGCTCCAGGCCCCGGCTGGGGTGAGGCTGACACTGCCCTACCAAAGCCCTCCTGCTACACAGCTGTGGGATTCTGGGAGAAGGTGAGCACACAGGGTGTGTGCAAAGCAGTAACATTTGAGCACCTGCTTCTTGTCAGCATCCACACCTTCCCGAGCTCACACTCCTTCTGTCTCCTCCTCTGGTGATATTTCCACATTTCTTCTCTCAGTCTAGGTTTCTCCTGGAGAAGAGAGGTTGTACAATATGTTGGAAATACCTGTGGTCGCGCCACCCCTACACAAAGAAAAACTTTTTCTTCACGATTCAGGAGCTTAGCCCAGACGTATCAAGCACATTACCCAGGACTAGGAGCCAGGAGATTCCAGAAGCTGAGTTTCAGCTCTAGAGAAGAGTTGTTTTGTGATCTGGGATGACCCCACCTTCCTCCATCACTTTCTCTGTTGGCCAAATGACCAGTGAAACGCCGGCCTGCCTGAGGTGAAGCTGAAGGACTTGTTTCTCTTGGTAAGGGCTTGGGCTGGCAGAAGTCACTCTGTGCCTGCCAAACAAGTCCCTTTTGGGAACTCACCTCTTGCAGTCGTGGAACCCCAGCCACTGACGTAGCAGCTTCTCAGCTGCGACACTCTCAGCCAGGCGTCGGGCACACAGGCAAGCTGCACGTAGTAGCCGCACTGGACAGGCTGGTCCAATTCCAGCAAGGCAATGTCGTTCCTGTTCGTGATGTTGTCCCCAGAATGACCCCAGCTCTTCCTTCAGATATTGCTGAAGTCTGGCCACCTCTCACACCATTCCCCCTTAACTTCTGGTGACATCTGGCTCTTCCTCATGGCACTGTAACTCCTGCCAGCTTTCTTTCATATTTCCAATTAGCAGATGCTTCAACCAGGTCCTAATCATCATCCCCAGAGTTGTCTGCATGCCACATCATTATTTTGCGTCCTCTTTCTAGCCTCAATGTGCCAGTCTTCTTCATGCCATGGTGGCTCTGAGCACGCTCCTGTCTGACCAGGCATGGTGCCAGCCCTGCTGAGCGACTCTTGCCCTTTGTGCCCTCCTTGACTGCCTGCAGCCTCATTTTGCCGGGCGTGGAAATGCTTGCCTTGCGCACGAGAGTGAATTGGACTCAGGCACGGTTAACTGTGAAACCTGGCAACTTTATTCCAAGAACTAAGTCAGCTTCAGCATTTGTGTGCACGGGGAGGAGAGCGGGCAGCACAGAGCAGGCCTTTGATGCTGAGGCTGCCTTTGGAGCAGCAGGCATTGCCCCAGAAGGAAATCATCATGGTCCAGTGCAGCCTGCGCTGGTTCCTGTTGATCCTGCTCCTCAAGCCTTTTTTCCCCTGAGGAACTGCAGGAGCTCCTTCAGCCGAGTAAAGAATTCCACCAGCTTCTGGCGTGGAAATGGACAGGAGCTAATGCTGCCCGACTGTGTTGGTGCTGGTGTTGGCCTTGGCCTCTGAGAGGGGCTTGAGGTGGAGAGAAAATGACTCCATGGCCGTGCTGTTGGACTATCTCTTCTTGCTGAGCGCAGTCCCATCTGTAGCAGGATCCAGTCGTAGAAGTGCTGCGTGGAGGTGTAGACTCCAGGCTGGTTTGGTCTGGCACAGCCTCTCCCCCAGCTGGTCACTCCAACAAGCCAGAAGTAGTCGTAGGTGTTATCTTTGCAGACCAGAGGACCACCGCTGTCACCCTGCAGCGGAGGAGAGAGGGTTAAGGTGGTGTTGGGTGGCCCCGGTCAGCACTCTGGCTGGCTCCTTCTCTCCCGCAGCAGCTGCCAGAGCTGTCCTGACTGCACACAAAGGCTCTGCTCAGGTGCTGGAGCCTACAGAAGCTTGTCTGGCAGGGGGTGGTGGGCCAGTCAGGCAGGGCTCTCTCTCTGTCCTCTTTGCACAGTGATCCTGGATGTGTGGAAGGGGGATGTTGCAGGACTGGGCTCTGGAGCTGTGGGCTGCCAAGAGCACTAGATGGGCTTTGTGGGCAGAGAGCCAGGCCTCTGGGACAAGGGCGGCCCTGGGCAAGGACCTGCATCTGGGCAAGGGGAGGTGAACCCCAAGAGTGGAGGGGACCCAGCAGTGGCAGGCTGACTTGCCAGGCAAAGCACGCGCTGGGGCAGGTTTGGGCGGTTGCCACAGGGCTGCCTGTGCTGTTGGGGGTGGACTTGTAGCACGCTCCTACCTGGCAGGTGTCGATGCCGCCCTGCGGATAGCCAGCACACAAGTTGTGGCTGTGGATGGCCCCTCCGTACCAGCGGCTGCTGTTGCAGAGCTTGATATCGATGAGGCGGACCTTGGCCTCCTGCAGGACATAACTTGGTCCCCCAGCTGTCAGCACAGAAAGGAGTTAACAGCCAGCAGCTCGCTGCCAGTTCTCCTCTCCTCCCCCCCCCCCTCCCCGGCGTCTGGCTGAAGCCCTGCCCTAGGGCTGGGCTTTGCGTCTCCAGAGGCACTGTGCCGCTGCTGTCTCCCTTCTGTCTTGCTTGGGGTAATGGGCCAGGCCCACCTCTCCATCGGCATGCACCCCGCAGCCCCGACTCTGGCTTTCGCCTCTGCTGTCAGGAAGCCCACCCCGCCTCCCCAGTGTGCCCAGCCTGCGCTCAGGACACCACTCCCTTTTGGGAACTCACCTCTTGCAGTCGTGGAACCCCAGCCACTGACGTAGCAGCTTCTCAGCTGCGACACTCTCAGCCAGGCGTCGGGCACACAGGCAAGCTGCACATAGTAGCCGCACAGGACAGGCTGGTCCAATTCCAGCAAGGCAATGTCGTTCCTCTGCGTGATGTTGTAGTAGTGCTCGTGAACCAGTAGCCGCTTAATAGTGCGCACTTGGGCCTCAGGGCCCAGCTGAGTCAAGTGGCTGGCCCCGATCACCACGTGCCACATGGTGATGTGCCTGCAAGGCAGGTGGAGAGAGGGGTCAGAGGGAGCGCAGCCACGTGCTGCAAGCAGCCCAGCAGTTGCCTGCCTTCTGCTGCACAGGGCAGAGAGGAAGGCAGCGCTACGGAGGGTGCGACTGCCCTAGCACGCCTTGGGCACAAGGAGTGTCGGGCGGGAGGCTGCTAGGAAGCCGTGGCGTGAGCCCAGCCCTCTCGCGAGCAGTCTCTCAGCTGGGCTTGGCAGTGCCCAGGCACTGGGCGTGCTGCAGGGAAGCGGGATGGCGCTAGCACGTGCTGCTGTGGAGCGGGCACGTGCTAGTGCTGTGGGGCTGTTCCCTGGTCCTCCTTACCCGGGCGTGATGAAGCAGTGGGCTGCTGTCAGCACCCACTGTGGGCTGATGAGAGACCCTCCGCAGACATGCGCCATGCCTCCTATGATGGGCTTCTGGATGCTGACGATCCAGGGCCAGGCCCCTAGCTGGGCATCGGTGCCACCCACGACGCGTGACATGCCGTAGTAAGAATCCATGGGCCGGTGCCCGCAGGTCCCTCTGTAAGCAGAAACTGATGAATGTCCTGCTCGGTGGCTTGCTGCTGTTCAGGCTGCAGGTCAGCCCCCTTCCCCCCCACCAGGCGCTGCATGGACAGCAGGGCCGCGGAACCCTGTGGGGCATGCGTCCATCTACCCCTGTTTGTGCTTGAGCCCCGCAGGCGAGTTGTGCCAGCGGCCTGGCTGCTGGCAAGGAACTGAGGCTCCCACATGGCGTTTGGGAAGCTTTGGTGTGGCACAGATGGAGCACGCTCCACGCTGGCTCTGTCATTGCCAAGGGACGGGGTGGGGGTGGCGCTTGGTCATTCTCGAGTGTTTAGTTTTCTAAGGTATTTTGTTTTCTAATATGTTGCATGTAGATTACTGTATGTAGAGTATGCATTGCTCTGTACAGTACGTATTGTGTAGTTTTTATTGTTTTGCAGCCATTGTGGGTATTGTGGGTATGGTAGGTATGGGACTGCGCTATACAGTTTATTATTGTCTGTATTATATTGTACCCCGAACGGGATGGACCTTTTCCAGAACCACCCAATGCTCCTGCAGACCCTGCAGCCCTGGGTCCAGCAGGAGCTGGAGCAGATCTTTGACAACAGGGGGTTGGAGTCAGCCATGGTGGAAGACACCGTCATGGCCATGTTGACCAAGATGCCCCCGACCCCGCTGCCTCCTGAGGAGGGTCTCTGCCTCCCCCGGCAGCCCTGTGAGATCCGGCACGGACGAGCTCCTCGGCACCTCATGCGCCGCTGTGGGTGGGCACCTGGCAGCTGCCCCGCTGCTCCCGCTGCCATCCCCACGGAGCAAGAAGAGCCCCAGGAGGAGCCTGGGGAGGCTGTGCCCAGGCCCTCCACTACCAGCTGGGGCAGGGAACGCCCCCGGGGGGCCACGGCCACCCCCAAAGAGGAGCACCAGCAGCTCTGAGGACTCTCCAGCCAACAAGAGGCCAGCACCACACCAGGGACCCTGGAGGGGCCCTCGCCAGACGGCCGAACCAGGACTGGGCCACCAGCTGCGGCACACGCTGGCCCTCAAGGGCTCCCAGATCCCATTAGCCAAATAAAAGAATCGCATGCAAATGACAGAAAAAGTCTCAGTGTTACCAACAGCGCAGATGGCTTTGCTGTCCTCACCCTTTTTAGCTTTTCTTTTACAGGGAGGGGTGGGATGTGAACGCTGAGGGGTCCTTCTGCGCGTGCCAGGCACTATTTTGTTGTTCTCCCCCAAGGCAAGTGCTGCCCAGCTCCAGGCCTGCAGCTCTGCACTGGTCCCGGGGCAGATGTCTCCAGCCCGGGGGTCTCCAGGGCCAGCCCGTGCCCCATCGCTCAGCACCCCACGCCTGTCCCCCTCTTCCCGCACCCTCTGCCCCCACGTCTCGGGGCGCTGCTCCCCGACCAGCCTGCACTGCTGGGCGCAGCCTCGCGACGGTGGCACCCAAAACCCTGCTCCTGCACAGAGTCACGACGTGGTGCTGCTCTCTGCACCAGCCCAGGGTCGCACCCTGCCCCAGCAGAGCCCCAACAAGTGCAGCCAGGGGAAGCGCAGAGTCCTGGCCCTGGGGAGGTCACTACCAATAGAGCTTTGGATCCTAAAAAGATGCTTTCTGCTCTGAAAGTGAGGGTTTAAACCCTAACAAGGGAACGGTGTGCCCTAAGAAAGTCTATGGCTAATAAAAGACAGCTTTGGACCCAAAAAAATGAGGATTTCCGCCCTGCAAATAAGGCTCTGGGATCTAAAATGGATGGAGAGTGTCTAGAAATGACGCTTTGGGCCCTGCAAAGGAGGGGAACCTCTTGGTTCCTCTGTTGCCCCATAAAACGAAACACTCCAGTGCAGGCCTAGAGCTGTAAGAGGGGTTTGGCCCTAGAAGTGAGACTTTGGACTCTCCAAAAAAGAGTTTGGGCCTGAAGCATGGGGCGTTGGGATGTGAAAATAAGGCTTTGGAAATGAAAATGAGATGCTGAACCCTCAAATCAGGACTTTTGCCCTCACATGATGTTTTGGTGCCAAAAGCTAGGGCTCTGTATGCTAAAAACAGGTCTTTGGAGCCTCCAAATGAGGCTTCGGTCATTAAACAAGTGAGGCTTTGTACCCAAAATGAGCAGTTTGGATGCTAAAATGAGGCTTTGGACCCTCCAGCTTGCCGACTGGATCCTCTAAATTAGGCTATGGATCCAGATAATGAGGCTTTGGTGCCATGAAAGGAGACTTTAGACCCTACAAATAAGGCTTTGGACTCTAAAAAGGAGCCCTTTGACACTCAGATCAGACTTTGGGCCTTCAAGAGAATGCTTTGGTCCCTTAAAAGGAGTCTGTGAATTGTAAAAGCGAAGCTTGCAACTTATCAATGAGGGTTTGACCCTGCAAAGGAGGGTTTGGACCCTAAAAAAAGGCTTTGTGCCCTCCAGATGGTGCTATCACCATCGACCTCTTGTAGGACAGAAAGAGGTCTTGTGAGGCAGCAGTTGCGTCCCACTGTGCAGGCTTTGAGCCAGCCCTGGGGACTCAGCTGACCAGCAGGTTGTCACTGGAGGACACTGGGGCTGCAAGGGTACGCATTTCCCAGCCATCACTTAGCTGCAGGGAGATCTGCTTTGACGGCCCCAGGCCAGAAGGACACGCACTGCACAGGCGGGCATTCACAGAGGCGTCTCTTGGACTTGCCAGGGCAGGAATCACCGAGGGCAGAGGACAACAGCCCAAGAGCAGGGAAGTGCTGGCCTGTTTTTCAAGCCAAGGCGGCAAATTCACCTGCAGGGGCTCTCCTGAGCAGCGGCACAAGTGCCAGCTGGCTGAAAGCATGCACAGCTCGCTCAAGGGCTGGGCTGAGTGCTTCGTGCCCCACTAACGCAGGGCAAAAACAAAGCGTGCTCACCTCGCCTGAACGAGCGGCTGCAGAGCTGTCACTGCCCGGGTCCAGGCGGGATCTCCACGTGTGCCCTGGGACACCCACGGGTGCGTACGCTGGAGCCGCACACTTCCCATGCCTGGTGACGGAGGGCTCCACGCACGCCGGAGGAGCTGGAGAGCAGCAAGGCAGACGCTCAGTGCCCTCAGCACCAGGGCCGAGCCCTGCTCTCGCAGCAGGACGGGGCAGAGCCATCTCCCCGTTCCCCTGGGCAGCTGTCCCCAGCGCTCCACAGGAAAACTGCCAGGGCGGTGTGTTAGGGGTTGGAAGGGACCTCTGTGGGTCATCGCGTGGGCAGCGGTGTGCAGAGCAACGGCGGGCTGAGGGCAGCCGAGGCAGGAGAGCAGCCTTGCGCTCAGTGGGACCAGGCTGCTCTCTGCTCTGCCACCAAAGCTAAGACTTTGGAAACTCAAAATGATGCTTTGGATGCTAGAAATATAGCTCTGGAGCCTAAAAAGAGGCTTTCTGCCTCCAAAATGAGAGTTAGGACCCTCAAAATGGAACTGTGGGCCCTAAAAGAAGGTTGTGAGTGATAAAAGACAGGTTTGGATCCCATAAACGAGGGCTTCAGCCCTGAAAATGGGGCTCTGGGCACTCCAAAGGATAGGCTAGATGCTACAAGGGACGCTTTAGACCCTGAAAAGGAGGGGAACGACTTGGTTCCTCCATGGCCTCCAGAAATGGAGATTTCGTCCCAAATAGAGGGCTCTGGGCACTCCAGTGGAGGCTTTCAGGTGTAAAAGAGGGCTTGGGACCCTTCAAAGTAGAGTTTAGACCTGCCAAAGGATGGCTTGGGGCTTAAGAATGCAACATTGGGCCCTGAAAATGGGGCTTTGGAAATTACATTGAGGCATTGAACCCTGAACTTCTGATGGTTTTAAGCCCTGAAGTGATGCTTTGGGTTTGAAAATCAGGGCTTTGTACTGTTGAAATGGGATTTTAGACCCTCAGAATGAAGCTTGGGACATCAAACAAACAAGGCTTCTAAGTCTAAAGGAGCAGTTTTGATTCTACATGGAGGCTTTGGCTCCTGAAAAGCAGGGTTTTGAAGATAAAGACGAGGGTTGAGACCTCAAATGGAGACTTTGGACCCTATAAACAATGCTTTGGACTCTGAAAAGGAGGCTCTGCACCTTCAAAATGATGCTATGAGCCCTGGGTTTGGAACTTAGAAATGAGGGTTTGTACCCTAAAAAGGAGGCTTTGGGTCCTAAAAAGAAGGCATTAAAACCTACAATAAAAGTTTGGACACTAAAGATGAGTCCTGGAGACCAAGCGCCACCCCCACCCCGTCCCTTGGCAATGACAGACTCACAGCTGAGGATGGTGGCCCTCTTGCAGGGGCGGGCGCTGGCGGCGGCGGGGCAGAGAGCGGTGCAGAGGAGGTGCAGGCGGCCTCGCTGTCGCAGCCCTCGTGGAGGCAAGGGCAGGTCTGGCCCCGTCTCAGCAGGGCGGGCAGCCTCAGGAAGGAGATGATGTGCAGGAGCTGTGGGGATGGGGGAGAGCATCAGCCCTGGGACGCCCCTGCTCCGGGGGGCAGACCCCAGCCCCACATCCCCCCCGTCCTCGCCACCTCAGGGCAGACACTGGACGGCAGCCACGTCCTGCCCCTCCTCACCACCCTGCAGGCTGCTGCGGGGTCGCTGGGGCTGCGCGGAGTGGATGTGGGGGAGCCGATGGCCCCAGGGCAAGCATCACCCCCACCCAGCCTTGTCCACCCCACCGCCACCCCGGCGGCCTCACCATCATGGAGACGGGGGGTTCCAGAACACGGGGACAGCTGGGGGGTGCAGAGGAGACAGAGAGGAGCGCTGCAAGGGGGGAGGAGGGGCCCTGGGCCTGGTCCAGGGGCTGCTCGGCCTCGGGGAAGGCCCCACAGGAGCCATGGTGAAGCTGGGCCTGGCTGCAATCGGGGCCCGCCTCCTTCCCATGTAGTCTTGGCCGGCAGAGGGCGGGAGGGCTGTCAGTCTCCTCCCCTGAGGTGCTGCTGCCTCTGATTGGCCCCCTTGTGGTCAGGCTGCTGGGTTACAGTGCCTGCCCTTCACCTGAGGGAATGACCTGCCATTGGCTGCCAGGGCTGTCACTCTGCCCAGATGCAATGCCCACCCGCCCCTGAGGTGCTGCTGCCTCTGATTGGACCCCAGGTGGTCAGGCTGCTGGGCTGCAGTTCCTGCCCTTCACCTGAAGTGATGACCTGCCATTGGCTGACAGTGCTGTCACTCTGCCCAGATGCAGTGCCCACCCTCCCCTGAGGTGACGCTGCCTCTGATTGGCCCCCTTGTGGTCAGGCTGCTGGGTTACAGTGCCTGCCCTTCACCTGAGGGAATGACCTGCCATTGGCTGCCAGGGCTGTCACTCTGCCCAGATGCAATGCCCACCCGCCCCTGAGGTGCTGCTGCCTCTGATTGGACCCCAGGTGGTCAGGCTGCTGGGCTGCAGTGCCTGCCCTTCACCTGAAGTGATGACCTGCCATTGGCTGACAGTGCTGTCACTCTGCCCAGATGCAGTGCCCACCCTCCCCTGAGGTGCTGCTCTCCGCTATTGGCTGCCTGAGGGGCCGCTCTCCCCTCCGCCGGTGCCTGCCCTGCTCCCAGGCGATGTGGTGATGAACTCCACAGGGTGGGCTGGGTGCTCGCGGTGACCCTGTGGGCACGGCAGAGCAGGGAGCTTCGGCTGGGGAGGGAGCGGCAGCCATCGCCCCGTCCAACCGCCCGCCCTGCAGGGCTGGCCCGGCCTGATAGCAGAGCATGGAGGGCACTGCCCAAAGGGCTCCTGGGCACGGACAGGCCGGGGGCACCGACCGCCTCTCAGGCAGCCTGTCCCAGCGCCCGGCCGCCCTCTCGGTGCAGAAACGGATCCTTCAGCCCAGCTGAACCTGCCCTGACGCAGCTCTGAGCCGTTCCCACGCATCCTGTCCCTGGACCCCAGCAGCAGAGCTCAGCACCTCCCTCTCACGTCCCCTCCTGGGGAAGCTGTGGAGAGCGGTGAAGTGGGACAGGGAAATACGCGGCTGTGGGCAAGAACAGACAGGTTGGGGCCCCAAAAATGAGGATTTTGGCCCTGAAAATGAGGCTTTGCAGGTGAGGACTCTGGACTGAGGCACAGGGAACCTTCCCCCGGCTCAGGGCAAGGCTGCGCCAGCCCAGAGCACGCAGGAGGTGGCCGCCTCTGCACCGCGGCACGAGTGGCGACTCGCCGGCTTGGCAGGGCGCGGGGCCTTTCCATGCCCGGGGGTGTCTGGGGAGGGGGCAGGCTGCCTAAAGCGTCTCCCCTCCTCCTCCCCTCCAGGTCTCTGTGCTCCAGCGGGGCAGCTGGGGCTCTGCTGTAAGGACACCCGGGGTCAGCATGCGCTGTGCTGCCTTGGGCTGCTGGGAAGGGATGGCATTGGGATGCTCCCCGGGCAACCCTGCTTCCCCCGGGGGCTGCCATTTCCCTTTTTCCCACCCAGCTGCCAGGCAGCCATGCTGCTGTCGGAGGGGCAGGCTCTGCTCCAGGCCCCGGCTGGGGTGAGGCTGACACTGCCCTACCAAAGCCCTCCTGCTACACAGCTGTGGGATTCTGGGAGAAGGTGAGCACACAGGGTGTGTGCAAAGCAGTAACATTTGAGCACCTGCTTCTTGTCAGCATCCACACCTTCCCGAGCTCACACTCCTTCTGTCTCCTCCTCTGGTGATATTTCCACATTTCTTCTCTCAGTCTAGGTTTCTCCTGGAGAAGAGAGGTTGTACAATATGTTGGAAATACCTGTGGTCGCGCCACCCCTACACAAAGAAAAACTTTTTCTTCACGATTCAGGAGCTTAGCCCAGACGTATCAAGCACATTACCCAGGACTAGGAGCCAGGAGATTCCAGAAGCTGAGTTTCAGCTCTAGAGAAGAGTTGTTTTGTGATCTGGGATGACCCCACCTTCCTCCATCACTTTCTCTGTTGGCCAAATGACCAGTGAAACGCCGGCCTGCCTGAGGTGAAGCTGAAGGACTTGTTTCTCTTGGTAAGGGCTTGGGCTGGCAGAAGTCACTCTGTGCCTGCCAAACAAGTCCCTTTTGGGAACTCACCTCTTGCAGTCGTGGAACCCCAGCCACTGACGTAGCAGCTTCTCAGCTGCGACACTCTCAGCGAGACGTCGGGCACACAGGCAAGCTGCACGTAGTAGCCGCACTGGACAGGCTGGTCCAATTCCAGCAAGGCAATGTCGTTCCTGTTCGTGATGTTGTCCCCAGAATGACCCCAGCTCTTCCTTCAGATATTGCTGAAGTCTGGCCACCTCTCACACCATTCCCCCTTAACTTCTGGTGACATCTGGCTCTTCCTCATGGCACTGTAACTCCTGCCAGCTTTCTTTCATATTTCCAATTAGCAGATGCTTCAACCAGGTCCTAATCATCATCCCCAGAGTTGTCTGCACGCCACATCATTATTTTGCGTCCTCTTTCTAGCCTCAATGTGCCAGTCTTCTTCATGCCACGGTGGCTCTGAGCACGCTCCTGTCTGACCAGGCATGGTGCCAGCCCTGCTGAGCGACTCTTGCCCTTTGTGCCCTCCTTGACTGCCTGCAGCCTCATTTTGCCGGGCATGGAAATGCTTGCCTTGCGCACGAGAGTGAATTGGACTCAGGCACGGTTAACTGTGAAACCTGGCAACTTTATTCCAAGAACTAAGTCAGCTTCAGCATTTGTGTGCACGGGGAGGAGAGCGGGCAGCACAGAGCAGGCCTTTGATGCTGAGGCTGCCTTTGGAGCAGCAGGCATTGCCCCAGAAGGAAATGATCATGGTCCAGTGCAGCCTGCGCTGGTTCCTGTTGATCCTGCTCCTCAAGCCTTTTTTCCCCTGAGGAACTGCAGGAGCTCCTTCAGCCGAGTAAAGAATTCCACCAGCTTCTGGCGTGGAAATGGACAGGAGCTAATGCTGCCCGACTGTGTTGGTGCTGGTGTTGGCCTTGGCCTCTGAGAGGGGCTTGAGGTGGAGAGAAAATGACTCCATGGCCGTGCTGTTGGACTATCTCTTCTTGCTGAGCGCAGTCCCATCTGTAGCAGGATCCAGTCGTAGAAGTGCTGCGTGGAGGTGTAGACTCCAGGCTGGTTTGGTCTGGCACAGCCTCTCCCCCAGCTGGTCACTCCAACAAGCCAGAAGTAGTCGTAGGTGTTATCTTTGCAGACCAGAGGACCACCGCTGTCACCCTGCAGCGGAGGAGAGAGGGTTAAGGTGGTGTTGGGTGGCCCCGGTCAGCACTCTGGCTGGCTCCTTCTCTCCCGCAGCAGCTGCCAGAGCTGTCCTGACTGCACACAAAGGCTCTGCTCAGGTGCTGGAGCCTACAGAAGCTTGTCTGGCAGGGGGTGGTGGGCCAGTCAGGCAGGGCTCTCTCTCTGTCCTCTTTGCACAGTGATCCTGGATGTGTGGAAGGGGGATGTTGCAGGACTGGGCTCTGGAGCTGTGGGCTGCCAAGAGCACTAGATGGGCTTTGTGGGCAGAGAGCCAGGCCTCTGGGACAAGGGCGGCCCTGGGCAAGGACCTGCATCTGGGCAAGGGGAGGTGAACCCCAAGAGTGGAGGGGACCCAGCAGTGGCAGGCTGACTTGCCAGGCAAAGCACGCGCTGGGGCAGGTTTGGGCGGTTGCCACAGGGCTGCCTGTGCTGTTGGGGGTGGACTTGTAGCACGCTCCTACCTGGCAGGTGTCGATGCCGCCCTGCGGATAGCCAGCACACAAGTTGTGGCTGTGGATGGCCCCTCCGTACCAGCGGCTGCTGTTGCAGAGCTTGATATCGATGAGGCGGACCTTGGCCTCCTGCAGGACATAACTTGGTCCCCCAGCTGTCAGCACAGAAAGGAGTTAACAGCCAGCAGCTCGCTGCCAGTTCTCCTCTCCTCCCCCCCCCCCTCCCCGGCGTCTGGCTGAAGCCCTGCCCTAGGGCTGGGCTTTGCGTCTCCAGAGGCACTGTGCCGCTGCTGTCTCCCTTCTGTCTTGCTTGGGGTAATGGGCCAGGCCCACCTCTCCATCGGCATGCACCCCGCAGCCCGACTCTGGCTTTCGCCTCTGCTGTCAGGAAGCCCACCCCGCCTCCCCAGTGTGCCCAGCCTGCGCTCAGGACACCCCTCCCTTTTGGGAACTCACCTCTTGCAGTCGTGGAACCCCAGCCACTGACGTAGCAGCTTCTCAGCTGCGACACTCTCAGCCAGGCGTCGGGCACACAGGCAAGCTGCACGTAGTAGCCGCACAGGTCAGGCTGGTCCAATTCCAGCAAGGCAATGTCGTTCCTCTGCGTGATGTTGTAGTAGTGCTCGTGAACCAGTAGCCGCTTAATAGTGCGCACTTGGGTCTCAGGGCCCAGCTGAGTCAAGTGGCTGGCCCCGATCACCACGTGCCACATGGTGATGTGCCTGCAAGGCAGGTGGAGAGAGGGGTCAGAGGGAGCGCAGCCACGTGCTGCAAGCAGCCCAGCAGTTGCCTGCCTTCTGCTGCACAGGGCAGAGAGGAAGGCAGCGCTACGGAGGGTGCGACTGCCCTAGCACGCCTTGGGCACAAGGAGTGTCGGGCGGGAGGCTGCTAGGAAGCCGTGGCGTGAGCCCAGCCCTCTCGCGAGCAGTCTCTCAGCTGGGCTTGGCAGTGCCCAGGCACTGGGCGTGCTGCAGGGAAGCGGGATGGCGCTAGCACGTGCTGCTGTGGAGCGGGCACGTGCTAGTGCTGTGGGGCTGTTCCCTGGTCCTCCTTACCCGGGCGTGATGAAGCAGTGGGCTGCTGTCAGCACCCACTGTGGGCTGATGAGAGACCCTCCGCAGACATGCGCCATGCCTCCTATGATGGGCTTCTGGATGCTGACGATCCAGGGCCAGGCCCCTAGCTGGGCATCGGTGCCACCCACGACGCGTGACATGCCGTAGTAAGAATCCATGGGCCGGTGCCCGCAGGTCCCTCTGTAAGCAGAAACTGATGAATGTCCTGCTCGGTGGCTTGCTGCTGTTCAGGCTGCAGGTCAGCCCCCTTCCCCCCCACCAGGCGCTGCATGGACAGCAGGGCCGCGGAACCCTGTGGGGCATGCGTCCATCTACCCCTGTTTGTGCTTGAGCCCCGTAGGCGAGTTGTGCCAGCGGCCTGGCTGCTGGCAAGGAACTGAGGCTCCCACATGGCGTTTGGGAAGCTTTGGTGTGGCACAGATGGAGCACGCTCCACGCTGGCTCTGTCATTGCCAAGGGACGGGGTGGGGGTGGCGCTTGGTCATTCTCGAGTGTTTAGTTTTCTAAGGTATTTTGTTTTCTAATATGTTGCATGTAGATTACTGTATGTAGAGTATGCATTGCTCTGTACAGTACGTATTGTGTAGTTTTTATTGTTTTGCAGCCATTGTGGGTATTGTGGGTATGGTAGGTATGGGACTGCGCTATACAGTTTATTATTGTCTGTATTATATTGTACCCCGAACGGGATGGACCTTTTCCAGAACCACCCAATGCTCCTGCAGACCCTGCAGCCCTGGGTCCAGCAGGAGCTGGAGCAGATCTTTGACAACAGGGGGTTGGAGGCAGCCATGGTGGAAGACACCGTCATGGCCATGTTGACCAAGATGCCCCCGACCCCGCTGCCTCCTGAGGAGGGTCTCTGCCTCCCCCGGCAGCCCTGTGAGATCCGGCACGGACGAGCTCCTCGGCACCTCATGCGCCGCTGTGGGTGGGCACCTGGCAGCTGCCCCGCTGCTCCCGCTGCCATCCCCACGGAGCAAGAAGAGCCCCAGGAGGAGCCTGGGGAGGCTGTGCCCAGGCCCTCCACTACCAGCTGGGGCAGGGAACGCCCCCGGGGGGCCACGGCCACCCCCAAAGAGGAGCACCAGCAGCTCTGAGGACTCTCCAGCCAACAAGAGGCCAGCACCACACCAGGGACCCTGGAGGGGCCCTCGCCAGACGGCCGAACCAGGACTGGGCCACCAGCTGCGGCACACGCTGGCCCTCAAGGGCTCCCAGATCCCATTAGCCAAATAAAAGAATCGCATGCAAATGACAGAAAAAGTCTCAGTGTTACCAACAGCGCAGATGGCTTTGCTGTCCTCACCCTTTTTAGCTTTTCTTTTACAGGGAGGGGTGGGATGTGAACGCTGAGGGGTCCTTCTGCGCGTGCCAGGCACTATTTTGTTGTTCTCCCCCAAGGCAAGTGCTGCCCAGCTCCAGGCCTGCAGCTCTGCACTGGTCCCGGGGCAGATGTCTCCAGCCCGGGGGTCTCCAGGGCCAGCCCGTGCCCCATCGCTCAGCACCCCACGCCTGTCCCCCTCTTCCCGCACCCTCTGCCCCCACGTCTCGGGGCGCTGCTCCCCGACCAGCCTGCACTGCTGGGCGCAGCCTCGCGACGGTGGCACCCAAAACCCTGCTCCTGCACAGAGTCACGACGTGGTGCTGCTCTCTGCACCAGCCCAGGGTCGCACCCTGCCCCAGCAGAGCCCCAACAAGTGCAGCCAGGGGAAGCGCAGAGTCCTGGCCCTGGGGAGGTCACTACCAATAGAGCTTTGGATCCTAAAAAGATGCTTTCTGCTCTGAAAGTGAGGGTTTAAACCCTAACAAGGGAACGGTGTGCCCTAAGAAAGTCTATGGCTAATAAAAGACAGCTTTGGACCCAAAAAAATGAGGATTTCCGCCCTGCAAATAAGGCTCTGGGATCTAAAATGGATGGAGAGTGTCTACAAATGACGCTTTGGGCCCTGCAAAGGAGGGGAACCTCTTGGTTCCTCTGTTGCCCCATAAAACGAAACACTCCAGTGCAGGCCTAGAGCTGTAAGAGGGGTTTGGCCCTAGAAGTGAGACTTTGGACTCTCCAAAAAAGAGTTTGGGCCTGAAGCATGGGGCGTTGGGATGTGAAAATAAGGCTTTGGAAATGAAAATGAGATGCTGAACCCTCAAATCAGGACTTTTGCCCTCACATGATGTTTTGGTGCCAAAAGCTAGGGCTCTGTATGCTAAAAACAGGTCTTTGGAGCCTCCAAATGAGGCTTCGGTCATTAAACAAGTGAGGCTTTGTACCCAAAATGAGCAGTTTGGATGCTAAAATGAGGCTTTGGACCCTCCAGCTTGCCGACTGGATCCTCTAAATTAGGCTATGGATCCAGATAATGAGGCTTTGGTGCCATGAAAGGAGACTTTAGACCCTACAAATAAGGCTTTGGACTCTAAAAAGGAGCCCTTTGACACTCAGATCAGACTTTGGGCCTTCAAGAGAATGCTTTGGTCCCTTAAAAGGAGTCTGTGAATTGTAAAAGCGAAGCTTGCAACTTATCAATGAGGGTTTGACCCTGCAAAGGAGGGTTTGGACCCTAAAAAAAGGCTTTGTGCCCTCCAGATGGTGCTATCACCATCGACCTCTTGTAGGACAGAAAGGGGTCTTGTGAGGCAGCAGTTGCGTCCCACTGTGCAGGCTTTGAGCCAGCCCTGGGGACTCAGCTGACCAGCAGGTTGTCACTGGAGGACACTGGGGCTGCAAGGGTACGCATTTCCCAGCCATCACTTAGCTGCAGGGAGATCTGCTTTGACGGCCCCAGGCCAGAAGGACACGCACTGCACAGGCGGGCATTCACAGAGGCGTCTCTTGGACTTGCCAGGGCAGGAATCACCGAGGGCAGAGGACAACAGCCCAAGAGCAGGGAAGTGCTGGCCTGTTTTTCAAGCCAAGGCGGCAAATTCACCTGCAGGGGCTCTCCTGAGCAGCGGCACAAGTGCCAGCTGGCTGAAAGCATGCACAGCTCGCTCAAGGGCTGGGCTGAGTGCTTCGTGCCCCACTAACGCAGGGCAAAAACAAAGCGTGCTCACCTCGCCTGAACGAGCGGCTGCAGAGCTGTCACTCCCCGGGTCCAGGCGGGATCTCCACGTGTGCCCTGGGACACCCACGGGTGCGTACGCTGGAGCCGCACACTTCCCATGCCTGGTGACGGAGGGCTCCACGCACGCCGGAGGAGCTGGAGAGCAGCAAGGCAGACGCTCAGTGCCCTCAGCACCAGGGCCGAGCCCTGCTCTCGCAGCAGGACGGGGCAGAGCCATCTCCCCGTTCCCCTGGGCAGCTGTCCCCAGCGCTCCACAGGCAAACTGCCAGGGCGGTGTGTTAGGGGTTGGAAGGGACCTCTGTGGGTCATCGCGTGGGCAGCGGTGTGCAGAGCAACGGCGGGCTGAGGGCAGCCGAGGCGGGAGAGCAGCCTTGCGCTCAGTGGGACCAGGCTGCTCTCTGCTCTGCCACCAAAGCTAAGACTTTGGAAAGTCAAAATGATGCTTTGGATGCTAGAAATATAGCTCTGGAGCCTAAAAAGAGGCTTTCTGCCTCCAAAATGAGAGTTAGGACCCTCAAAATGGAACTGTGGGCCCTAAAAGAAGGTTGTGAGTGATAAAAGACAGGTTTGGATCCCATAAACGAGGGCTTCAGCCCTGAAAATGGGGCTCTGGGCACTCCAAAGGATAGGCTAGATGCTACAAGGGACGCTTTAGACCCTGAAAAGGAGGGGAACGACTTGGTTCCTCCATGGCCTCCAGAAATGGAGATTTCGTCCCAAATAGAGGGCTCTGGGCACTCCAGTGGAGGCTTTCAGGTGTAAAAGAGGGCTTGGGACCCTTCAAAGTAGAGTTTAGACCTGCCAAAGGATGGCTTGGGGCTTAAGAATGCAACATTGGGCCCTGAAAATGGGGCTTTGGAAATTACATTGAGGCATTGAACCCTGAACTTCTGATGGTTTTAAGCCCTGAAGTGATGCTTTGGGTTTGAAAATCAGGGCTTTGTACTGTTGAAATGGGATTTTAGACCCTCAGAATGAAGCTTGGGACATCAAACAAACAAGGCTTCTAAGTCTAAAGGAGCAGTTTTGATTCTACATGGAGGCTTTGGCTCCTGAAAAGCAGGGTTTTGAAGATAAAGATGAGGGTTGAGACCTCAAATGGAGACTTTGGACCCTATAAACAATGCTTTGGACTCTGAAAAGGAGGCTCTGCACCTTCAAAATGATGCTATGAGCCCTGGGTTTGGAACTTAGAAATGAGGGTTTGTACCCTAAAAAGGAGGCTTTGGGTCCTAAAAAGAAGGCATTAAAACCTACAATAAAAGTTTGGACACTAAAGATGAGTCCTGGAGACCAAGCGCCACCCCCACCCCGTCCCTTGGCAATGACAGACTCACAGCTGAGGATGGTGGCCCTCTTGCAGGGGCGGGCGCTGGCGGCGGCGGGGCAGAGAGCGGTGCAGAGGAGGTGCAGGCGGCCTCGCTGTCGCAGCCCTCGTGGAGGCAGCGGCAGGTCTGGCCCCGTCTCAGCAGGGCGGGCAGCGTCAGGAAGGAGATGATGTGCAGGAGCTGTGGGGATGGGGGAGAGCATCAGCCCTGGGACGCCCCTGCTTCGGGGGGCAGACCCCAGCCCCACACCCCCCCCGTCCTCGCCACCTCAGGGCAGACACTGGACGGCAGCCACGTCCTGCCCCTCCTCACCACCCTGCAGGCTGCTGCGGGGTCGCTGGGGCTGCGCGGAGGGGATGTGGGGGAGCCGATGGCCCCAGGGCAAGCATCACCCCCACCCAGCCTTGTCCACCCCACCGCCACCCCGGCGGCCTCACCATCATGGAGACGGGGGGTTCCAGAACACGGGGACAGCTGGGGGGTGCAGAGGAGACAGAGAGGAGCGCTGCAAGGGGGGAGGAGGGGCCCTGGGCCTGGTCCAGGGGCTGCTCGGCCTCGGGGCAGGCCCCACAGGAGCCATGGTGAAGCTGGGCCTGGCTGCAATCGGGGCCCGCCTCCTTCCCATGTAGTCTTGGCCGGCAGAGGTCGGGAGGGCTGTCAGTCTCCTCCCCTGAGGTGCTGCTGCCTCTGATTGGCCCCCTTGTGGTCAGGCTGCTGGGTTACAGTGCCTGCCCTTCACCTGAGGGAATGACCTGCCATTGGCTGCCAGGGCTGTCACTCAGCCCAGATGCAATGCCCACCCGCCCCTGAGGTGCTGCTGCCTCTGATTGGACCCCAGGTGGTCAGGCTGCTGGGCTGCAGTGCCTGCCCTTCACCTGAAGTGATGACCTGCCATTGGCTGACAGTGCTGTCACTCTGCCCAGATGCAGTGCCCACCCTCCCCTGAGGTGACGCTGCCTCTGATTGGCCCCCTTGTGGTCAGGCTGCTGGGTTACAGTGCCTGCCCTTCACCTGAGGGAATGACCTGCCATTGGCTGCCAGGGCTGTCACTCTGCCCAGATGCAGTGCCCACCCTCCTCTGAGGTGCTGCTCTCCGCTATTGGCTGCCTGAGGGGCCGCTCTCCCCTCCGCCGGTGCCTGCCCTGCTCCCAGGCGATGTGGTGATGAACTCCACAGGGTGGGCTGGGTGCTCGCGGTGACCCTGTGGGCACGGCAGAGCAGGGAGCTTTCGCTGGGGAGGGAGCGGCAGCCATCGCCCCGTCCAACCGCCCGCCCTGCAGGGCTGGCCCGGCCTGACAGCAGAGCATGGAGGGCACTGCCCAAAGGGCTCCTGGGCACGGACAGGCCGGGGGCACCGACCGCCTCTCAGGCAGCCTGTCCCAGCGCCCGGCCGCCCTCTCGGTGCAGAAACGGATCCTTGAGCCCAGCTGAACCCGCCCTGACGCAGCTCTGGGCCGTTCCCACGCATCCTGTCCCTGGACCCCAGCAGCAGAGCTCAGCACCTCCTTCTCACGTCCCCTCCTGGGGAAGCTGTGGAGAGCGGTGAAGTGGGACAGGGAAATACGCGGCTGTGGGCAAGAACAGACAGGTTGGGGCCCCAAAAATGAGGATTTTGGCCCTGAAAATGAGGCTTTGCAGGTGAGGACTCTGGACTGAGGCACAGGGAACCTTCCCCCGGCTCAGGGCAAGGCTGCGCCAGCCCAGAGCACGCAGGAGGTGGCCACCTCTGCACCGCGGCACGAGTGGCGACTCGCCGGCTTGGCAGGGCGCGGGGCCTTTCCATGCCCGGGGGTGTCTGGGGAGGGGGCAGGCTGCCTAAAGCGTCTCCCCTCCTCCTCCCCTCCAGGTCTCTGTGCTCCAGCGGGGCAGCTGGGGCTCTGCTGTAAGGACACCCGGGGTCAGCATGCGCTGTGCTGCCTTGGGCTGCTGGGAAGGGATGGCATTGGGATGCTCCCCGGGCAACCCTGCTTCCCCCGGGGGCTGCCATTTCCCTTTTTCCCACCCAGCTGCCAGGCAGCCATGCTGCTGTCGGAGGGGCAAGCTCTGCTCCAGGCCCCGGCTGAGGTGAGGCTGACACTGCCCTACCAAAGCCCTCCTGCTACACAGCTGTGGGATTCTGGGAGAAGGTGAGCACACAGGGTGTGTGCAAAGCAGTAACATTTGAGCACCTGCTTCTTATGATGCCGTGAAAAGCCGGAATTGAAGACTCAATAGTCAGCAGACTATTAAGCAGTATTCTTTATTGCGGCGCCGGGCACACGGGGGATCTCTCCTCCAAACGTGTGCACCGAAGAGACACAGTTACTAGGTATTTATGCTATGTTAACATACATATTCATTACATTTCCAAGAAATGTTAATCATAGTAATGGCTTTTCCGAGAATTCATTAATATATGGTAATGTCCATCGCACATGTTTGTTTGGCGTCTCTGGGCAGGGGTCTTCAGATTATCCTGCAGCATCCTTATCTCTGTAGTTTGCATACCTGTTCTCCCAAGGCCCAGGCGCCTAAAGGGATTATTCAGGAGTCCCTTGTCTTGCAACCATCCCAGTTATTCACAAAGAACCAAGACTTGTTTCTGACCACCTGAAGTGATAACATCCCCTACATGTTACATTTGTTACATTTACAGTTATCAATCCCTCCTTTTCTTTTGAGGATTTGTAGCTAGAAAGCTATGAATCCTCACTATTCTATTTTGTAGGTATTATTTTCAAATAATTCTATTTGGTGCCTAATCTTATTCCTTTTTCCAATCACTGTGTGTCTCAACTGAATCCCGACAACACCAAAGGAGACATTTGAGAGACATGCAAACAAGTATTCCTAAAACGACCAGTGTGATCATTCCCATGAACAATTGTTTCAATCACACTAAATTGGGGAGCCAAGAGGTTAAATTTTGTTCCCCTACTTACAAGTGGGTTGTCTTCCCGTTTGGCTTGTCTCCATGATGTTCTTAATATGCCTTTAGGTATTTGGGACTGATTATATATTTGGTCCTGGCTGACTAGATGACCTATGGTACACATTCCCTTCCAACCCGCAGGGAGTCGCTTTCTGCTAATGCCATCACCACATAGCCACCAATACGTGTTGTGTAATTTACAGGGCCCGTCAGTGGCTGTGAGATTAGCTCTGCAAAATGCTCCACGGTTTACCCAGCCAATTGGTACATTCCTAAAATAATCCCAGTTCGAGGGGCTATAGGTTTCTAATTGGGTTCTGTTACAAAAATCTATATATATCGCGCCTGTCCCTTTCAAATCCCAAGTTCCTACTTCTACTGTAGTTTTGTTGATCAAATAATCATTCCACCCATCTCTGCAAGTACAATTTTTGTGTGTATGGAAGGGGGTCAGCACGAACAAGTGTTGGATCTTGCTTTCCATAGGCAGCTATTATTGCTGACCAATATCTGGGTGTTGTTATCTAATATCTGTAGGTCACATCTTGGTCCAGTCATGTAGTTCGAGTTGTCATGATCGCAGTATCCTAAAAAGCCTAGGTTTAACAAAGTTACCGCCGCAATCATAGTTTCAAACCGCCAGCCTTTTCGACCATCCATCCTGGTTTAGGAGCCTTCTTCACTCGGGAATAATGGATCCAGGCCGGTTGTTCTCTAATCTTGATTGCAGTGAAGGTGGTCAGCAATACCTGGTAAGGTCCATTCCACTTCTCTCTCAGTGGATCACCTGAAAAATTCTTAACATAAACCCAATCTCCAGGGCTAAATGGATGGATCGAGTGATCTACCCCTTTAGCCCTGGTACCCAAAACATTTTTACTAATCCTTTCTAATTGTTTTCCTAAGGATATAACATAATTCTGTAGATACTGATTTCCCAACTGGTTCAAATCTTCCCCCTGATATTTAGCCTGATATGGTCTCCCATATAGTATCTCAAAAGGGCTCAAATTTTCTTTGGCCCTAGGTTTTACACGTATCCGAAGTAGTGCAATAGGCAATGCTTGGTACCAATATAGATTCGCTTTTTGGCATATTTTTGCATCTTTTCTACTTGCCCACTGGCTTGTGGTCTGTAGGGCGTATGTAACTGCCAATTGATTCCTAACAGTTTGCTGACCTGTTGCACTACTTCTGCACAAAAATGCGTCCCCCTATCTGAGGAGATAGTTGTCGGTACCCCAAATCGAGGTATTATTTCATTTAATAATACCTTAGTTACTTCCCTTGCTTTATTTGTTCTACAAGGGAATGCTTCTGGCCAACCTGAAAAGGTATCCGTAAGTACTAATAAGTACTTGTACCCTCCTTTCCTTGGAAGTTCAGAGAAATCAATTTGCCAATGGTCACCAGGTATACTTCCCTTCCCAATACTTCCTAATTGTACCCGGTTACCTGTATTTGGGTTATTTTTTAAACATGTTTCACACTGTTGGGTTACTTGTCGGACTGTAGTATACAAATTTTTCCCTATTAATTTCTGATTTAAAAATTTGTACAGGGAGTCCGCTCCCCAGTGTGTCCTATTGTGTTCTTCTTTAACCACCCCCCATATCTGTTTAGCAGGGATTATAATTCTGCCATCACTTAAGTAGGCCCACCCCTGGGATGGAACTTGGCCCCCTAATCCCTCTATTAATTCTTCATCAGCTTTAGAATACTCAACATTTTCTTGGTCACTCAGGTTTCTATTTCTATAATCTGGAATTAAGGCTAAAATCTCTTACATTCTCTCTGCTGCCTGTTTAGCTTCAGAGTCAGCCAACCTGTTACCTCTTTCCTGGTCAGTGTTACCCTTCAGGTGTCCTCGGCAGTTCACGATGGCAACTTTTGTTGGTAGCTGAATGGCTTCTAATAGTCGAAGGATTTCATCAGCATATTTAATCTGCTTCCCTTGAGCAGTTAGTAGTCCTTGCTCCTTCCAAATTGTCCCATGAGCGTGGACAACTCCAAAGGCATATTTGGAATCTGTCCATATATTTATCTTTTTCCTTTTGTTAACTCCAGAGCCCTAGTTAGGGCAATAGTTTCAGCCTTTTGAGCTGATGTTCTAGCAGGTAATGATTGAGAACAAACTACTTCGGCTGCTGTTGTCACCGCATAGCTGGCCTTTCGAATACCTTGTCCGACAATGCTGCTTCCATCCGTGAACCAGGAGTCCTGTGCATCTTCCAGGGGTTCCTCTTTCAGATCTGGTCTGCTGGAGTACACAGTCTCTATGGTTTCTAAGCAATCAGGTACCAATGGTTCAGAGATTGACCCGCTGAGAAAAGAAGCTGGGTTCCTAATATTATTCAATTAGAATGGCCTGGTATCGTGGAAATTGGGATGGGGAAAGCCAGTAGTTCCCTTTTTGTTGCAGTACAGCTGATATTCTGTGTGAGATCGGTACTGTGATCTTTTGGCCCAAGGTGAATTTTCAGGCTTCCTGAATAGTCAAGACCACCGCCGCCACAGCTTGCAGACATCCTGGCCATCCTTTGCTTACTCCATCCAGCTGTTCAGCAAAATAGGCCACAGCTCTTTTCTAGGGTCCCAGTTGTTGAGCTAGGATCCCCAGAGCTATGCCTTGTGTCTCATAAGAAAACAGCCAAAAGGGTTTAGTAACATCAGGCAGGCCCAGAGCCGGGGCCTTCATTAGATCCTTCTTAAGTGTCTGAAATGCATTTTGAGCTTCTTTGGACCAGATCAATCGGGTGGGGTTGTTTTTCAAAAGTTCACATAAGGGTCTCACTATTATTCCATAATTATAAATTCATAACCAGCACCAACCTGTCAGTCCCAGAAAGGTCCTGAGCTCTTTTACCGTCTGACGGAGGGGAGTCCTGCAGATGGCTTCATTCTGTTCTGTTCCTAGTTCTCTTTGTCCAGACAGCTTGCATCCAAGGTAGGTTACCCGTTGCCGCACCATCTGAGCTTCCTGTTGAGAGACTTGATACCCATTTAATCTCAAAAAGTTTAACAAACTGATAGTCCACTGTATACAGTCAGGTTTTGTTTCAGTTGCTATTAATGTACTGTAAAAGGGTTCCATCTCTGGAGGAAGGGTTCCATGCTTCAAGTTCTCGTGTTAGTTGATTTCCAAAGATCGTTGGGCTATGCTTAAAACCTTGGGGTAACACTGTCCAGGCAAGCTGGGGTTTTTTTACCCGTGGTAGGATTTTCCCACTCAAATGCAAATAAATTCAGACTTTCTTTGGCTAAAGGCAGACAGAAGAATGCATCATTTAAATCCAATACCGTAAACCATACTTGCTACCACATGGTGTGCATCCCTAACAATCTTATTCACTTCTCTTAAATCCTGTACTACCCAATAAGTTCCACCTGTTTTTGTTTTTTTTTACTGGTAACACAGGAGTATTGTATTCTGATTCACACTCCACTAGTAGTCCATACTGTAAAAAGTTACCTTGCTTCCCCTCTTTTTCATTTTGTTTTTCTGTTGCTTAACTTCTAAGAACTTTGCTTTTTTTTTCTCTTCATTTGGAGCAGCAGCTAGCAAAGCAGCTTGTAACTTGATACCTTTCTGTTCTAATCACTTTACACAACCCTTCGGAAAATCCAGAGGGGTTTTCCTTTTGGGTTTTTTTTGGTTGTTTGTTTTTTTTTTTTTTTTTTCAATACCGCGTTAAACTTTTCATCTCCAATACTTTTTAATTGTCCACAAAACCGCATCAATTCTAACAACATATCATAATTCAATTAATTGTTTCCTTATGAGGGGATCACCTCCCTCCGAAGCTCATGTTACAATAAAATAACTTCTCAACTTCTCCACCAATCGGTTAACACAACACACACACACACATACAACCTAGAAGCGATCTTTTAAAATCCTTCTGTTTACAAACTGTATCACCTAAGTACAACAATATATACAGGCAAACCACTTCAGTTAACATGTTTATATACATAGAGCTCTTTCAAAACAATATATACAGTATATTTAATACATACCCCCAAACCAGAGTCCCTAAACGATCGATCAATGCCAAATAACTAGAGAACTTGTAACCCCACAATATATACCAACTTGTATTTTAAAACCAATCCCCAAATTCCCAACTCAATTCCTAAATCATGCCGATTTTCTTTAAGCAAACCAAACCCCATACATTATTAAGATGTTGTTGAGTGAGGGGTCTCCCCCTACTTTTCCCAATGTTGCCGTCTAGATCCTGGGAGAGGCTCTCAAAATCCCCCCCACGGGAAGACCCTGCACTGATACTTAAGAAATCATAAACCACGGCCCCGAAGACTCAGAGTTCAAATACAACAGTCCCAAGTCAAAAACTGGAAATCAGCAGAACATACCAAACGTACGTGGTGTGTTTTTTTTTTTTTTTTTTTTTTTTTTTGACTTATTTGTCTTTCACACAGAGGCTTCATACACAGTCACACAAGCTTTCCAATGTGCTAGAATACATCCTAAGGGGCTTTTCTTTAAAATACCACTGCTTTGCTGTCCCCCCATTTTACTTTACTGATTCTGTACTTCTGTTATCTTTGTCTTAAAATTCTAAACTGTTGTCCCCTTCTGTCCCGCTTTGACCACGTTCCGCAAATGTCACAATTAATATTCTGGTCACATAAAAAAAGAGGTTCACCGTACAAGGTTCTTAACGAGCCAGTATCCGATATATCCGATATCCGAGTTCAATACCAACAAATCCGTATCACCAGAAGTACAACTTAAGCAGGTTTCCTAGGTGTACCAATACCAAAAGCACGTTATTACAGAAGTGCAAAACACAACCCGTGCCTGCACCAACGCACCAATACAACAATACCAAAAGCACGTTATTACAGAAGTGCAAAACACAACCCGTGCTTGCACCAACGCACCAAGACGTACACCCTCAGGCACTAGTAGCCTGGTGTACAGCGCTTAGCGTAGGACGTCTCCTACGACTTATGAGAACTCTCCAAATGACCGGTCTCACATACCAAAACAGAGAAAGAAAGGAAAAAAAGAATACCTTTACTTGTTTAGATGGTCCTTGTCTGCTCCCGCAGTGATCCGAGTGAGGCGAGGAGTCCCTCCGGGAAATCCCGGGGGTACCCTAGGGAGTCCTGTTCTCAGCAGGTCCTGCAGCCGAGCAGAGCGGGTCCCATCTGGGGTGCCAGAAATGATGCCGTGAAAAGCCGGAATTGAAGACTCAATAGTCAGCAGACTATTAAGCAGGTATTCTTTATTGCGGCGCCGGGCACACGGGGGATCTCTCCTCCAAACGTGTGCACCGAAGAGACACAGTTACTAGGTATTTATGCTATGTTAACATACATATTCATTACATTTCCAAGAAATGTTAATCATAGTAATGGCTTTTCCGAGAATTCATTAATATATGGTAATGTCCATCGCACATGTTTGTTTGGCGTCTCTCGGCAGGGGTCTTCAGATTATCCTGCAGCATCCTTATCTCTGTAGTTTGCATACCTGTTCTCCCAAGGCCCAGGCGCCTAAAGGGATTATTCAGGAGTCCCTTGTCTTGCAACCATCCCAATTATTCACAAAGAACCAAGACTTGTTTCTGACCACCTGAAGTGATAACATCCCCTACATGTTACATTCGTTACATTTACAGTTATCACTTATCAGCATCCACACCTTCCCGAGCTCACACTCCTTCTGTCTCCTCCTCTGGTGATATTTCCACATTTCTTCTCTCAGTCTAGGTTTCTCCTGGAGAAGAGAGGTTGTACAATATGTTGGAAATACCTGTGGTCGCGCCACCCCTACACAAAGAAAAACTTTTTCTTCACGATTCAGGAGCTTAGCCCAGACGTATCAAGCACATTACCCAGGACTAGGAGCCAGGAGATTCCAGAAGCTGAGTTTCAGCTCTAGAGAAGAGTTGTTTTGTGATCTGGGATGACCCCACCTTCCTCCATCACTTTCTCTGTTGGCCAAATGACCAGTGAAACGCCGGCCTGCCTGAGGTGAAGCTGAAGGACTTGTTTCTCTTGGTAAGGGCTTGGGCTGGCAGAAGTCACTCTGTGCCTGCCAAACAAGTCCCTTTTGGGAACTCACCTCTTGCAGTCGTGGAACCCCAGCCACTGACGTAGCAGCTTCTCAGCTGCGACACTCTCAGCCAGGCGTCGGGCACACAGCCAAGCTGCACGTAGTAGCCGCACTGGACAGGCTGGTCCAATTCCAGCAAGGCAATGTCGTTCCTGTTCGTGATGTTGTCCCCAGAATGACCCCAGCTCTTCCTTCAGATATTGCTGAAGTCTGGCCACCTCTCACACCATTCCCCCTTAACTTCTGGTGACATCTGGCTCTTCCTCATGGCACTGTAACTCCTGCCAGCTTTCTTTCATCTTTCCATTTAGCAAAGGCTTCAACCAGGTCCTAATCATCATCCCCAGAGTTGTCTGCACGCCACATCATTAATTTGCGTCCTCTTTCTAGCCTCAATGTGCCAGTCTTCTTCATGCCACGGTGGCTCTGAGCACGCTCCTGTCTGACCAGGCATGGTGCCAGCCCTGCTGAGCGACTCTTGCCCTTTGTGCCCTCCTTGACTGCCTGCAGCCTCATTTTGCCGGGCGTGGAAATCCTTGCCTTGCGCACGAGAGTGAATTGGACTCAGGCACGGTTAACTGTGAAACCTGGCAACTTTATTCCAAGAACTAAGTCAGCTTCAGCATTTGTGTGCACTGGGAAGTGTTGCGGAGGAAGAACCGGACTCGACACGATGATCAATGTGATCACGTACAAGCCGTTTATTAGCCTCAGATAGCTCACTTTTATATTCCCCACTACATACGCGGCGATGCCCCATTGGTGATAATCAATTTAACTCACATAGTAACTCGATTATGATTGGTGTGCGTCACTAGCTCACGCGCAGTGCTCGTGGCCTTCTTGCAGGCGGCAAGTTCCTCTTCGGCATCTGGGAGTTGTTTGTCTCTGCATTCTTACTTCCTCATTCCAACCGCAGTTTGTCCTCTGGATGCCCTTGCGGCCTTATGCTAAGGCTCTGCGGCCTTAGGCTAAGGCTTCATGGCCTTCTAGAGAAATGCTGGATTGCTCACATGTCCCCAGTCCTTTAATGCTTCATCCTCCACAGGGAGGAGAGCGGGCAGCACAGAGCAGGCCTTTGATGCCGAGGCTGCCTTTGGAGCAGCAGGCATTGCCCCAGAAGGAAATCATCATGGTCCAGTGCAGCCTGCGCTGGTTCCTGTTGATCCTGCTCCTCAAGCCTTTTTTCCCCTGAGGAACTGCAGGAGCTCCTTCAGCCGAGTAAAGAATTCCACCAGCTTCTGGCGTGGAAATGGACAGGAGCTAATGCTGCCCGACTGTGTTGGTGCTGGTGTTGGCCTTGGCCTCTGAGAGGGGCTTGAGGTGGAGAGAAAATGACTCCATGGCCGTGCTGTTGGACTATCTCTTCTTGCTGAGCGCAGTCCCATCTGTAGCAGGATCCAGTCGTAGAAGTGCTGCGTGGAGGTGTAGACTCCAGGCTGGTTTGGTCTGGCACAGCCTCTCCCCCAGCTGGTCACTCCAACAAGCCAGAAGTAGTCGTAGGTGTTATCTTTGCAGACCAGAGGACCACCGCTGTCACCCTGCAGCGGAGGAGAGAGGGTTAAGGTGGTGTTGGGTGGCCCCGGTCAGCACTCTGGCTGGCTCCTTCTCTCCCGCAGCAGCTGCCAGAGCTGTCCTGACTGCACACAAAGGCTCTGCTCAGGTGCTGGAGCCTACAGAAGCTTGTCTGGCAGGGGGTGGTGGGCCAGTCAGGCAGGGCTCTCTCTCTGTCCTCTTTGCACAGTGATCCTGGATGTGTGGAAGGGGGATGTTGCAGGACTGGGCTCTGGAGCTGTGGGCTGCCAAGAGCACTAGATGGGCTTTGTGGGCAGAGAGCCAGGCCTCTGGGACAAGGGCGGCCCTGGGCAAGGACCTGCATCTGGGCAAGGGGAGGTGAACCCCAAGAGTGGAGGGGACCCAGCAGTGGCAGGCTGACTTGCCAGGCAAAGCACGCGCTGGGGCAGGTTTGGGCGGTTGCCACAGGGCTGCCTGTGCTGTTGGGGGTGGACTTGTAGCACGCTCCTACCTGGCAGGTGTCGATGCCGCCCTGCGGATAGCCAGCACACAAGTTGTGGCTGTGGATGGCCCCTCCGTACCAGCGGCTGCTGTTGCAGAGCTTGATATCGATGAGGCGGACCTTGGCCTCCTGCAGGACATAACTTGGTCCCCCAGCTGTCAGCACAGAAAGGAGTTAACAGCCAGCAGCTCGCTGCCAGTTCTCCTCTCCTCCCCCCCCCCCCTCCCCGGCGTCTGGCTGAAGCCCTGCCCTAGGGCTGGGCTTTGCGTCTCCAGAGGCACTGTGCCGCTGCTGTCTCCCTTCTGTCTTGCTTGGGGTAATGGGCCAGGCCCACCTCTCCATCGGCATGCACCCCGCAGCCCGACTCTGGCTTTCGCCTCTGCTGTCAGGAAGCCCACCCCGCCTCCCCAGTGTGCCCAGCCTGCGCTCAGGACACCCCTCCCTTTTGGGAACTCACCTCTTGCAGTCGTGGAACCCCAGCCACTGACGTAGCAGCTTCTCAGCTGCGACACTCTCAGCCAGGCGTCGGGCACACAGGCAAGCTGCACGTAGTAGCCGCACAGGTCAGGCTGGTCCAATTCCAGCAAGGCAATGTCGTTCCTCTGCGTGATGTTGTAGTAGTGCTCGTGAACCAGTAGCCGCTTAATAGTGCGCACTTGGGTCTCAGGGCCCAGCTGAGTCAAGTGGCTGGCCCCGATCACCACGTGCCACATGGTGATGTGCCTGCAAGGCAGGTGGAGAGAGGGGTCAGAGGGAGCGCAGCCCCGTGCTGCAAGCAGCCCAGCAGTTGCCTGCCTTCTGCTGCACAGGGCAGAGAGGAAGGCAGCGCTACGGAGGGTGCGACTGCCCTAGCACGCCTTGGGCACAAGGAGTGTCGGGCGGGAGGCTGCTAGGAAGCCGTGGCGTGAGCCCAGCCCTCTCGCGAGCAGTCTCTCAGCTGGGCTTGGCAGTGCCCAGGCACTGGGCGTGCTGCAGGGAAGCGGGATGGCGCTAGCACGTGCTGCTGTGGAGCGGGCACGTGCTAGTGCTGTGGGGCTGTTCCCTGGTCCTCCTTACCCGGGCGTGATGAAGCAGTGGGCTGCTGTCAGCACCCACTGTGGGCTGATGAGAGACCCTCCGCAGACATGCGCCATGCCTCCTATGATGGGCTTCTGGATGCTGACGATCCAGGGCCAGGCCCCTAGCTGGGCATCGGTGCCACCCACGACGCGTGACATGCCGTAGTAAGAATCCACGGGCCGGTGCCCGCAGGTCCCTCTGTAAGCAGAAACTGATGAATGTCCTGCTCGGTGGCTTGCTGCTGTTCAGGCTGCAGGTCAGCCCCCTTCCCCCCCACCAGGCGCTGCATGGACAGCAGGGCCGCGGAACCCTGTGGGGCATGCGTCCATCTACCCCTGTTTGTGCTTGAGCCCCGTAGGCGAGTTGTGCCAGCGGCCTGGCTGCTGGCAAGGAACTGAGGCTCCCACATGGCGTTTGGGAAGCTTTGGTGTGGCCAGGGGGAAAAGCGAGCACCCGCCAGTGAAGCCCACAAGGGCTGCCCCAGCTCCCTCCCAGAGCCTCGGGCCACTTACCCACAGTTGTCCCACATGCCGTACGCCGGCCAGCACACGGCCAGCAGGACCAGGACGGGGAGAAAATTCATGGCTGCCAGCGGCACGTGGCAGCTGCAAGAAGCGAGAGCTGGTGGCCAGCAGTGCAGCAGCCGACGTAGTGCCTGCAGCAGTCCCGCTGCCCAGGGAACCCTTGGCCCCGTGGCTGATGTCACAGAGTGGCTGGTTCCGGGTGCTGGGCACGGTGGATTCTAGGGGGGGGCGGGCAACATGGAGGGTTCCGAGCAGGAGGGGAGGCAGAAGCTGGGCTCGGACACCCCCAGCAGACCCCCGCTGAATGCTCCGCTTGCGGGACGAGGCTCTGCAGACCTCGTGGCAGGCAGCAGCGCCTGCCTCCCAGTGCTGCCTGCTAACAGCTAGCCGGGAAAACCAAGTGTGGCACCATAGCCTCTTTGGGAAGTTCACTGCCACCCCGCTCTGCGCAGCCGCTTGCCACCAGGTCCTTCCCAAAGAAACTGACACCGCAGAACGGAACTACTACAGGCAGTAGGCACCTGGTTGGGGGCTGAAGAGCCAATCTGCTTACAGCCGCGGCAGGCAAGCAGGGATGTGCAAGCCAAATCAACCAAGCATAGCCAAGCACTGCCATCCTGTCCTGCACAAAGCACAGCGAAACACAGATGGAGCACGCTCCACGCTGGCTCTGTCATTGCCAAGGGACGGGGTGGGGGTGGCGCTTGGTCATTCTCGAGTGTTTAGTTTTCTAAGGTATTTTGTTTTATAATATGTTGCATGTAGATTACTGTATGTAGAGTATGCATTGCTCTGTACAGTACGTATTGTGTAGTTTTTATTGTTTTGCAGCCATTGTGGGTATTGTGGGTATGGTAGGTATGGGACTGCGCTATACAGTTTATTATTGTCTGTATTATATTGTGCCCCGAACGGGATGGACCTTTTCCAGAACCACCCAATGCTCCTGCAGACCATGCAGCCCTGGGTCCAGCAGGAGCTGGAGCAGATCTTTGACAACAGGGGGTTGGAGTCAGCCATGGTGGAAGACACCATCATGGCCATGTTGACCAAGATGCCCCCGACCCCGCTGCCTCCTGAGGAGGGTCTCTGCCTCCCCCGGCAGCCCTGCGAGATCCGGCACGGACGAGCTCCTCGGCACCTCATGCGCCGCTGTTGGTGGGCACCTGGCAGCTGCCCCGCTGCTCCCGCTGCCATCCCCACGGAGCAAGAAGAGCCCCAGGAGGAGCCTGGGGAGGCTGTGCCCAGGCCCTCCACTACCAGCTGGGGCAGGGAACGCCCCCGGGGGGCCACGGCCACCCCCAAAGAGGAGCACCAGCAGCTCTGAGGACTCTCCAGCCAACAAGAGGCCAGCACCACACCAGGGACCCTGGAGGGGCCCTCGCCAGACGGCCGAACCAGGACTGGGCCACCAGCTGCAGCACACGCTGGCCCTCAAGGGCTCCCAGATCCCATTAGCCAAATAAAAGAATCGCATGCAAATGACAGAAAAAGTCTCAGTGTTACCAACAGCGCAGATGCCTTTGCTGTCCTCACCCTTTTTAGCTTTTCTTTTACAGGGAGGGGTGGGATGTGAACGCTGAGGGGTCCTTCTGCGCGTGCCAGGCACTATTTTGCTGTTCTCCCCCAAGGCAAGTGCTGCCCAGCTCCAGGCCTGCAGCTCTGCACTGGTCCCGGGGCAGATGTCTCCAGCCCGGGGGTCTCCAGGGCCAGCCCGTGCCCCATCGCTCAGCACCCCACGCCTGTCCCCCTCTTCCCGCACCCTCTGCCCCCACGTCTCGGGGCGCTGCTCCCCGACCAGCCTGCACTGCTGGGCGCAGCCTCGCGACGGTGGCACCCAAAACCCTGCTCCTGCACAGAGTCACGACGTGGTGCTGCTCTCTGCACCAGCCCAGGGTCGCACCCTGCCCCAGCAGAGCCCCAACAAGTGCAGCCAGGGGAAGCGCAGAGTCCTGGCCCTGGGGAGGTCACTACCAATAGAGCTTTGGATCCTAAAAAGATGCTTTCTGCTCTGAAAGTGAGGGTTTAAACCCTAACAAGGGAACGGTGTGCCCTAAGAAAGTCTATGGCTAATAAAAGACAGCTTTGGACCCAAAAAAATGAGGATTTCCGCCCTGCAAATAAGGCTCTGGGATCTAAAATGGATGGAGAGTGTCTACAAATGACGCTTTGGGCCCTGCAAAGGAGGGGAACCTCTTGGTTCCTCTGTTGCCCCATAAAACGAAACACTCCAGTGCAGGCCTAGAGCTGTAAGAGGGGTTTGGCCCTAGAAGTGAGACTTTGGACTCTCCAAAAAAGAGTTTGGGCCTGAAGCATGGGGCATTGGGATGTGAAAATAAGGCTTTGGAAATGAAAATGAGATGCTGAACCCTCAAATCAGGACTTTTGCCCTCACATGATGTTTTGGTGCCAAAAGCTAGGGCTCTGTATGCTAAAAACAGGTCTTTGGAGCCTCCAAATGAGGCTTCGGTCATTAAACAAGTGAGGCTTTGTACCCAAAATGAGCAGTTTGGATGCTAAAATGAGGCTTTGGACCCTCCAGCTTGCCGACTGGATCCTCTAAATTAGGCTATGGATCCAGATAATGAGGCTTTGGTGCCATGAAAGGAGACTTTAGACCCTACAAATAAGGCTTTGGACTCTAAAAAGGAGCCCTTTGACACTCAGATCAGACTTTGGGCCTTCAAGAGAATGCTTTGGTCCCTTAAAAGGAGTCTGTGAATTGTAAAAGCGAAGCTTGCAACTTATCAATGAGGGTTTGACCCTGCAAAGGAGGGTTTGGACCCTAAAAAAAGGCTTTGTGCCCTCCAGATGGTGCTATCACCATCGACCTCTTGTAGGACAGAAAGAGGTCTTGTGAGGCAGCAGTTGCGTCCCACTGTGCAGGCTTTGAGCCAGCCCTGGGGACTCAGCTGACCAGCAGGTTGTCACTGGAGGACACTGGGGCTGCAAGGGTACGCATTTCCCAGCCATCACTTAGCTGCAGGGAGATCTGCTTTGACGGCCCCAGGCCAGAAGGACACGCACTGCACAGGCGGGCATTCACAGAGGCGTCTCTTGGACTTGCCAGGGCAGGAATCACCGAGGGCAGAGGACAACAGCCCAAGAGCAGGGAAGTGCTGGCCTGTTTTTCAAGCCAAGGCGGCAAATTCACCTGCAGGGGCTCTCCTGAGCAGCGGCACAAGTGCCAGCTGGCTGAAAGCATGCACAGCTCGCTCAAGGGCTGGGCTGAGTGCTTCGTGCCCCACTAACGCAGGGCAAAAACAAAGCGTGCTCACCTCGCCTGAACGAGCGGCTGCAGAGCTGTCACTCCCCGGGTCCAGGCGGGATCTCCACGTGTGCCCTGGGACACCCACGGGTGCGTACGCTGGAGCCGCACACTTCCCATGCCTGGTGACGGAGGGCTCCACGCACGCCGGAGGAGCTGGAGAGCAGCAAGGCAGACGCTCAGTGCCCTCAGCACCAGGGCCGAGCCCTGCTCTCGCAGCAGGACGGGGCAGAGCCATCTCCCCGTTCCCCTGGGCAGCTGTCCCCAGCGCTCCACAGGAAAACTGCCAGGGCGGTGTGTTAGGGGTTGGAAGGGACCTCTGTGGGTCATCGCGTGGGCAGCGGTGTGCAGAGCAACGGCGGGCTGAGGGCAGCCGAGGCAGGAGAGCAGCCTTGCGCTCAGTGGGACCAGGCTGCTCTCTGCTCTGCCACCAAAGCTAAGACTTTGGAAAGTCAAAATGATGCTTTGGATGCTAGAAATATAGCTCTGGAGCCTAAAAAGAGGCTTTCTGCCTCCAAAATGAGAGTTAGGACCCTCAAAATGGAACTGTGGGCCCTAAAAGAAGGTTGTGAGTGATAAAAGACAGGTTTGGATCCCATAAACGAGGGCTTCAGCCCTGAAAATGGGGCTCTGGGCACTCCAAAGGATAGGCTAGATGCTACAAGGGACGCTTTAGACCCTGAAAAGGAGGGGAACGACTTGGTTCCTCCATGGCCTCCAGAAATGGAGATTTCGTCCCAAATAGAGGGCTCTGGGCACTTCCAGTGGAGGCTTTCAGGTGTAAAAGAGGGCTTGGGACCCTTCAAAGTAGAGTTTAGACCCGCCAAAGGATGGCTTGGGGCTTAAGAATGCAACATTGGGCCCTGAAAATGGGGCTTTGGAAATTACATTGAGGCATTGAACCCTGAACTTCTGATGGTTTTAAGCCCTGAAGTGATGCTTTGGGTTTGAAAATCAGGGCTTTGTACTGTTGAAATGGGATTTTAGACCCTCAGAATGAAGCTTGGGACATCAAACAAACAAGGCTTCTAAGTCTAAAGGAGCAGTTTTGATTCTACATGGAGGCTTTGGCTCCTGAAAAGCAGGGTTTTGAAGATAAAGATGAGGGTTGAGACCTCAAATGGAGACTTTGGACCCTATAAACAATGCTTTGGACTCTGAAAAGGAGGCTCTGCACCTTCAAAATGATGCTATGAGCCCTGGGTTTGGAACTTAGAAATGAGGGTTTGTACCCTAAAAAGGAGGCTTTGGGTCCTAAAAAGAAGGCATTAAAACCTACAATAAAAGTTTGGACACTAAAGATGAGTCCTGGAGACCAAGCGCCACCCCCACCCCGTCCCTTGGCAATGACAGACTCACAGCTGAGGATGGTGGCCCTCTTGCAGGGGCGGGCGCTGGCGGCGGCGGGGCAGAGAGCGGTGCAGAGGAGGTGCAGGCGGCCTCGCTGTCGCAGCCCTCGTGGAGGCAAGGGCAGGTCTGGCCCCGTCTCAGCAGGGCGGGCAGCATCAGGAAGGAGATGATGTGCAGGAGCTGTGGGGATGGGGGAGAGCATCAGCCCTGGGACGCCCCTGCTCCGGGGGGCAGACCCCAGCCCCACATCCCCCCCGTCCTCGCCACCTCAGGGCAGACGCTGGACGGCAGCCACGTCCTGCCCCTCCTCACCACCCTGCAGGCTGCTGCGGGGTCGCTGGGGCTGCGCGGAGTGGATGTGGGGGAGCCGATGGCCCAGGGCAAGCATCACCCCCACCCAGCCTTGTCCACCCCACCGCCACCCCGGCGGCCTCACCATCATGGAGACGGGGGGTTCCAGAACACGGGGACAGCTGGGGGGTGCAGAGGAGACAGAGAGGAGCGCTGCAAGGGGGGAGGAGGGGCCCTGGGCCTGGTCCAGGGGCTGCTCGGCCTCGGGGAAGGCCCCACAGGAGCCATGGTGAAGCTGGGCCTGGCTGCAATCGGGGCCCGCCTCCTTCCCATGTAGTCTTGGCCGGCAGAGGTCGGGAGGGCTGTCAGTCTCCTCCCCTGAGGTGCTGCTGCCTCTGATTGGCCCCCTTGTGGTCAGGCTGCTGGGTTACAGTGCCTGCCCTTCACCTGAGGGAATGACCTGCCATTGGCTGCCAGGGCTGTCACTCTGCCCAGATGCAATGCCCACCCGCCCCTGAGGTGCTGCTGCCTCTGATTGGACCCCAGGTGGTCAGGCTGCTGGGCTGCAGTGCCTGCCCTTCACCTGAAGTGATGACCTGCCATTGGCTGACAGTGCTGTCACTCTGCCCAGATGCAGTGCCCACCCTCCCCTGAGGTGACGCTGCCTCTGATTGGCCCCCTTGTGGTCAGGCTGCTGGGTTACAGTGCCTGCCCTTCACCTGAGGGAATGACCTGCCATTGGCTGCCAGGGCTGTCACTCTGCCCAGATGCAATGCCCACCCGCCCCTGAGGTGCTGCTGCCTCTGATTGGACCCCAGGTGGTCAGGCTGCTGGGCTGCAGTGCCTGCCCTTCACCTGAAGTGATGACCTGCCATTGGCTGACAGTGCTGTCACTCTGCCCAGATGCAGTGCCCACCCTCCCCTGAGGTGCTGCTCTCCGCTATTGGCTGCCTGAGGGGCCGCTCTCCCCTCCGCCGGTGCCTGCCCTGCTCCCAGGCGATGTGGTGATGAACTCCACAGGGTGGGCTGGGTGCTCGCGGTGACCCTGTGGGCACGGCAGAGCAGGGAGCTTCGGCTGGGGAGGGAGCGGCAGCCATCGCCCCGTCCAACCGCCCGCCCTGCAGGGCTGGCCCGGCCTGACAGCAGAGCATGGAGGGCACTGCCCAAAGGGCTCCTGGGCACGGACAGGCCGGGGGCACCGACCGCCTCTCAGGCAGCCTGTCCCAGCGCCCGGCCGCCCTCTCGGTGCAGAAACGGATCCTTCAGCCCAGCTGAACCTGCCCTGACGCAGCTCTGAGCCGTTCCCACGCATCCTGTCCCTGGACCCCAGCAGCAGAGCTCAGCACCTCCCTCTCACGTCCCCTCCTGGGGAAGCTGTGGAGAGCGGTGAAGTGGGACAGGGAAATACGCGGCTGTGGGCAAGAACAGACAGGTTGGGGCCCCAAAAATGAGGATTTTGGCCCTGAAAATGAGGCTTTGCAGGTGAGGACTCTGGACTGAGGCACAGGGAACCTTCCCCCGGCTCAGGGCAAGGCTGCGCCAGCCCAGAGCACGCAGGAGGTGGCCACCTCTGCACCGCGGCACGAGTGGCGACTCGCCGGCTTGGCAGGGCGCGGGGCCTTTCCATGCCCGGGGGTGTCTGGGGAGGGGGCAGGCTGCCTAAAGCGTCTCCCCTCCTCCTCCCCTCCAGGTCTCTGTGCTCCAGCGGGGCAGCTGGGGCTCTGCTGTAAGGACACCCGGGGTCAGCATGCGCTGTGCTGCCTTGGGCTGCTGGGAAGGGATGGCATTGGGATGCTCCCCGGGCAACCCTGCTTCCCCCGGGGGCTGCCATTTCCCTTTTTCCCACCCAGCTGCCAGGCAGCCATGCTGCTGTCGGAGGGGCAGGCTCTGCTCCAGGCCCCGGCTGGGGTGAGGCTGACACTGCCCTACCAAAGCCCTCCTGCTACACAGCTGTGGGATTCTGGGAGAAGGTGAGCACACAGGGTGTGTGCAAAGCAGTAACATTTGAGCACCTGCTTCTTGTCAGCATCCACACCTTCCCGAGCTCACACTCCTTCTGTCTCCTCCTCTGGTGATATTTCCACATTTCTTCTCTCAGTCTAGGTTTCTCCTGGAGAAGAGAGGTTGTACAATATGTTGGAAATACCTGTGGTCGCGCCACCCCTACACAAAGAAAAACTTTTTCTTCACGATTCAGGAGCTTAGCCCAGACGTATCAAGCACATTACCCAGGACTAGGAGCCAGGAGATTCCAGAAGCTGAGTTTCAGCTCTAGAGAAGAGTTGTTTTGTGATCTGGGATGACCCCACCTTCCTCCATCACTTTCTCTGTTGGCCAAATGACCAGTGAAACGCCGGCCTGCCTGAGGTGAAGCTGAAGGACTTGTTTCTCTTGGTAAGGGCTTGGGCTGGCAGAAGTCACTCTGTGCCTGCCAAACAAGTCCCTTTTGGGAACTCACCTCTTGCAGTCGTGGAACCCCAGCCACTGACGTAGCAGCTTCTCAGCTGCGACACTCTCAGCGAGACGTCGGGCACACAGCCAAGCTGCACGTAGTAGCCGCACTGGACAGGCTGGTCCAATTCCAGCAAGGCAATGTCGTTCCTGTTCGTGATGTTGTCCCCAGAATGACCCCAGCTCTTCCTTCAGATATTGCTGAAGTCTGGCCACCTCTCACACCATTCCCCCTTAACTTCTGGTGACATCTGGCTCTTCCTCATGGCACTGTAACTCCTGCCAGCTTTCTTTCATATTTCCAATTAGCAGATGCTTCAACCAGGTCCTAATCATCATCCCCAGAGTTGTCTGCATGCCACATCATTATTTTGCATCCTCTTTCTAGCCTCAATGTGCCAGTCTTCTTCATGCCATGGTGGCTCTGAGCACGCTCCTGTCTGACCAGGCATGGTGCCAGCCCTGCTGAGCGACTCTTGCCCTTTGTGCCCTCCTTGACTGCCTGCAGCCTCATTTTGCCGGGCGTGGAAATGCTTGCCTTGCGCACGAGAGTGAATTGGACTCAGGCACGGTTAACTGTGAAACCTGGCAACTTTATTCCAAGAACTAAGTCAGCTTCAGCATTTGTGTGCACGGGGAGGAGAGCGGGCAGCACAGAGCAGGCCTTTGATGCCGAGGCTGCCTTTGGAGCAGCAGGCATTGCCCCAGAAGGAAATGATCATGGTCCAGTGCAGCCTGCGCTGGTTCCTGTTGATCCTGCTCCTCAAGCCTTTTTTCCCCTGAGGAACTGCAGGAGCTCCTTCAGCCGAGTAAAGAATTCCACCAGCTTCTGGCGTGGAAATGGACAGGAGCTAATGCTGCCCGACTGTGTTGGTGCTGGTGTTGGCCTTGGCCTCTGAGAGGCGCTTGAGGTGGAGAGAAAATGACTCCATGGCCGTGCTGTTGGACTATCTCTTCTTGCTGAGCGCAGTCCCATCTGTAGCAGGATCCAGTCGTAGAAGTGCTGCGTGGAGGTGTAGACTCCAGGCTGGTTTGGTCTGGCACAGCCTCTCCCCCAGCTGGTCACTCCAACAAGCCAGAAGTAGTCGTAGGTGTTATCTTTGCAGACCAGAGGACCACCGCTGTCACCCTGCAGCGGAGGAGAGAGGGTTAAGGTGGTGTTGGGTGGCCCCGGTCAGCACTCTGGCTGGCTCCTTCTCTCCCGCAGCAGCTGCCAGAGCTGTCCTGACTGCACACAAAGGCTCTGCTCAGGTGCTGGAGCCTACAGAAGCTTGTCTGGCAGGGGGTGGTGGGCCAGTCAGGCAGGGCTCTCTCTCTGTCCTCTTTGCACAGTGATCCTGGATGTGTGGAAGGGGGATGTTGCAGGACTGGGCTCTGGAGCTGTGGGCTGCCAAGAGCACTAGATGGGCTTTGTGGGCAGAGAGCCAGGCCTCTGGGACAAGGGCGGCCCTGGGCAAGGACCTGCATCTGGGCAAGGGGAGGTGAACCCCAAGAGTGGAGGGGACCCAGCAGTGGCAGGCTGACTTGCCAGGCAAAGCACGCGCTGGGGCAGGTTTGGGCGGTTGCCACAGGGCTGCCTGTGCTGTTGGGGGTGGACTTGTAGCACGCTCCTACCTGGCAGGTGTCGATGCCGCCCTGCGGATAGCCAGCACACAAGTTGTGGCTGTGGATGGCCCCTCCGTACCAGCGGCTGCTGTTGCAGAGCTTGATATCGATGAGGCGGACCTTGGCCTCCTGCAGGACATAACTTGGTCCCCCAGCTGTCAGCACAGAAAGGAGTTAACAGCCAGCAGCTCGCTGCCAGTTCTCCTCTCCTCCCCCCCCCCCTCCCCGGCGTCTGGCTGAAGCCCTGCCCTAGGGCTGGGCTTTGCGTCTCCAGAGGCCCTGTGCCGCTGCTGTCTCCCTTCTGTCTTGCTTGGGGTAATGGGCCAGGCCCACCTCTCCATCGGCATGCACCCCGCAGCCCGACTCTGGCTTTCGCCTCTGCTGTCAGGAAGCCCACCCCGCCTCCCCAGTGTGCCCAGCCTGCGCTCAGGACACCACTCCCTTTTGGGAACTCACCTCTTGCAGTCGTGGAACCCCAGCCACTGACGTAGCAGCTTCTCAGCTGCGACACTCTCAGCCAGGCGTCGGGCACACAGGCAAGCTGCACGTAGTAGCCGCACAGGACAGGCTGGTCCAATTCCAGCAAGGCAATGTCGTTCCTCTGCGTGATGTTGTAGTAGTGCTCGTGAACCAGTAGCCGCTTAATAGTGCGCACTTGGGTCTCAGGGCCCAGCTGAGTCAAGTGGCTGGCCCCGATCACCACGTGCCACATGGTGATGTGCCTGCAAGGCAGGTGGAGAGAGGGGTCAGAGGGAGCGCAGCCACGTGCTGCAAGCAGCCCAGCAGTTGCCTGCCTTCTGCTGCACAGGGCAGAGAGGAAGGCAGCGCTACGGAGGGTGCGACTGCCCTAGCACGCCTTGGGCACAAGGAGTGTCGGGCGGGAGGCTGCTAGGAAGCCGTGGCGTGAGCCCAGCCCTCTCGCGAGCAGTCTCTCAGCTGGGCTTGGCAGTGCCCAGGCACTGGGCGTGCTGCAGGGAAGCGGGATGGCGCTAGCACGTGCTGCTGTGGAGCGGGCACGTGCTAGTGCTGTGGGGCTGTTCCCTGGTCCTCCTTACCCGGGCGTGATGAAGCAGTGGGCTGCTGTCAGCACCCACTGTGGGCTGATGAGAGACCCTCCGCAGACATGCGCCATGCCTCCTATGATGGGCTTCTGGATGCTGACGATCCAGGGCCAGGCCCCTAGCTGGGCATCGGTGCCACCCACGACGCGTGACATGCCGTAGTAAGAATCCACGGGCCGGTGCCCGCAGGTCCCTCTGTAAGCAGAAACTGATGAATGTCCTGCTCGGTGGCTTGCTGCTGTTCAGGCTGCAGGTCAGCCCCCTTCCCCCCCACCAGGCGCTGCATGGACAGCAGGGCCGCGGAACCCTGTGGGGCATGCGTCCATCTACCCCTGTTTGTGCTTGAGCCCCGTAGGCGAGTTGTGCCAGCGGCCTGGCTGCTGGCAAGGAACTGAGGCTCCCACATGGCGTTTGGGAAGCTTTGGTGTGGCCAGGGGGAAAAGCGAGCACCCGCCAGTGAAGCCCACAAGGGCTGCCCCAGCTCCCTCCCAGAGCCTCGGGCCACTTACCCACAGTTGTCCCACATGCCGTACGCCGGCCAGCACACGGCCAGCAGGACCAGGACGGGGAGAAAATTCATGGCTGCCAGCGGCACGTGGCAGCTGCAAGAAGCGAGAGCTGGTGGCCAGCAGTGCAGCAGCCGACGTAGTGCCTGCAGCAGTCCCGCTGCCCAGGGAACCCTTGGCCCCGTGGCTGATGTCACAGAGTGGCTGGTTCCGGGTGCTGGGCACGGTGGATTCTAGGGGGGGGCGGGCAACATGGAGGGTTCCGAGCAGGAGGGGAGGCAGAAGCTGGGCTCGGACACCCCCAGCAGACCCCCGCTGAATGCTCTGCTTGCGGGACGAGGCTCTGCAGACCTCGTGGCAGGCAGCAGCGCCTGCCTCCCAGTGCTGCCTGCTAACAGCTAGCCGGGAAAACCAAGTGTGGCACCATAGCCTCTTTGGGAAGTTCACTGCCACCCCGCTCTGCGCAGCCGCTTGCCACCAGGTCCTTCCCAAAGAAACTGACACCGCAGAACGGAACTACTACAGGCAGTAGGCACCTGGTTGGGGGCTGAAGAGCCAATCTGCTTACAGCCGCGGCAGGCAAGCAGGGATGGGCAAGCCAAATCAACCAAGCATAGCCAAGCACTGCCATCCTGTCCTGCACAAAGCACAGCGAAACACAGATGGAGCACGCTCCACGCTGGCTCTGTCTGCCACCGCAACGCCCTCTGACAGGCTCCGTGTCCTTGCTGCCTACCAGCTACATTGCTCTTCTGGGCCAACACAGGTGCGGGCAGTCGCACTGCCTGCTATGCGTGGCCACAGACGTGCAATTGGAAGCAGCATGGCTTCATAGGCACTAGAAGACGTCCCCAAACAAACCGCACTCCACGCTGCTTTGGTTTTCAAAAATTGACCTGAAGGTGGTGCCCGATATCTGCTTAGAGCAGGCAGAAGATGGCCTTGGAGAATGTAACTTGTCTTCTGTGGATACTCTGTGATGCCAGCAGCAGATTTTTGCAGGTGGTTAAGAGGGAATGGTGTGAGAGGTGGGCACACTTCAGCAATATGTGAAGGAAGAGCTGGGGTCATTCTGAGGAGAGCACTCTGGCAGAGACAGCTTTGCTTGTTTGGCTGAGCCCTGTCCCTAATCACCACAGCCCCCAAACAGGTAGTGCAGAGGGGACGTGCCTAGGTGGGAAGCAGCTCGGGGTATGCGTGGTCAAGCACCTCCAAGTCCTTCCTGACTCCAGCAGGTGGAGATGTGGCCGGTGGTTGGCAGGCCTGGTCCTCTTGTAAGGTCTGTGAATGCTGGGGCTGATCAGTCAGGTAGGCTGCAGCCACATGCCACCCACGGGACTGAAAAGGTCTCTGTCCTCTTGCTCGAGAGCTAGGCCAGCTTCAGGTTCGCTAGTGCACTGCGCACGCACACAGCGCTCCCACCAGGAGCTGGCCCGAGACACTCGGTCTTTCCAACTGCGGGGTCCCTATGACCTGTGTTCCCTTCTGCCATCGCCAGCAGCCAGGCCGCTAGACCCACCCCTCTAGCAGGTACAGAGCGGGGCCACACAGAAAAGGATGTGGAATGGCTCTCAAGAAGAAGGTCGGACAGGCTGTGGGGAGTAGGGACAGGGTTCAGCCAAACAAGCAAACCAACCGGCACTTTGCTTATGCTCAAGCACGAGCTTCTTGAGCCCCCCTTCTCTCCATTTTCCACACTTATTCATCCCCCTCGACTTCCTTGGCTCCTCACTTTCTCTGCCCTTGTCTCCTCCCAATCAAGGGACCTAGCCCCGCCTACTAGTCCCCCTTGCTCCCAGGTCTGTCACATCTGGGAACAGATTGGGTCTTTCAGGGGCTGTTAGCTAGGTCATCTTGGCCTTGCGTGGCATTACTGCAGTGGTTTCCTGGCTACAGCTGTCCCTGCCAGAGTCCTCTCCCCAGAATGACCCCGGCTCTTCCTTCAGATATTGCTGAAGTCTGGCCACCTCTCACACCATTCCCCCTTAACTTCTGGTGACATCTGGCTCATCCTCATGGCACTGTAACTCCTGCCAGCTTTCTTTCATCTTTCCATTTAGTGCAGCCTGCTGTAGGTGACCCTGCTTCGGCGGGGGGGTTGGACTAGATGACCCACAGAGGTCCCTTCCAACCCCTACTATTCTGTGATTCTGTGATTCTGTGAAAGGCTTCAACCAGGTCCTAATCATCATCCCCAGAGTTGTCTGCATGTCACATCATTATTTTGCATCCTCTTTCTAGCCTCAATGTGCCAGTCTTCTTCATGCCATGGTGGCTCTGAGCACGCTCCTGTCTGACCAGCCATGGTGTCAGCCCTGCTGAGCGACTCTTGCCCTTTGTGCCCTCCTTGACTGCCTGCAGCCTCATTTTGCCGGGCGTGGAAATCCTTGCCTTGCGCACGAGAGTGAATTGGACTCAGGCACGGTTAACTGTGAAACCTGGCAACTTTATTCCAAGAACTAGGTCAGCTTCAGCATTTGTGTGCACTGGGAAGTGTTGCGGAGGAAGAACCGGACTCGACACGATGATCAATGTGATCACGTACAAGCCGTTTATTAGCCTCAGATAGCTCACTTTTATATTCCCCACTACATACGCGGCGATCCCCCATTGGTGATAATCAATTTAACTCACATAGTAACTCGATTATGATTGGTGTGCGTCACTAGCTCACGCGCACTGCTCGTGGCCTTCTTGCAGGCGGCAAGTTCCTCTTCGGCATCTGGGAGTTGTTTGTCTCTGCATTCTTACTTCCTCATTCCAACCGCAGTTTGTCCTCTGGATGCCCTTGCGGCCTTATGCTAAGGCTCTGCGGCCTTAGGCTAAGGCTTCATGGCCTTCTAGAGAAATGCTGGATTGCTCACATGTCCCCAGTCCTTTAACGCTTCATCCTCCACAGGGAGGAGAGCGGGCAGCACAGAGCAGGCCTTTGATGCCGAGGCTGCCTTTGGAGCAGCAGGCATTGCCCCAGAAGGAAATCATCATGGTCCAGTGCAGCCTGCGCTGGTTCCTGTTGATCCTGCTCCTCAAGCCTTTTTTCCCCTGAGGAACTGCAGGAGCTCCTTCAGAAGAGTAAAGAATTCCACCAGCTTCTGGCGTGGAAATGGACAGGAGCTAATGCTGCCCGACTGTGTTGGTGCTGGTGTTGGCCTTGGCCTCTGAGAGGCGCTTGAGGTGGAGAGAAAATGACTCCATGGCCGTGCTGTTGGACTATCTCTTCTTGCTGAGCGCAGTCCCATCTGTAGCAGGATCCAGTCGTAGAAGTGCTGCGTGGAGGTGTAGACTCCAGGCTGGTTTGGTCTGGCACAGCCTCTCCCCCAGCTGGTCACTCCAACAAGCCAGAAGTAGTCGTAGGTGTTATCTTTGCAGACCAGAGGACCACCGCTGTCACCCTGCAGCGGAGGAGAGAGGGTTAAGGTGGTGTTGGGTGGCCCCGGTCAGCACTCTGGCTGGCTCCTTCTCTCCCGCAGCAGCTGCCAGAGCTGTCCTGACTGCACACAAAGGCTCTGCTCAGGTGCTGGAGCCTACAGAAGCTTGTCTGGCAGGGGGTGGTGGGCCAGTCAGGCAGGGCTCTCTCTCTGTCCTCTTTGCACAGTGATCCTGGATGTGTGGAAGGGGGATGTTGCAGGACTGGGCTCTGGAGCTGTGGGCTGCCAAGAGCACTAGATGGGCTTTGTGGGCAGAGAGCCAGGCCTCTGGGACAAGGGCGGCCCTGGGCAAGGACCTGCATCTGGGCAGGGGGAGGTGAACCCCAAGAGTGGAGGGGACCCAGCAGTGGCAGGCTGACTTGCCAGGCAAAGCACGCGCTGGGGCAGGTTTGGGCGGTTGCCACAGGGCTGCCTGTGCTGTTGGGGGTGGACTTGTAGCACGCTCCTACCTGGCAGGTGTCGATGCCGCCCTGCGGATAGCCAGCACACAAGTTGTGGCTGTGGATGGCCCCTCCGTACCAGCGGCTGCTGTTGCAGAGCTTGATATCGATGAGGCGGACCTTGGCCTCCTGCAGGACATAACTTGGTCCCCCAGCTGTCAGCACAGAAAGGAGTTAACAGCCAGCAGCTCGCTGCCAGTTCTCCTCTCCTCCCCTCCCCATGCCCCCGGCGTCTGGCTGAAGCCCTGCCCTAGGGCTGGGCTTTGCGTCTCCAGAGGCACTGTGCCGCTGCTGTCTCCCTTCTGTCTTGCTTGGGGTAATGGGCCAGGCCCACCTCTCCATCGGCATGCACCCCGCAGCCCGACTCTGGCTTTCGCCTCTGCTGTCAGGAAGCCCACCCCGCCTCCCCAGTGTGCCCAGCCTGCGCTCAGGACACCCCTCCCTTTTGGGAACTCACCTCTTGCAGTCGTGGAACCCCAGCCACTGACGTAGCAGCTTCTCAGCTGCGACACTCTCAGCCAGGCGTCGGGCACACAGGCAAGCTGCACGTAGTAGCCGCACAGGACAGGCTGGTCCAATTCCAGCAAGGCAATGTCGTTCCTCTGCGTGATGTTGTAGTAGTGCTCGTGAACCAGTAGCCGCTTAATAGTGCGCACTTGGGTCTCAGGGCCCAGCTGAGTCAAGTGGCTGGCCCCGATCACCACGTGCCACATGGTGATGTGCCTGCAAGGCAGGTGGAGAGAGGGGTCAGAGGGAGCGCAGCCACGTGCTGCAAGCAGCCCAGCAGTTGCCTGCCTTCTGCTGCACAGGGCAGAGAGGAAGGCAGCGCTACGGAGGGTGCGACTGCCCTAGCACGCCTTGGGCACAAGGAGTGTCGGGCGGGAGGCTGCTAGGAAGCCGTGGCGTGAGCCCAGCCCTCTCGCGAGCAGTCTCTCAGCTGGGCTTGGCAGTGCCCAGGCACTGGGCGTGCTGCAGGGAAGCGGGATGGCGCTAGCACGTGCTGCTGTGGAGCGGGCACGTGCTAGTGCTGTGGGGCTGTTCCCTGGTCCTCCTTACCCGGGCGTGATGAAGCAGTGGGCTGCTGTCAGCACCCACTGTGGGCTGATGAGAGACCCTCCGCAGACATGCGCCATGCCTCCTATGATGGGCTTCTGGATGCTGACGATCCAGGGCCAGGCCCCTAGCTGGGCATCGGTGCCACCCACGACGCGTGACATGCCGTAGTAAGAATCCACGGGCCGGTGCCCGCAGGTCCCTCTGTAAGCAGAAACTGATGAATGTCCTGCTCGGTGGCTTGCTGCTGTTCAGGCTGCAGGTCAGCCCCCTTCCCCCCCACCAGGCGCTGCATGGACAGCAGGGCCGCGGAACCCTGTGGGGCATGCGTCCATCTACCCCTGTTTGTGCTTGAGCCCCGTAGGCGAGTTGTGCCAGCGGCCTGGCTGCTGGCAAGGAACTGAGGCTCCCACATGGCGTTTGGGAAGCTTTGGTGTGGCACAGATGGAGCACGCTCCACGCTGGCTCTGTCATTGCCAACGGACGGGGTGGGGGTGGCGCTTGGTCATTCTCGAGTGTTTAGTTTTCTAAGGTATTTTGTTTTATAATATGTTGCATGTAGATTACTGTATGTAGAGTATGCATTGCTCTGTACAGTACGTATTGTGTAGTTTTTATTGTTTTGCAGCCATTGTGGGTATTGTGGGTATGGTAGGTATGGGACTGCGCTATACAGTTTATTATTGTCTGTATTATATTGTACCCCGAACGGGATGGACCTTTTCCAGAACCACCCAATGCTCCTGCAGACCATGCAGCCCTGGGTCAAGCAGGAGCTGGAGCAGATCTTTGACAACAGGGGGTTGGAGGCAGCCATGGTGGAAGACACCATCATGGCCATGTTGACCAAGATGCCCCCGACCCCGCTGCCTCCTGAGGAGGGTCTCTGCCTCCCCCGGCAGCCCTGCGAGATCCGGCACGGACGAGCTCCTCGGCACCTCATGCGCCGCTGTTGGTGGGCACCTGGCAGCTGCCCCGCTGCTCCCGCTGCCATCCCCACGGAGCAAGAAGAGCCCCAGGAGGAGCCTGGGGAGGCTGTGCCCAGGCCCTCCACTACCAGCTGGGGCAGGGAACGCCCCCGGGGGGCCACGGCCACCCCCAAAGAGGAGCACCAGCAGCTCTGAGGACTCTCCAGCCAACAAGAGGCCAGCACCACACCAGGGACCCTGGAGGGGCCCTCGCCAGACGGCCGAACCAGGACTGGGCCACCAGCTGCAGCACACGCTGGCCCTCAAGGGCTCCCAGATCCCATTAGCCAAATAAAAGAATCGCATGCAAATGACAGAAAAAGTCTCAGTGTTACCAACAGCGCAGATGGCTTTGCTGTCCTCACCCTTTTTAGCTTTTCTTTTACAGGGAGGGGTGGGATGTGAACGCTGAGGGGTCCTTCTGCGCGTGCCAGGCACTATTTTGCTGTTCTCCCCCAAGGCAAGTGCTGCCCAGCTCCAGGCCTGCAGCTCTGCACTGGTCCCGGGGCAGATGTCTCCAGCCCGGGGGTCTCCAGGGCCAGCCCGTGCCCCATCGCTCAGCACCCCACGCCTGTCCCCCTCTTCCCGCACCCTCTGCCCCCACGTCTCGGGGCGCTGCTCCCCGACCAGCCTGCACTGCTGGGCGCAGCCTCGCGACGGTGGCACCCAAAACCCTGCTCCTGCACAGAGTCACGACGTGGTGCTGCTCTCTGCACCAGCCCAGGGTCGCACCCTGCCCCAGCAGAGCCCCAACAAGTGCAGCCAGGGGAAGCGCAGAGTCCTGGCCCTGGGGAGGTCACTACCAATAGAGCTTTGGATCCTAAAAAGATGCTTTCTGCTCTGAAAGTGAGGGTTTAAACCCTAACAAGGGAACGGTGTGCCCTAAGAAAGTCTATGGCTAATAAAAGACAGCTTTGGACCCCAAAAAATGAGGATTTCCGCCCTGCAAATAAGGCTCTGGGATCTAAAATGGATGGAGAGTGTCTACAAATGACGCTTTGGGCCCTGCAAAGGAGGGGAACCTCTTGGTCCCTCTGTTGCCCCATAAAACGAAACACTCCAGTGCAGGCCTAGAGCTGTGAGAGGGGTTTGGCCCTAGAAGTGAGACTTTGGACTCTCCAAAAAAGAGTTTGGGCCTGAAGCATGGGGCGTTGGGATGTGAAAATAAGGCTTTGGAAATGAAAATGAGATGCTGAACCCTCAAATCAGGACTTTTGCCCTCACATGATGTTTTGGTGCCAAAAGCTAGGGCTCTGTATGCTAAAAACAGGTCTTTGGAGCCTCCAAATGAGGCTTCGGTCATTAAACAAGTGAGGCTTTGTACCCAAAATGAGCAGTTTGGATGCTAAAATGAGGCTTTGGACCCTCCAGCTTGCCGACTGGATCCTCTAAATTAGGCTATGGATCCAGATAATGAGGCTTTGGTGCCATGAAAGGAGACTTTAGACCCTACAAATAAGGCTTTGGACTCTAAAAAGGAGCCCTTTGACACTCAGATCAGACTTTGGGCCTTCAAGAGAATGCTTTGGTCCCTTAAAAGGAGTCTGTGAATTGTAAAAGCGAAGCTTGCAACTTATCAATGAGGGTTTGACCCTGCAAAGGAGGGTTTGGACCCTAAAAAAAGGCTTTGTGCCCTCCAGATGGTGCTATCACCATCGACCTCTTGTAGGACAGAAAGAGGTCTTGTGAGGCAGCAGTTGCGTCCCACTGCGCAGGCTTTGAGCCAGCCCTGGGGACTCAGCTGACCAGCAGGTTGTCACTGGAGGACACTGGGGCTGCAAGGGTACGCATTTCCCAGCCATCACTTAGCTGCAGGGAGATCTGCTTTGACGGCCCCAGGCCAGAAGGACACGCACTGCACAGGCGGGCATTCCCAGAGGCGTCTCTTGGACTTGCCAGGGCAGGAATCACCGAGGGCAGAGGACAACAGCCCAAGAGCAGGGAAGTGCTGGCCTGTTTTTCAAGCCAAGGCGGCAAATTCACCTGCAGGGGCTCTCCTGAGCAGCGGCACAAGTGCCAGCTGGCTGAAAGCATGCACAGCTCGCTCAAGGGCTGGGCTGAGTGCTTCGTGCCCCACTAACGCAGGGCAAAAACAAAGCGTGCTCACCTCGCCTGAACGAGCGGCTGCAGAGCTGTCACTCCCCGGGTCCAGGCGGGATCTCCACGTGTGCCCTGGGACACCCACGGGTGCGTACGCTGGAGCCGCACACTTCCCATGCCTGGTGACGGAGGGCTCCACGCACGCCGGAGGAGCTGGAGAGCAGCAAGGCAGACGCTCAGTGCCCTCAGCACCAGGGCCGAGCCCTGCTCTCGCAGCAGGACGGGGCAGAGCCATCTCCCCGTTCCCCTGGGCAGCTGTCCCCAGCGCTCCACAGGCAAACTGCCAGGGCGGTGTGTTAGGGGTTGGAAGGGACCTCTGTGGGTCATCGCGTGGGCAGCGGTGTGCAGAGCAACGGCGGGCTGAGGGCAGCCGAGGCGGGAGAGCAGCCTTGCGCTCAGTGGGACCAGGCTGCTCTCTGCTCTGCCACCAAAGCTAAGACTTTGGAAAGTCAAAATGATGCTTTGGATGCTAGAAATATAGCTCTGGAGCCTAAAAAGAGGCTTTCTGCCTCCAAAATGAGAGTTAGGACCCTCAAAATGGAACTGTGGGCCCTAAAAGAAGGTTGTGAGTGATAAAAGACAGGTTTGGATCCCATAAACGAGGGCTTCAGCCCTGAAAATGGGGCTCTGGGCACTCCAAAGGATAGGCTAGATGCTACAAGGGACGCTTTAGACCCTGAAAAGGAGGGGAACGACTTGGTTCCTCCATGGCCTCCAGAAATGGAGATTTCGTCCCAAATAGAGGGCTCTGGGCACTTCCAGTGGAGGCTTTCAGGTGTAAAAGAGGGCTTGGGACCCTTCAAAGTAGAGTTTAGACCCGCCAAAGGATGGCTTGGGGCTTAAGAATGCAACATTGGGCCCTGAAAATGGGGCTTTGGAAATTACATTGAGGCATTGAACCCTGAACTTCTGATGGTTTTAAGCCCTGAAGTGATGCTTTGGGTTTGAAAATCAGGGCTTTGTACTGTTGAAATGGGATTTTAGACCCTCAGAATGAAGCTTGGGACATCAAACAAACAAGGCTTCTAAGTCTAAAGGAGCAGTTTTGATTCTACATGGAGGCTTTGGCTCCTGAAAAGCAGGGTTTTGAAGATAAAGATGAGGGTTGAGACCTCAAATGGAGACTTTGGACCCTATAAACAATGCTTTGGACTCTGAAAAGGAGGCTCTGCACCTTCAAAATGATGCTATGAGCCCTGGGTTTGGAACTTAGAAATGAGGGTTTGTACCCTAAAAAGGAGGCTTTGGGTCCTAAAAAGAAGGCATTAAAACCTACAATAAAAGTTTGGACACTAAAGATGAGTCCTGGAGACCAAGCGCCACCCCCACCCCGTCCCTTGGCAATGACAGACTCACAGCTGAGGATGGTGGCCCTCTTGCAGGGGCGGGCGCTGGCGGCGGCGGGGCAGAGAGCGGTGCAGAGGAGGTGCAGGCGGCCTCGCTGTCGCAGCCCTCGTGGAGGCAAGGGCAGGTCTGGCCCCGTCTCAGCAGGGCGGGCAGCATCAGGAAGGAGATGATGTGCAGGAGCTGTGGGGATGGGGGAGAGCATCAGCCCTGGGACGCCCCTGCTCCGGGGGGCAGACCCCAGCCCCACATCCCCCCCGTCCTCGCCACCTCAGGGCAGACACTGGACGGCAGCCACGTCCTGCCCCTCCTCACCACCCTGCAGGCTGCTGCGGGGTCGCTGGGGCTGCGCGGAGGGGATGTGGGGGAGCCGATGGCCCCAGGGCAAGCATCACCCCCACCCAGCCTTGTCCACCCCACCGCCACCCCGGCGGCCTCAGCATCATGGAGACGGGGGGTTCCAGAACACGGGGACAGCTGGGGGGTGCAGAGGAGACAGAGAGGAGCGCTGCAAGGGGGGAGGAGGGGCCCTGGGCCTGGTCCAGGGGCTGCTCGGCCTCGGGGAAGGCCCCACAGGAGCCATGGTGAAGCTGGGCCTGGCTGCAATCGGGGCCCGCCTCCTTCCCATGTAGTCTTGGCCGGCAGAGGTCGGGAGGGCTGTCAGTCTCCTCCCCTGAGGTGCTGCTGCCTCTGATTGGCCCCCTTGTGGTCAGGCTGCTGGGTTACAGTGCCTGCCCTTCACCTGAGGGAATGACCTGCCATTGGCTGCCAGGGCTGTCACTCTGCCCAGATGCAATGCCCACCCGCCCCTGAGGTGCTGCTGCCTCTGATTGGACCCCAGGTGGTCAGGCTGCTGGGCTGCAGTGCCTGCCCTTCACCTGAAGTGATGACCTGCCATTGGCTGACAGTGCTGTCACTCTGCCCAGATGCAGTGCCCACCCTCCCCTGAGGTGACGCTGCCTCTGATTGGCCCCCTTGTGGTCAGGCTGCTGGGTTACAGTGCCTGCCCTTCACCTGAGGGAATGACCTGCCATTGGCTGCCAGGGCTGTCACTCTGCCCAGATGCAATGCCCACCCGCCCCTGAGGTGCTGCTGCCTCTGATTGGACCCCAGGTGGTCAGGCTGCTGGGCTGCAGTGCCTGCCCTTCACCTGAAGTGATGACCTGCCATTGGCTGACAGTGCTGTCACTCTGCCCAGATGCAGTGCCCACCCTCCCCTGAGGTGCTGCTCTCCGCTATTGGCTGCCTGAGGGGCCGCTCTCCCCTCCGCCGGTGCCTGCCCTGCTCCCGGGCGATGTGGTGATGAACTCCACAGGGTGGGCTGGGTGCTCGCGGTGACCCTGTGGGCACGGCAGAGCAGGGAGCTTCGGCTGGGGAGGGAGCGGCAGCCATCGCCCCGTCCAACCGCCCGCCCTGCAGGGCTGGCCCGGCCTGACAGCAGAGCATGGAGGGCACTGCCCAAAGGGCTCCTGGGCACGGACAGGCCGGGGGCACCGACCGCCTCTCAGGCAGCCTGTCCCAGCGCCCGGCCGCCCTCTCGGTGCAGAAACGGATCCTTGAGCCCAGCTGAACCTGCCCTGACGCAGCTCTGGGCCGTTCCCACGCATCCTGTCCCTGGACCCCAGCAGCAGAGCTCAGCACCTCCCTCTCACGTCCCCTCCTGGGGAAGCTGTGGAGAGCGGTGAAGTGGGACAGGGAAATACGCGGCTGTGGGCAAGGACAGACAGGTTGGGGCCCCAAAAATGAGGATTTGGGCCCTGAAAATGAGGCTTTGCAGGTGAGGACTCTGGACTGAGGCACAGGGAACCTTCCCCCGGCTCAGGGCAAGGCTGCGCCAGCCCAGAGCACGCAGGAGGTGGCCACCTCTGCACCGCGGCACGAGTGGCGACTCGCTGGCTTGGCAGGGCGCGGGGCCTTTCCATGCCCGGGGGTGTCTGGGCAGGCTGCCTAAAGCGTCTCCCCTCCTCCTCCCCTCCAGGTCTCTGTGCTCCAGCGGGGCAGCTGGGGCTCTGCTGTAAGGACACCCGGGGTCAGCATGCGCTGTGCTGCCTTGGGCTGCTGGGAAGGGATGGCATTGGGATGCTCCCCGGGCAACCCTGCTTCCCCCGGGGGCTGCCATTTCCCATTTTCCCACCCAGCTGCCAGGCAGCCATGCTGCTGTCGGAGGGGCAGGCTCTGCTCCAGGCCCCGGCTGAGGTGAGGCTGACACTGCCCTACCAAAGCCCTCCTGCTACACAGCTGTGGGATTCTGGGAGAAGGTGAGCACACAGGGTGTGTGCAAAGCAGTAACATTTGAGCACCTGCTTCTTGTCAGCATCCACACCTTCCCGAGCTCACACTCCTTCTGTCTCCTCCTCTGGTGATATTTCCACATTTCTTCTCTCAGTCTAGGTTTCTCCTGGAGAAGAGAGGTTGTACAATATGTTGGAAATACCTGTGGTCGTGCCACCCCTACACAAAGAAAAACTTTTTCTTCACTATTCAGGAGCTTAGCCCAGACGTATCAAGCACATTACCCAGGACTAGGAGCCAGGAGATTCCAGAAGCTGAGTTTCAGCTCTAGAGAAGAGTTGTTTTGTGATCTGGGATGACCCCACCTTCCTCCATCACTTTCTCTGTTGGCCAAATGACCAGTGAAACGCCGGCCTGCCTGAGGTGAAGCTGAAGGACTTGTTTCTCTTGGTAAGGGCTTGGGCTGGCAGAAGTCACTCTGTGCCTGCCAAACAAGTCCCTTTTGGGAACTCACCTCTTGCAGTCGTGGAACCCCAGCCACTGACGTAGCAGCTTCTCAGCTGCGACACTCTCAGCCAGGCGTCGGGCACACAGGCAAGCTGCACGTAGTAGCCGCACTGGACAGGCTGGTCCAATTCCAGCAAGGCAATGTCGTTCCTGTTCGTGATGTTGTCCCCAGAATGACCCCAGCTCTTCCTTCAGATATTGCTGAAGTCTGGCCACCTCTCACACCATTCCCCCTTAACTTCTGGTGACATCTGGCTCTTCCTCATGGCACTGTAACTCCTGCCAGCTTTCTTTCATATTTCCAATTAGCAGATGCTTCAACCAGGTCCTAATCATCATCCCCAGAGTTGTCTGCACGCCACATCATTATTTTGCGTCCTCTTTCTAGCCTCAATGTGCCAGTCTTCTTCATGCCATGGTGGCTCTGAGCACGCTCCTGTCTGACCAGGCATGGTGTCAGCCCTGCTGAGCGACTCTTGCCCTTTGTGCCCTCCTTGACTGCCTGCAGCCTCATTTTGCCGGGCATGGAAATGCTTGCCTTGCGCACGAGAGTGAATTGGACTCAGGCACGGTTAACTGTGAAACCTGGCAACTTTATTCCAAGAACTAGGTCAGCTTCAGCATTTGTGTGCACGGGGAGGAGAGCGGGCAGCACAGAGCAGGCCTTTGATGCTGAGGCTGCCTTTGGAGCAGCAGGCATTGCCCCAGAAGGAAATCATCATGGTCCAGTACAGCCTGCGCTGGTTCCTGTTGATCCTGCTCCTCAAGCCTTTTTTCCCCTGAGGAACTGCAGGAGCTCCTTCAGAAGAGTAAAGAATTCCACCAGCTTCTGGCGTGGAAATGGACAGGAGCTAATGCTGCCCGACTGTGTTGGTGCTGGTGTTGGCCTTGGCCTCTGAGAGGGGCTTGAGGTGGAGAGAAAATGACTCCATGGCCGTGCTGTTGGACTATCTCTTCTTGCTGAGCGCAGTCCCATCTGTAGCAGGATCCAGTCGTAGAAGTGCTGCGTGGAGGTGTAGACTCCAGGCTGGTTTGGTCTGGCACAGCCTCTCCCCCAGCTGGTCACTCCAACAAGCCAGAAGTAGTCGTAGGTGTTATCTTTGCAGACCAGAGGACCACCGCTGTCACCCTGCAGCGGAGGAGAGAGGGTTAAGGTGGTGTTGGGTGGCCCCGGTCAGCACTCTGGCTGGCTCCTTCTCTCCCGCAGCAGCTGCCAGAGCTGTCCTGACTGCACACAAAGGCTCTGCTCAGGTGCTGGAGCCTACAGAAGCTTGTCTGGCAGGGGGTGGTGGGCCAGTCAGGCAGGGCTCTCTCTCTGTCCTCTTTGCACAGTGATCCTGGATGTGTGGAAGGGGGATGTTGCAGGACTGGGCTCTGGAGCTGTGGGCTGCCAAGAGCACTAGATGGGCTTTGTGGGCAGAGAGCCAGGCCTCTGGGACAAGGGCGGCCCTGGGCAAGGACCTGCATCTGGGCAAGGGGAGGTGAACCCCAAGAGTGGAGGGGACCCAGCAGTGGCAGGCTGACTTGCCAGGCAAAGCACGCGCTGGGGCAGGTTTGGGCGGTTGCCACAGGGCTGCCTGTGCTGTTGGGGGTGGACTTGTAGCACGCTCCTACCTGGCAGGTGTCGATGCCGCCCTGCGGATAGCCAGCACACAAGTTGTGGCTGTGGATGGCCCCTCCGTACCAGCGGCTGCTGTTGCAGAGCTTGATATCGATGAGGCGGACCTTGGCCTCCTGCAGGACATAACTTGGTCCCCCAGCTGTCAGCACAGAAAGGAGTTAACAGCCAGCAGCTCGCTGCCACTTCTCCTCTCCTCCCCTCCCCATGCCCCCGGCGTCTGGCTGAAGCCCTGCCCTAGGGCTGGGCTTTGCGTCTCCAGAGGCCCTGTGCCGCTGCTGTCTCCCTTCTGTCTTGCTTGGGGTAATGGGCCAGGCCCACCTCTCCATCGGCATGCACCCCGCAGCCCGACTCTGGCTTTCGCCTCTGCTGTCAGGAAGCCCACCCCGCCTCCCCAGTGTGCCCAGCCTGCGCTCAGGACACCCCTCCCTTTTGGGAACTCACCTCTTGCAGTCGTGGAACCCCAGCCACTGACGTAGCAGCTTCTCAGCTGCGACACTCTCAGCCAGGCGTCGGGCACACAGGCAAGCTGCACGTAGTAGCCGCACAGGACAGGCTGGTCCAATTCCAGCAAGGCAATGTCGTTCCTCTGCGTGATGTTGTAGTAGTGCTCGTGAACCAGTAGTCGCTTAATAGTGCGCACTTGGGTCTCAGGGCCCAGCTGAGTCAAGTGGCTGGCCCCGATCACCACGTGCCACATGGTGATGTGCCTGCAAGGCAGGTGGAGAGAGGGGTCAGAGGGAGCGCAGCCACGTGCTGCAAGCAGCCCAGCAGTTGCCTGCCTTCTGCTGCACAGGGCAGAGAGGAAGGCAGCGCTACGGAGCGTGCGACTGCCCTAGCACGCCTTGGGCACAAGGAGTCTCGGGCGGGAGGCTGCTAGGAAGCCGTGGCGTGAGCCCAGCCCTCTCGCGAGCAGTCTCTCAGCTGGGCTTGGCAGTGCCCAGGCACTGGGCGTGCTGCAGGGAAGCGGGATGGCGCTAGCACGTGCTGCTGTGGAGCGGGCACGTGCTAGTGCTGTGGGGCTGTTCCCTGGTCCTCCTTACCCGGGCGTGATGAAGCAGTGGGCTGCTGTCAGCACCCACTGTGGGCTGATGAGCGACCCTCCGCAGACATGCGCCATGCCTCCTATGATGGGCTTCTGGATGCTGACGATCCAGGGCCAGGCCCCTAGCTGGGCATCGGTGCCACCCACGACGCGTGACATGCCGTAGTAAGAATCCACGGGCCGGTGCCCGCAGGTCCCTCTGTAAGCAGAAACTGATGAATGTCCTGCTCGGTGGCTTGCTGCTGTTCAGGCTGCAGGTCAGCCCCCTTCCCCCCCACCAGGCGCTGCATGGACAGCAGGGCCGCGGAACCCTGTGGGGCATGCGTCCATCTACCCCTGTTTGTGCTTGAGCCCCGTAGGCGAGTTGTGCCAGCGGCCTGGCTGCTGGCAAGGAACTGAGGCTCCCACATGGCGTTTGGGAAGCTTTGGTGTGGCCAGGGGGAAAAGCGAGCACCCGCCAGTGAAGCCCACAAGGGCTGCCCCAGCTCCCTCCCAGAGCCTCGGGCCACTTACCCACAGTTGTCCCACATGCCGTACGCCGGCCAGCACACGGCCAGCAGGACCAGGACGGGGAGAAAATTCATGGCTGCCAGCGGCACGTGGCAGCTGCAAGAAGCGAGAGCTGGTGGCCAGCAGTGCAGCAGCCGACGTAGTGCCTGCAGCAGTCCCGCTGCCCAGGGAACCCTTGGCCCCGTGGCTGATGTCACAGAGTGGCTGGTTCCGGGTGCTGGGCACGGTGGATTCTAGGGGCGGGCGGGCAACATGGAGGGTTCCGAGCAGGAGGGGAGGCAGAAGCTGGGCTCGGACACCCCCAGCAGACCCCCGCTGAATGCTCCGCTTGCGGGACGAGGCTCTGCAGACCTCGTGGCAGGCAGCAGCGCCTGCCTCCCAGTGCTGCCTGCTAACAGCTAGCCGGGAAAACCAAGTGTGGCACCATAGCCTCTTTGGGAAGTTCACTGCCACCCCGCTCTGCGCAGCCGCTTGCCACCAGGTCCTTCCCAAAGAAACTGACACCGCAGAACGGAACTACTACAGGCAGTAGGCACCTGGTTGGGGGCTGAAGAGCCAATCTGCTTACAGCCGCGGCAGGCAAGCAGGGATGTGCAAGCCAAATCAACCAAGCATAGCCAAGCACTGCCATCCTGTCCTGCACAAAGCACAGCGAAACACAGATGGAGCACGCTCCACGCTGGCTCTGTCTGCCACCGCAACGCCCTCTGACAGGCTCCGTGTCCTTGCTGCCTACCAGCTACATTGCTCTTCTGGGCCAACACAGGTGCGGGCAGTCGCACTGCCTGCTATGCGTGGCCACAGACGTGCAATTGGAAGCAGCATGGCTTCATAGGCACTAGAAGATGTCCCCAAACAAACCGCACTCCACGCTGCTTTGGTTTTCAAAAATTGACCTGAAGGTGGTGCCCGATATCTGCTTAGAGCAGGCAGAAGATGGCCTTGGAGAATGTAACTTGTCTTCTGTGGATACTCTGTGATGCCAGCAGCAGATTTTTGCAGGTGGTTAAGAGGGAATGGTGTGAGAGGTGGGCACACTTCAGCAATATGTGAAGGAAGAGCTGGGGTCATTCTGAGGAGAGCACTCTGGCAGAGACAGCTTTGCTTGTTTGGCTGAGCCCTGTCCCTAATCACCACAGCCCCCAAACAGGTAGTGCAGAGGGGACGTGCCTAGGTGGGAAGCAGCTCGGGGTATGCGTGGTCAAGCACCTCCAAGTCCTTCCTGACTCCAGCAGGTGGAGATGTGGCCGGTGGTTGGCAGGCCTGGTCCTCTTGTAAGGTCTGTGAATGCTGGGGCTGATCAGTCAGGTAGGCTGCAGCCACATGCCACCCACGGGACTGAAAAGGTCTCTGTCCTCTTGCTCGAGAGCTAGGCCAGCTTCAGGTTCGCTAGTGCACTGCGCACGCACACAGCGCTCCCACCAGGAGCTGGCCCGAGACACTCGGTCTTTCCAACTGCGGGGTCCCTATGACCTGTGTTCCCTTCTGCCATCGCCAGCAGCCAGGCCGCTAGACCCACCCCTCTAGCAGGTACAGAGCGGGGCCACACAGAAAAGGATGTGGAATGGCTCTCAAGAAGAAGGTCGGACAGGCTGTGGGGAGTAGGGACAGGGTTCAGCCAAACAAGCAAACCAACCGGCACTTTGCTTATGCTCAAGCACGAGCTTCTTGAGCCCCCCTTCTCTCCATTTTCCACACTTATTCATCCCCCTCGACTTCCTTGGCTCCTCACTTTCTCTGCCCTTGTCTCCTCCCAATCAAGGGACCTAGCCCCGCCTACTAGTCCCCCTTGCTCCCAGGTCTGTCACATCTGGGAACAGATTGGGTCTTTCAGGGGCTGTTAGCTAGGTCATCTTGGCCTTGCGTGGCATTACTGCAGTGGTTTCCTGGCTACAGCTGTCCCTGCCAGAGTCCTCTCCCCAGAATGACCCCGGCTCTTCCTTCAGATATTGCTGAAGTCTGGCCACCTCTCACACCATTCCCCCTTAACTTCTGGTGACATCTGGCTCTTCCTCATGGCACTGTAACTCCTGCCAGCTTTCTTTCATCTTTCCATTTAGTGCAGCCTGCTGTAGGTGACCCTGCTTCGGCGGGGGGGTTGGACTAGATGACCCACAGAGGTCCCTTCCAACCCCTACTATTCTGTGATTCTGTGATTCTGTGAAAGGCTTCAACCAGGTCCTAATCATCATCCCCAGAGTTGTCTGCATGTCACATCATTATTTTGCATCCTCTTTCTAGCCTCAATGTGCCAGTCTTCTTCATGCCATGGTGGCTCTGAGCACGCTCCTGTCTGACCAGCCATGGTGTCAGCCCTGCTGAGCGACTCTTGCCCTTTGTGCCCTCCTTGACTGCCTGCAGCCTCATTTTGCCGGGCGTGGAAATCCTTGCCTTGCGCACGAGAGTGAATTGGACTCAGGCACGGTTAACTGTGAAACCTGGCAACTTTATTCCAAGAACTAAGTCAGCTTCAGCATTTGTGTGCACTGGGAAGTGTTGCGGAGGAAGAACCGGACTCGACACGATGATCAATGTGATCACGTACAAGCCGTTTATTAGCCTCAGATAGCTCACTTTTATATTCCCCACTACATACGCGGCGATCCCCCATTGGTGATAATCAATTTAACTCACATAGTAACTCGATTATGATTGGTGTGCGTCACTAGCTCACGCGCACTGCTCGTGGCCTTCTTGCAGGCGGCAAGTTCCTCTTCGGCATCTGGGAGTTGTTTGTCTCTGCATTCTTACTTCCTCATTCCAACCGCAGTTTGTCCTCTGGATGCCCTTGCGGCCTTATGCTAAGGCTCTGCGGCCTTAGGCTAAGGCTTCATGGCCTTCTAGAGAAATGCTGGATTGCTCACATGTCCCCAGTCCTTTAACGCTTCATCCTCCACAGGGAGGAGAGCGGGCAGCACAGAGCAGGCCTTTGATGCCGAGGCTGCCTTTGGAGCAGCAGGCATTGCCCCAGAAGGAAATCATCATGGTCCAGTGCAGCCTGCGCTGGTTCCTGTTGATCCTGCTCCTCAAGCCTTTTTTCCCCTGAGGAACTGCAGGAGCTCCTTCAGAAGAGTAAAGAATTCCACCAGCTTCTGGCGTGGAAATGGACAGGAGCTAATGCTGCCCGACTGTGTTGGTGCTGGTGTTGGCCTTGGCCTCTGAGAGGCGCTTGAGGTGGAGAGAAAATGACTCCATGGCCGTGCTGTTGGACTATCTCTTCTTGCTGAGCGCAGTCCCATCTGTAGCAGGATCCAGTCGTAGAAGTGCTGCGTGGAGGTGTAGACTCCAGGCTGGTTTGGTCTGGCACAGCCTCTCCCCCAGCTGGTCACTCCAACAAGCCAGAAGTAGTCGTAGGTGTTATCTTTGCAGACCAGAGGACCACCGCTGTCACCCTGCAGCGGAGGAGAGAGGGTTAAGGTGGTGTTGGGTGGCCCCTGTCAGCACTCTGGCTGGCTCCTTCTCTCCCGCAGCAGCTGCCAGAGCTGTCCTGACTGCACACAAAGGCTCTGCTCAGGTGCTGGAGCCTACAGAAGCTTGTCTGGCAGGGGGTGGTGGGCCAGTCAGGCAGGGCTCTCTCTCTGTCCTCTTTGCACAGTGATCCTGGATGTGTGGAAGGGGGATGTTGCAGGACTGGGCTCTGGAGCTGTGGGCTGCCAAGAGCACTAGATGGGCTTTGTGGGCAGAGAGCCAGGCCTCTGGGACAAGGGCGGCCCTGGGCAAGGACCTGCATCTGGGCAGGGGGAGGTGAACCCCAAGAGTGGAGGGGACCCAGCAGTGGCAGGCTGACTTGCCAGGCAAAGCACGCGCTGGGGCAGGTTTGGGCGGTTGCCACAGGGCTGCCTGTGCTGTTGGGGGTGGACTTGTAGCACGCTCCTACCTGGCAGGTGTCGATGCCGCCCTGCGGATAGCCAGCACACAAGTTGTGGCTGTGGATGGCCCCTCCGTACCAGCGGCTGCTGTTGCAGAGCTTGATATCGATGAGGCGGACCTTGGCCTCCTGCAGGACATAACTTGGTCCCCCAGCTGTCAGCACAGAAAGGAGTTAACAGCCAGCAGCTCGCTGCCAGTTCTCCTCTCCTCCCCTCCCCATGCCCCCGGCGTCTGGCTGAAGCCCTGCCCTAGGGCTGGGCTTTGCGTCTCCAGAGGCCCTGTGCCGCTGCTGTCTCCCTTCTGTCTTGCTTGGGGTAATGGGCCAGGCCCACCTCTCCATCGGCATGCACCCCGCAGCCCGACTCTGGCTTTCGCCTCTGCTGTCAGGAAGCCCACCCCGCCTCCCCAGTGTGCCCAGCCTGCGCTCAGGACACCCCTCCCTTTTGGGAACTCACCTCTTGCAGTCGTGGAACCCCAGCCACTGACGTAGCAGCTTCTCAGCTGCGACACTCTCAGCCAGGCGTCGGGCACACAGGCAAGCTGCACGTAGTAGCCGCACAGGACAGGCTGGTCCAATTCCAGCAAGGCAATGTCGTTCCTCTGCGTGATGTTGTAGTAGTGCTCGTGAACCAGTAGCCGCTTAATAGTGCGCACTTGGGTCTCAGGGCCCAGCTGAGTCAAGTGGCTGGCCCCGATCACCACGTGCCACATGGTGATGTGCCTGCAAGGCAGGTGGAGAGAGGGGTCAGAGGGAGCGCAGCCACGTGCTGCAAGCAGCCCAGCAGTTGCCTGCCTTCTGCTGCACAGGGCAGAGAGGAAGGCAGCGCTACGGAGGGTGCGACTGCCCTAGCACGCCTTGGGCACAAGGAGTGTCGGGCGGGAGGCTGCTAGGAAGCCGTGGCGTGAGCCCAGCCCTCTCGCGAGCAGTCTCTCAGCTGGGCTTGGCAGTGCCCAGGCACTGGGCGTGCTGCAGGGAAGCGGGATGGCGCTAGCACGTGCTGCTGTGGAGCGGGCACGTGCTAGTGCTGTGGGGCTGTTCCCTGGTCCTCCTTACCCGGGCGTGATGAAGCAGTGGGCTGCTGTCAGCACCCACTGTGGGCTGATGAGCGACCCTCCGCAGACATGCGCCATGCCTCCTATGATGGGCTTCTGGATGCTGACGATCCAGGGCCAGGCCCCTAGCTGGGCATCGGTGCCACCCACGACGCGTGACATGCCGTAGTAAGAATCCACGGGCCGGTGCCCGCAGGTCCCTCTGTAAGCAGAAACTGATGAATGTCCTGCTCGGTGGCTTGCTGCTGTTCAGGCTGCAGGTCAGCCCCCTTCCCCCCCACCAGGCGCTGCATGGACAGCAGGGCCGCGGAACCCTGTGGGGCATGCGTCCATCTACCCCTGTTTGTGCTTGAGCCCCGCAGGCGAGTTGTGCCAGCGGCCTGGCTGCTGGCAAGGAACTGAGGCTCCCACATGGCGTTTGGGAAGCTTTGGTGTGGCCAGGGGGAAAAGCGAGCACCCGCCAGTGAAGCCCACAAGGGCTGCCCCAGCTCCCTCCCAGAGCCTCGGGCCACTTACCCACAGTTGTCCCACATGCCGTACGCCGGCCAGCACACGGCCAGCAGGACCAGGACGGGGAGAAAATTCATGGCTGCCAGCGGCACGTGGCAGCTGCAAGAAGCGAGAGCTGGTGGCCAGCAGTGCAGCAGCCGACGTAGTGCCTGCAGCAGTCCCGCTGCCCAGGGAACCCTTGGCCCCGTGGCTGATGTCACAGAGTGGCTGGTTCCGGGTGCTGGGCACGGTGGATTCTAGGGGGGGGCGGGCAACATGGAGGGTTCCGAGCAGGAGGGGAGGCAGAAGCTGGGCTCGGACACCCCCAGCAGACCCCCGCTGAATGCTCCGCTTGCGGGACGAGGCTCTGCAGACCTCGTGGCAGGCAGCAGCGCCTGCCTCCCAGTGCTGCCTGCTAACAGCTAGCCGGGAAAACCAAGTGTGGCACCATAGCCTCTTTGGGAAGTTCACTGCCACCCCGCTCTGCGCAGCCGCTTGCCACCAGGTCCTTCCCAAAGAAACTGACACCGCAGAACGGAACTACTACAGGCAGTAGGCACCTGGTTGGGGGCTGAAGAGCCAATCTGCTTACAGCCGCGGCAGGCAAGCAGGGATGTGCAAGCCAAATCAACCAAGCATAGCCAAGCACTGCCATCCTGTCCTGCACAAAGCACAGCGAAACACAGATGGAGCACGCTCCACGCTGGCTCTGTCATTGCCAAGGGACGGGGTGGGGGTGGCGCTTGGTCATTCTCGAGTGTTTAGTTTTCTAAGGTATTTTGTTTTATAATATGTTGCATGTAGATTACTGTATGTAGAGTATGCATTGCTCTGTACAGTACGTATTGTGTAGTTTGTATTGTTTTGCAGCCATTGTGGGTATTGTGGGTATGGTAGGTATGGGACTGCGCTATACAGTTTATTATTGTCTGTATTATATTGTACCCCGAACGGGAGCGACCTTTTCCAGAACCACCCAATGCTCCTGCAGACCATGCAGCCCTGGGTCCAGCAGGAGCTGGAGCAGATCTTTGACAACAGGGGGTTGGAGTCAGCCATGGTGGAAGACACCATCATGGCCATGTTGACCAAGATGCCCCCGACCCCGCTGCCTCCTGAGGAGGGTCTCTGCCTCCCCCGGCAGCCCTGCGAGATCCGGCACGGACGAGCTCCTCGGCACCTCATGCGCCGCTGTTGGTGGGCACCTGGCAGCTGCCCCGCTGCTCCCGCTGCCATCCCCACGGAGCAAGAAGAGCCCCAGGAGGAGCCTGGGGAGGCTGTGCCCAGGCCCTCCACTACCAGCTGGGGCAGGGAACGCCCCCGGGGGGCCACGGCCACCCCCAAAGAGGAGCACCAGCAGCTCTGAGGACTCTCCAGCCAACAAGAGGCCAGCACCACACCAGGGACCCTGGAGGGGCCCTCGCCAGACGGCCGAACCAGGACTGGGCCACCAGCTGCGGCACACGCTGGCCCTCAAGGGCTCCCAGATCCCATTAGCCAAATAAAAGAATCGCATGCAAATGACAGAAAAAGTCTCAGTGTTACCAACAGCGCAGATGGCTTTGCTGTCCTCACCCTTTTTAGCTTTTCTTTTACAGGGAGGGGTGGGATGTGAACGCTGAGGGGTCCTTCTGCGCGTGCCAGGCACTATTTTGTTGTTCTCCCCCAAGGCAAGTGCTGCCCAGCTCCAGGCCTGCAGCTCTGCACTGGTCCCGGGGCAGATGTCTCCAGCCCGGGGGTCTCCAGGGCCAGCCCGTGCCCCATCGCTCAGCACCCCACGCCTGTCCCCCTCTTCCCGCACCCTCTGCCCCCACGTCTCGGGGCGCTGCTCCCCGACCAGCCTGCACTGCTGGGCGCAGCCTCGCGACGGTGGCACCCAAAACCCTGCTCCTGCACAGAGTCACGACGTGGTGCTGCTCTCTGCACCAGCCCAGGGTCGCACCCTGCCCCAGCAGAGCCCCAACAAGTGCAGCCAGGGGAAGCGCAGAGTCCTGGCCCTGGGGAGGTCACTACCAATAGAGCTTTGGATCCTAAAAAGATGCTTTCTGCTCTGAAAGTGAGGGTTTAAACCCTAACAAGGGAACGGTGTGCCCTAAGAAAGTCTATGGCTAATAAAAGACAGCTTTGGACCCAAAAAAATGAGGATTTCCGCCCTGCAAATAAGGCTCTGGGATCTAAAACGGATGGAGAGTGTCTACAAATGACGCTTTGGGCCCTGCAAAGGAGGGGAACCTCTTGGTTCCTCTGTTGCCCCATAAAACGAAACACTCCAGTGCAGGCCTAGAGCTGTAAGAGGGGTTTGGCCCTAGAAGTGAGACTTTGGACTCTCCAAAAAAGAGTTTGGGCCTGAAGCATGGGGCATTGGGATGTGAAAATAAGGCTTTGGAAATGAAAATGAGATGCTGAACCCTCAAATCAGGACTTTTGCCCTCACATGATGTTTTGGTGCCAAAAGCTAGGGCTCTGTATGCTAAAAACAGGTCTTTGGAGCCTCCAAATGAGGCTTCGGTCATTAAACAAGTGAGGCTTTGTACCCAAAATGAGCAGTTTGGATGCTAAAATGAGGCTTTGGACCCTCCAGCTTGCCGACTGGATCCTCTAAATTAGGCTATGGATCCAGATAATGAGGCTTTGGTGCCATGAAAGGAGACTTTAGACCCTACAAATAAGGCTTTGGACTCTAAAAAGGAGCCCTTTGACACTCAGATCAGACTTTGGGCCTTCAAGAGAATGCTTTGGTCCCTTAAAAGGAGTCTGTGAATTGTAAAAGCGAAGCTTGCAACTTATCAATGAGGGTTTGACCCTGCAAAGGAGGGTTTGGACCCTAAAAAAAGGCTTGGTGCCCTCCAGATGGTGCTATCACCATCGACCTCTTGTAGGACAGAAAGAGGTCTTGTGAGGCAGCAGTTGCGTCCCACTGTGCAGGCTTTGAGCCAGCCCTGGGGACTCAGCTGACCAGCAGGTTGTCACTGGAGGACACTGGGGCTGCAAGGGTACGCATTTCCCAGCCATCACTTAGCTGCAGGGAGATCTGCTTTGACGGCCCCAGGCCAGAAGGACACGCACTGCACAGGCGGGCATTCACAGAGGCGTCTCTTGGACTTGCCAGGGCAGGAATCACCGAGGGCAGAGGACAACAGCCCAAGAGCAGGGAAGTGCTGGCCTGTTTTTCAAGCCAAGGCGGCAATTTCACCTGCAGGGGCTCTCCTGAGCAGCGGCACAAGTGCCAGCTGGCTGAAAGCATGCACAGCTCGCTCAAGGGCTGGGCTGAGTGCTTCGTGCCCCACTAACGCAGGGCAAAAACAAAGCGTGCTCACCTCGCCTGAACGAGCGGCTGCAGAGCTGTCACTCCCCGGGTCCAGGCGGGATCTCCACGTGTGCCCTGGGACACCCACGGGTGCGTACGCTGGAGCCGCACACTTCCCATGCCTGGTGACGGAGGGCTCCACGCACGCCGGAGGAGCTGGAGAGCAGCAAGGCAGACGCTCAGTGCCCTCAGCACCAGGGCCGAGCCCTGCTCTCGCAGCAGCACGGGGCAGAGCCATCTCCCCGTTCCCCTGGGCAGCTGTCCCCAGCGCTCCACAGGCAAACTGCCAGGGCGGTGTGTTAGGGGTTGGAAGGGACCTCTGTGGGTCATCGCGTGGGCAGCGGTGTGCAGAGCAACGGCGGGCTGAGGGCAGCCGAGGCAGGAGAGCAGCCTTGCGCTCAGTGGGACCAGGCTGCTCTCTGCTCTGCCACCAAAGCTAAGACTTTGGAAAGTCAAAATGATGCTTTGGATGCTAGAAATATAGCTCTGGAGCCTAAAAAGAGGCTTTCTGCCTCCAAAATGAGAGTTAGGACCCTCAAAATGGAACTGTGGGCCCTAAAAGAAGGTTGTGAGTGATAAAAGACAGGTTTGGATCCCATAAACGAGGGCTTCAGCCCTGAAAATGGGGCTCTGGGCACTCCAAAGGATAGGCTAGATGCTACAAGGGACGCTTTAGACCCTGAAAAGGAGGGGAACGACTTGGTTCCTCCATGGCCTCCAGAAATGGAGATTTCGTCCCAAATAGAGGGCTCTGGGCACTCCAGTGGAGGCTTTCAGGTGTAAAAGAGGGCTTGGGACCCTTCAAAGTAGAGTTTAGACCCGCCAAAGGATGGCTTGGGGCTTAAGAATGCAACATTGGGCCCTGAAAATGGGGCTTTGGAAATTACATTGAGGCATTGAACCCTGAACTTCTGATGGTTTTAAGCCCTGAAGTGATGCTTTGGGTTTGAAAATCAGGGCTTTGTACTGTTGAAATGGGATTTTAGACCCTCAGAATGAAGCTTGGGACATCAAACAAACAAGGCTTCTAACTCTAAAGGAGCAGTTTTGATTCTGCATGGAGGCTTTGGCTCCTGAAAAGCAGGGTTTTGAAGATAAAGATGAGGGTTGAGACCTCAAATGGAGACTTTGGACCCTATAAACAATGCTTTGGACTCTGAAAAGGAGGCTCTGCACCTTCAAAATGATGCTATGAGCCCTGGGTTTGGAACTTAGAAATGAGGGTTTGTACCCTAAAAAGGAGGCTTTGGGTCCTAAAAAGAAGGCATTAAAACCTACAATAAAAGTTTGGACACTAAAGATGAGTCCTGGAGACCAAGCGCCACCCCCACCCCGTCCCTTGGCAATGACAGACTCACAGCTGAGGATGGTGGCCCTCTTGCAGGGGCGGGCGCTGGCGGCGGCGGGGCAGAGAGCGGTGCAGAGGAGGTGCAGGCGGCCTCGCTGTCGCAGCCCTCGTGGAGGCAGCGGCAGGTCTGGCCCCGTCTCAGCAGGGCGGGCAGCGTCAGGAAGGAGATGATGTGCAGGAGCTGTGGGGATGGGGGAGAGCATCAGCCCTGGGACGCCCCTGCTTCGGGGGGCAGACCCCAGCCCCACATCCCCCCCGTCCTCGCCACCTCAGGGCAGACACTGGACGGCAGCCACGTCCTGCCCCTCCTCACCACCCTGCAGGCTGCTGCGGGGTCGCTGGGGCTGCGCGGAGGGGATGTGGGGGAGCCGATGGCCCCAGGGCAAGCATCACCCCCACCCAGCCTTGTCCACCCCACCGCCACCCCGGCGGCCTCAGCATCATGGAGACGGGGGGTTCCAGAACACGGGGACAGCTGGGGGGTGCAGAGGAGACAGAGAGGAGCGCTGCAAGGGGGGAGGAGGGGCCCTGGGCCTGGTCCAGGGGCTGCTCGGCCTCGGGGAAGGCCCCACAGGAGCCATGGTGAAGCTGGGCCTGGCTGCAATCGGGGCCCGCCTCCTTCCCATGTAGTCTTGGCCGGCAGAGGTCGGGAGGGCTGTCAGTCTCCTCCCCTGAGGTGACGCTGCCTCTGATTGGCCCCCTTGTGGTCAGGCTGCTGGGTTACAGTGCCTGCCCTTCACCTGAGGGAATGACCTGCCATTGGCTGCCAGGGCTGTCACTCTGCCCAGATGCAATGCCCACCCGCCCCTGAGGTGCTGCTGCCTCTGATTGGACCCCAGGTGGTCAGGCTGCTGGGCTGCAGTGCCTGCCCTTCACCTGAAGTGATGACCTGCCATTGGCTGACAGTGCTGTCACTCTGCCCAGATGCAGTGCCCACCCTCCCCTGAGGTGCTGCTCTCCGCTATTGGCTGCCTGAGGGCCCGCTCTCCCCTCCGCCGGTGCCTGCCCTGCTCCCAGGCGATGTGGTGATGAACTCCACAGGGTGGGCTGGGTGCTCGCGGTGACCCTGTGGGCACGGCAGAGCAGGGAGCTTCCGCTGGGGAGGCAGTGGCAGCCATCGCCCCATCCAACCGCCCGCCCTGCAGGGCTGGCCCGGCCTGACAGCAGAGCATGGAGGGCACTGCCCAAAGGGCTCCTGGGCACGGACAGGCCGGGGGCACCGACCGCCTCTCAGGCAGCCTGTCCCAGCGCCCGGCCGCCCTCTCGGTGCAGAAACGGATCCTTGAGCCCAGCTGAACCCGCCCTGACGCAGCTCTGGGCCGTTCCCACGCATCCTGTCCCTGGACCCCAGCAGCAGAGCTCAGCACCTCCCTCTCACGTCCCCTCCTGGGGAAGCTGTGGAGAGCGGTGAAGTGGGACAGGGAAATACGCGGCTGTGGGCAAGAACAGACAGGTTGGGGCCCCAAAAATGAGGATTTTGGCCCTGAAAATGAGGCTTTGCAGGTGAGGACTCTGGACTGAGGCACAGGGAACCTTCCCCCGGCTCAGGGCAAGGCTGCGCCAGCCCAGAGCACGCAGGAGGTGGCCGCCTCTGCACCGCGGCACGAGTGGCGACTCGCCGGCTTGGCAGGGCGCGGGGCCTTTCCATGCCCGGGGGTGTCTGGGGAGGGGGCAGGCTGCCTAAAGCGTCTCCCCTCCTCCTCCCCTCCAGGTCTCTGTGCTCCAGCGGGGCAGCTGGGGCTCTGCTGTAAGGACACCCGGGTCAGCATGCGCTGTGCTGCCTTGGGCTGCTGGGAAGGGATGGCATTGGGATGCTCCCCGGGCAACCCTGCTTCCCCCGGGGGCTGCCATTTCCCATTTTCCCACCCAGCTGCCAGGCAGCCATGCTGCTGTCGGAGGGGCAGGCTCTGCTCCAGGCCCCGGCTGGGGTGAGGCTGACACTGCCCTACCAAAGCCCTCCTGCTACACAGCTGTGGGATTCTGGGAGAAGGTGAGCACACAGGGTGTGTGCAAAGCAGTAACATTTGAGCACCTGCTTCTTGTCAGCATCCACACCTTCCCGAGCTCACACTCCTTCTGTCTCCTCCTCTGGTGATATTTCCACATTTCTTCTCTCAGTCTAGGTTTCTCCTGGAGAAGAGAGGCTGTACAATATGTTGGAAATACCTGTGGTCGCGCCACCCCTACACAAAGAAAAACTTTTTCTTCACGATTCAGGAGCTTAGCCCAGACGTATCAAGCACATTACCCAGGACTAGGAGCCAGGAGATTCCAGAAGCTGAGTTTCAGCTCTAGAGAAGAGTTGTTTTGTGATCTGGGATGACCCCACCTTCCTCCATCACTTTCTCTGTTGGCCAAATGACCAGTGAAACGCCGACCTGCCTGAGGTGAAGCTGAAGGACTTGTTTCTCTTGGTAAGGGCTTGGGCTGGCAGAAGTCACTCTGTGCCTGCCAAACAAGTCCCTTTTGGGAACTCACCTCTTGCAGTCGTGGAAGCCTAGCCACTGACGTAGCAGCTTCTCAGCTGCGACACTCTCAGCCAGGCGTCGGGCACACAGGCAAGCTGCACGTAGTAGCCGCACTGGACAGGCTGGTCCAATTCCAGCAAGGCAATGTCGTTCCTGTTCGTGATGTTGTCCCCAGCATGACCCCAGCTCTTCCTTCAGATATTGCTGAAGTCTGGCCACCTCTCACACCATTCCCCCTTAACTTCTGGTGACATCTGGCTCTTCCTCATGGCACTGTAACTTTTGCCAGCTTTCTTTCATATTTCCAATTAGCAGATGCTTCAACCAGGTCCTAATCATCATCCCCAGAGTTGTCTGCATGCCACATCATTATTTTGCGTCCTCTTTCTAGCCTCAATGTGCCAGTCTTCTTCATGCCATGGTGGCTCTGAGCACGCTCCTGTCTGACCAGGCATGGTGCCAGCCCTGCTGAGCGACTCTTGCCCTTTGTGCCCTCCTTGACTGCCTGCAGCCTCATTTTGCCGGGCGTGGAAATGCTTGCCTTGCGCACGAGAGTGAATTGGACTCAGGCACGGTTAACTGTGAAACCTGGCAACTTTATTCCAAGAACTAAGTCAGCTTCAGCATTTGTGTGCACGGGGAGGAGAGCGGGCAGCACAGAGCAGGCCTTTGATGCCGAGGCTGCCTTTGGAGCAGCAGGCATTGCCCCAGAAGGAAATGATCATGGTCCAGTGCAGCCTGCGCTGGTTCCTGTTGATCCTGCTCCTCAAGCCTTTTTTCCCCTGAGGAACTGCAGGAGCTCCTTCAGAAGAGTAAAGAATTCCACCAGCTTCTGGCGTGGAAATGGACAGGAGCTAATGCTGCCCGACTGTGTTGGTGCTGGTGTTGGCCTTGGCCTCTGAGAGGCGCTTGAGGTGGAGAGAAAATGACTCCATGGCCGTGCTGTTGGACTATCTCTTCTTGCTGAGCGCAGTCCCATCTGTAGCAGGATCCAGTCGTAGAAGTGCTGCGTGGAGGTGTAGACTCCAGGCTGGTTTGGTCTGGCACAGCCTCTCCCCCAGCTGGTCACTCCAACAAGCCAGAAGTAGTCGTAGGTGTTATCTTTGCAGACCAGAGGACCACCGCTGTCACCCTGCAGCGGAGGAGAGAGGGTTAAGGTGGTGTTGGGTGGCCCCGGTCAGCACTCTGGCTGGCTCCTTCTCTCCCGCAGCAGCTGCCAGAGCTGTCCTGACTGCACACAAAGGCTCTGCTCAGGTGCTGGAGCCTACAGAAGCTTGTCTGGCAGGGGGTGGTGGGCCAGTCAGGCAGGGCTCTCTCTCTGTCCTCTTTGCACAGTGATCCTGGATGTGTGGAAGGGGGATGTTGCAGGACTGGGCTCTGGAGCTGTGGGCTGCCAAGAGCACTAGATGGGCTTTGTGGGCAGAGAGCCAGGCCTCTGGGACAAGGGCGGCCCTGGGCAAGGACCTGCATCTGGGCAAGGGGAGGTGAACCCCAAGAGTGGAGGGGACCCAGCAGTGGCAGGCTGACTTGCCAGGCAAAGCACGCGCTGGGGCAGGTTTGGGCGGTTGCCACAGGGCTGCCTGTGCTGTTGGGGGTGGACTTGTAGCACGCTCCTACCTGGCAGGTGTCGATGCCGCCCTGCGGATAGCCAGCACACAAGTTGTGGCTGTGGATGGCCCCTCCGTACCAGCGGCTGCTGTTGCAGAGCTTGATATCGATGAGGCGGACCTTGGCCTCCTGCAGGACATAACTTGGTCCCCCAGCTGTCAGCACAGAAAGGAGTTAACAGCCAGCAGCTCGCTGCCAGTTCTCCTCTCCTCCCCTCCCCATGCCCCCGGCGTCTGGCTGAAGCCCTGCCCTAGGGCTGGGCTTTGCGTCTCCAGAGGCCCTGTGCCGCTGCTGTCTCCCTTCTGTCTTGCTTGGGGTAATGGGCCAGGCCCACCTCTCCATCGGCATGCACCCCGCAGCCCGCCTCTGGCTTTCGCCTCTGCTGTCAGGAAGCCCACCCCGCCTCCCCAGTGTGCCCAGCCTGCGCTCAGGACACCCCTCCCTTTTGGGAACTCACCTCTTGCAGTCGTGGAACCCCAGCCACTGACGTAGCAGCTTCTCAGCTGCGACACTCTCAGCCAGGCGTCGGGCACACAGGCAAGCTGCACGTAGTAGCCGCACAGGACAGGCTGGTCCAATTCCAGCAAGGCAATGTCGTTCCTCTGCGTGATGTTGTAGTAGTGCTCGTGAACCAGTAGCCGCTTAATAGTGCGCACTTGGGTCTCAGGGCCCAGCTGAGTCAAGTGGCTGGCCCCGATCACCACGTGCCACATGGTGATGTGCCTGCAAGGCAGGTGGAGAGAGGGGTCAGAGGGAGCGCAGCCACGTGCTGCAAGCAGCCCAGCAGTTGCCTGCCTTCTGCTGCACAGGGCAGAGAGGAAGGCAGCGCTACGGAGGGTGCGACTGCCCTAGCACGCCTTGGGCACAAGGAGTGTCGGGCGGGAGGCTGCTAGGAAGCCGTGGCGTGAGCCCAGCCCTCTCGCGAGCAGTCTCTCAGCTGGGCTTGGCAGTGCCCAGGCACTGGGCGTGCTGCAGGGAAGCGGGATGGCGCTAGCACGTGCTGCTGTGGAGCGGGCACGTGCTAGTGCTGTGGGGCTGTTCCCTGGTCCTCCTTACCCGGGCGTGATGAAGCAGTGGGCTGCTGTCAGCACCCACTGTGGGCTGATGAGAGACCCTCCGCAGACATGCGCCGTGCCTCCTATGATGGGCTTCTGGATGCTGACGATCCAGGGCCAGGCCCCTAGCTGGGCATCGGTGCCACCCACGACGCGTGACATGCCGTAGTAAGAATCCACGGGCCGGTGCCCGCAGGTCCCTCTGTAAGCAGAAACTGATGAATGTCCTGCTCGGTGGCTTGCTGCTGTTCAGGCTGCAGGTCAGCCCCCTTCCCCCCCACCAGGCGCTGCATGGACAGCAGGGCCGCGGAACCCTGTGGGGCATGCGTCCATCTACCCCTGTTTGTGCTTGAGCCCCGTAGGCGAGTTGTGCCAGCGGCCTGGCTGCTGGCAAGGAACTGAGGCTCCCACATGGCGTTTGGGAAGCTTTGGTGTGGCCAGGGGGAAAAGCGAGCACCCGCCAGTGAAGCCCACAAGGGCTGCCCCAGCTCCCTCCCAGAGCCTCGGGCCACTTACCCACAGTTGTCCCACATGCCGTACGCCGGCCAGCACACGGCCAGCAGGACCAGGACGGGGAGAAAATTCATGGCTGCCAGCGGCACGTGGCAGCTGCAAGAAGCGAGAGCTGGTGGCCAGCAGTGCAGCAGCCGACGTAGTGCCTGCAGCAGTCCCGCTGCCCAGGGAACCCTTGGCCCCGTGGCTGATGTCACAGAGTGGCTGGTTCCGGGTGCTGGGCACGGTGGATTCTAGGGGGGGGCGGGCAACATGGAGGGTTCCGAGCAGGAGGGGAGGCAGAAGCTGGGCTCGGACACCCCCAGCAGACCCCCGCTGAATGCTCTGCTTGCGGGACGAGGCTCTGCAGACCTCGTGGCAGGCAGCAGCGCCTGCCTCCCAGTGCTGCCTGCTAACAGCTAGCCGGGAAAACCAAGTGTGGCACCATAGCCTCTTTGGGAAGTTCACTGCCACCCCGCTCTGCGCAGCCGCTTGCCACCAGGTCCTTCCCAAAGAAACTGACACCGCAGAACGGAACTACTACAGGCAGTAGGCACCTGGTTGGGGGCTGAAGAGCCAATCTGCTTACAGCCGCGGCAGGCAAGCAGGGATGGGCAAGCCAAATCAACCAAGCATAGCCAAGCACTGCCATCCTGTCCTGCACAAAGCACAGCGAAACACAGATGGAGCACGCTCCACGCTGGCTCTGTCATTGCCAAGGGACGGGGTGGGGGTGGCGCTTGGTCATTCTCGAGTGTTTAGTTTTCTAAGGTATTTTGTTTTATAATATGTTGCATGTAGATTACTGTATGTAGAGTATGCATTGCTCTGTACAGTACGTATTGTGTAGTTTTTATTGTTTTGCAGCCATTGTGGGTATTGTGGGTATGGTAGGTATGGGACTGCGCTATACAGTTTATTATTGTCTGTATTATATTGTGCCCCGAACGGGATGGACCTTTTCCAGAACCACCCAATGCTCCTGCAGACCATGCAGCCCTGGGTCAAGCAGGAGCTGGAGCAGATCTTTGACAACAGGGGGTTGGAGGCAGCCATGGTGGAAGACACCATCATGGCCATGTTGACCAAGATGCCCCCGACCCCGCTGCCTCCTGAGGAGGGTCTCTGCCTCCCCCGGCAGCCCTGCGAGATCCGGCACGGACGAGCTCCTCGGCACCTCATGCGCCGCTGTTGGTGGGCACCTGGCAGCTGCCCCGCTGCTCCCGCTGCCATCCCCACGGAGCAAGAAGAGCCCCAGGAGGAGCCTGGGGAGGCTGTGCCCAGGCCCTCCACTACCAGCTGGGGCAGGGAACGCCCCCGGGGGGCCACGGCCACCCCCAAAGAGGAGCACCAGCAGCTCCGAGGACTCTCCAGCCAACAAGAGGCCAGCACCACACCAGGGACCCTGGAGGGGCCCTCGCCAGACGGCCGAACCAGGACTGGGCCACCAGCTGCGGCACACGCTGGCCCTCAAGGGCTCCCAGATCCCATTAGCCAAATAAAAGAATCGCATGCAAATGACAGAAAAAGTCTCAGTGTTACCAACAGCGCAGATGGCTTTGCTGTCCTCACCCTTTTTAGCTTTTCTTTTACAGGGAGGGGTGGGATGTGAACGCTGAGGGGACCTTCTGCGCGTGCCAGGCACTATTTTGTTGTTCTCCCCCAAGGCAAGTGCTGCCCAGCTCCAGGCCTGCAGCTCTGCACTGGTCCCGGGGCAGATGTCTCCAGCCCGGGGGTCTCCAGGGCCAGCCCGTGCCCCATCGCTCAGCACCCCACGCCTGTCCCCCTCTTCCCGCACCCTCTGCCCCCACGTCTCGGGGCGCTGCTCCCCGACCAGCCTGCACTGCTGGGCGCAGCCTCGCGACGGTGGCACCCAAAACCCTGCTCCTGCACAGAGTCACGACGTGGTGCTGCTCTCTGCACCAGCCCAGGGTCGCACCCTGCCCCAGCAGAGCCCCAACAAGTGCAGCCAGGGGAAGCGCAGAGTCCTGGCCCTGGGGAGGTCACTACCAATAGAGCTTTGGATCCTAAAAAGATGCTTTCTGCTCTGAAAGTGAGGGTTTAAACCCTAACAAGGGAACGGTGTGCCCTAAGAAAGTCTATGGTTAATAAAAGACAGCTTTGGACCCAAAAAAATGAGGATTTCCGCCCTGCAAATAAGGCTCTGGGATCTAAAATGGATGGAGAGTGTCTAGAAATGACGCTTTGACCTCAAATGGAGACTTTGGACCCTATAAACAATGCTTTGGACTCTGAAAAGGAGGCTCTGCACCTTCAAAATGATGCTATGAGCCCTGGGTTTGGAACTTAGAAATGAGGGTTTGTACCCTAAAAAGGAGGCTTTGGGTCCTAAAAAGAAGGCATTAAAACCTACAATAAAAGTTTGGACACTAAAGATGAGTCCTGGAGACCAAGCGCCACCCCCACCCCGTCCCTTGGCAATGACAGACTCACAGCTGAGGATGGTGGCCCTCTTGCAGGGGCGGGCGCTGGCGGCGGCGGGGCAGAGAGCGGTGCAGAGGAGGTGCAGGCGGCCTCGCTGTCGCAGCCCTCGTGGAGGCAGCGGCAGGTCTGGCCCCGTCTCAGCAGGGCGGGCAGCGTCAGGAAGGAGATGATGTGCAGGAGCTGTGGGGATGGGGGAGAGCATCAGCCCTGGGACGCCCCTGCTTCGGGGGGCAGACCCCAGCCCCACATCCCCCCCGTCCTCGCCACCTCAGGGCAGACACTGGACGGCAGCCACGTCCTGCCCCTCCTCACCACCCTGCAGGCTGCTGCGGGGTCGCTGGGGCTGCGCGGAGGGGATGTGGGGGAGCCGATGGCCCCAGGGCAAGCATCACCCCCACCCAGCCTTGTCCACCCCACCGCCACCCCGGCGGCCTCAGCATCATGGAGACGGGGGGTTCCAGAACACGGGGACAGCTGGGGGGTGCAGAGGAGACAGAGAGGAGCGCTGCAAGGGGGGAGGAGGGGCCCTGGGCCTGGTCCAGGGGCTGCTCGGCCTCGGGGAAGGCCCCACAGGAGCCATGGTGAAGCTGGGCCTGGCTGCAATCGGGGCCCGCCTCCTTCCCATGTAGTCTTGGCCGGCAGAGGTCGGGAGGGCTGTCAGTCTCCTCCCCTGAGGTGCTGCTGCCTCTGATTGGCCCCCTTGTGGTCAGGCTGCTGGGTTACAGTGCCTGCCCTTCACCTGAGGGAATGACCTGCCATTGGCTGCCAGGGCTGTCACTCTGCCCAGATGCAATGCCCACCCGCCCCTGAGGTGCTGCTGCCTCTGATTGGACCCCAGGTGGTCAGGCTGCTGGGCTGCAGTGCCTGCCCTTCACCTGAGGGAATGACCTGCCATTGGCTGACAGTGCTGTCACTCTGCCCAGATGCAGTGCCCACCCTCCCCTGAGGTGACGCTGCCTCTGATTGGCCCCCTTGTGGTCAGGCTGCTGGGTTACAGTGCCTGCCCTTCACCTGAGGGAATGACCTGCCATTGGCTGCCAGGGCTGTCACTCTGCCCAGATGCAATGCCCACCCGCCCCTGAGGTGCTGCTGCCTCTGATTGGACCCCAGGTGGTCAGGCTGCTGGGCTGCAGTGCCTGCCCTTCACCTGAAGTGATGACCTGCCATTGGCTGACAGTGCTGTCACTCTGCCCAGATGCAGTGCCCACCCTCCCCTGAGGTGCTGCTCTCCGCTATTGGCTGCCTGAGGGCCCGCTCTCCCCTCCGCCGGTGCCTGCCCTGCTCCCAGGCGATGTGGTGATGAACTCCACAGGGTGGGCTGGGTGCTCGCGGTGACCCTGTGGGCACGGCAGAGCAGGGAGCTTCCGCTGGGGAGGCAGTGGCAGCCATCGCCCCATCCAACCGCCCGCCCTGCAGGGCTGGCCCGGCCTGACAGCAGAGCATGGAGGGCACTGCCCAAAGGGCTCCTGGGCACGGACAGGCCGGGGGCACCGACCGCCTCTCAGGCAGCCTGTCCCAGCGCCCGGCCGCCCTCTCGGTGCAGAAACGGATCCTTGAGCCCAGCTGAACCCGCCCTGACGCAGCTCTGGGCCGTTCCCACGCATCCTGTCCCTGGACCCCAGCAGCAGAGCTCAGCACCTCCCTCTCACGTCCCCTCCTGGGGAAGCTGTGGAGAGCGGTGAAGTGGGACAGGGAAATACGCGGCTGTGGGCAAGAACAGACAGGTTGGGGCCCCAAAAATGAGGATTTTGGCCCTGAAAATGAGGCTTTGCAGGTGAGGACTCTGGACTGAGGCACAGGGAACCTTCCCCCGGCTCAGGGCAAGGCTGCGCCAGCCCAGAGCACGCAGGAGGTGGCCGCCTCTGCACCGCGGCACGAGTGGCGACTCGCCGGCTTGGCAGGGCGCGGGGCCTTTCCATGCCCGGGGGTGTCTGGGGAGGGGGCAGGCTGCCTAAAGCGTCTCCCCTCCTCCTCCCCTCCAGGTCTCTGTGCTCCAGCGGGGCAGCTGGGGCTCTGCTGTAAGGACACCCGGGGTCAGCATGCGCTGTGCTGCCTTGGGCTGCTGGGAAGGGATGGCATTGGGATGCTCCCCGGGCAACCCTGCTTCCCCCGGGGGCTGCCATTTCCCTTTTTCCCACCCAGCTGCCAGGCAGCCATGCTGCTGTCGGAGGGGCAGGCTCTGCTCCAGGCCCCGGCTGAGGTGAGGCTGACACTGCCCTACCAAAGCCCTCCTGCTACACAGCTGTGGGATTCTGGGAGAAGGTGAGCACACAGGGTGTGTGCAAAGCAGTAACATTTGAGCACCTGCTTCTTGTCAGCATCCACACCTTCCCGAGCTCACACTCCTTCTGTCTCCTCCTCTGGTGATATTTCCACATTTCTTCTCTCAGTCTAGGTTTCTCCTGGAGAAGAGAGGTTGTACAATATGTTGGAAATACCTGTGGTCGCGCCACCCCTACACAAAGAAAAACTTTTTCTTCACGATTCAGGAGCTTAGCCCAGACGTATCAAGCACATTACCCAGGACTAGGAGCCAGGAGATTCCAGAAGCTGAGTTTCAGCTCTAGAGAAGAGTTGTTTTGTGATCTGGGATGACCCCACCTTCCTCCATCACTTTCTCTGTTGGCCAAATGACCAGTGAAACGCCGGCCTGCCTGAGGTGAAGCTGAAGGACTTGTTTCTCTTGGTAAGGGCTTGGGCTGGCAGAAGTCACTCTGTGCCTGCCAAACAAGTCCCTTTTGGGAACTCACCTCTTGCAGTCGTGGAACCCCAGCCACTGACGTAGCAGCTTCTCAGCTGCGACACTCTCAGCCAGGCGTCGGGCACACAGGCAAGCTGCACGTAGTAGCCGCACAGGACAGGCTGGTCCAATTCCAGCAAGGCAATGTCGTTCCTCTGCGTGATGTTGTAGTAGTGCTCGTGAACCAGTAGCCGCTTAATAGTGCGCACTTGGGTCTCAGGGCCCAGCTGAGTCAAGTGGCTGGCCCCGATCACCACGTGCCACATGGTGATGTGCCTGCAAGGCAGGTGGAGAGAGGGGTCAGAGGGAGCGCAGCCACGTGCTGCAAGCAGCCCAGCAGTTGCCTGCCTTCTGCTGCACAGGGCAGAGAGGAAGGCAGCGCTACGGAGGGTGCGACTGCCCTAGCACGCCTTGGGCACAAGGAGTGTCGGGCGGGAGGCTGCTAGGAAGCCGTGGCGTGAGCCCAGCCCTCTCGCGAGCAGTCTCTCAGCTGGGCTTGGCAGTGCCCAGGCACTGGGCGTGCTGCAGGGAAGCGGGATGGCGCTAGCACGTGCTGCTGTGGAGCGGGCACGTGCTAGTGCTGTGGGGCTGTTCCCTGGTCCTCCTTACCCGGGCGTGATGAAGCAGTGGGCTGCTGTCAGCACCCACTGTGGGCTGATGAGCGACCCTCCGCAGACATGCGCCATGCCTCCTATGATGGGCTTCTGGATGCTGACGATCCAGGGCCAGGCCCCTAGCTGGGCATCGGTGCCACCCACGACGCGTGACATGCCGTAGTAAGAATCCACGGGCCGGTGCCCGCAGGTCCCTCTGTAAGCAGAAACTGATGAATGTCCTGCTCGGTGGCTTGCTGCTGTTCAGGCTGCAGGTCAGCCCCCTTCCCCCCCACCAGGCGCTGCATGGACAGCAGGGCCGCGGAACCCTGTGGGGCATGCGTCCATCTACCCCTGTTTGTGCTTGAGCCCCGTAGGCGAGTTGTGCCAGCGGCCTGGCTGCTGGCAAGGAACTGAGGCTCCCACATGGCGTTTGGGAAGCTTTGGTGTGGCACAGATGGAGCACGCTCCACGCTGGCTCTGTCTGCCACCGCAACGCCCTCTAACAGGCTCCGTGTCCTTGCTGTCTACCAGCTACATTGCTCTTCTGGGCCAACACAGGTGCGGGCAGTCGCACTGCCTGCTATGCGTGGCCACAGACGTGCAATTGGAAGCAGCATGGCTTCATAGGCACTAGAAGATGTCCCCAAACAAACCGTACTCCACGCTGCTTTGGTTTTCAAAAATTGACCTGAAGGTGGTGCCCGATATCTGCTTAGAGCAGGCAGAAGATGGCCTTGGAGAATGTAACTTGTCTTCTGTGGATACTCTGTGATGCCAGCAGCAGATTTTTGCAGGTGGTTAAGAGGGAATGGTGTGAGAGGTGGGCACACTTCAGCAATATGTGAAGGAAGAGCTGGGGTCATTCTGAGGAGAGCACTCTGGCAGAGACAGCTTTGCTTGTTTGGCTGAGCCCTGTCCCTAATCACCACAGCCCCCAAACAGGTAGTGCAGAGGGGACGTGCCTAGGTGGGAAGCAGCTCGGGGTATGCGTGGTCAAGCACCTCCAAGTCCTTCCTGACTCCAGCAGGTGGAGATGTGGCCGGTGGTTGGCAGGCCTGGTCCTCTTGTAAGGTCTGTGAATGCTGGGGCTGATCAGTCAGGTAGGCTGCAGCCACATGCCACCCACGGGACTGAAAAGGTCTCTGTCCTCTTGCTCGAGAGCTAGGCCAGCTTCAGGTTCGCTAGTGCACTGCGCACGCACACAGCGCTCCCACCAGGAGCTGGCCCGAGACACTCGGTCTTTCCAACTGCGGGGTCCCTATGACCTGTGTTCCCTTCTGCCATCGCCAGCAGCCAGGCCGCTAGACCCACCCCTCTAGCAGGTACAGAGCGGGGCCACACAGAAAAGGATGTGGAATGGCTCTCAAGAAGAAGGTCGGACAGGCTGTGGGGAGTAGGGACAGGGTTCAGCCAAACAAGCAAACCAACCGGCACTTTGCTTATGCTCAAGCACGAGCTTCTTGAGCCCCCCTGCTCTCCATTTTCCACACTTATTCATCCCCCTCGACTTCCTTGGCTCCTCACTTTCTCTGCCCTTGTCTCCTCCCAATCAAGGGACCTAGCCCCGCCTACTAGTCCCCCTTGCTCCCAGGTCTGTCACATCTGGGAACAGATTGGGTCTTTCAGGGGCTGTTAGCTAGGTCATCTTGGCCTTGCGTGGCATTACTGCAGTGGTTTCCTGGCTACAGCTGTCCCTGCCAGAGTCCTCTCCCCAGAATGACCCCGGCTCTTCCTTCAGATATTGCTGAAGTCTGGCCACCTCTCACACCATTCCCCCTTAACTTCTGGTGACATCTGGCTCTTCCTCATGGCGCTGTAACTCCTGCCAGCTTTCTTTCATCTTTCCATTTAGCAAAGGCTTCAACCAGGTCCTAATCATCATCCCCAGAGTTGTCTGCATGTCACATCATTATTTTGCATCCTCTTTCTAGCCTCAATGTGCCAGTCTTCTTCATGCCACGGTGGCTCTGAGCACGCTCCTGTCTGACCAGGCATGGTGCCAGCCCTGCTGAGCGACTCTTGCCCTTTGTGCCCTCCTTGACTGCCTGCAGCCTCATTTTGCCGGGCGTGGAAATCCTTGCCTTGCGCACGAGAGTGAATTGGACTCAGGCACGGTTAACTGTGAAACCTGGCAACTTTATTCCAAGAACTAGGTCAGCTTCAGCATTTGTGTGCACTGGGAAGTGTTGCGGAGGAAGAACCGGACTCGACACGATGATCAATGTGATCACGTACAAGCCGTTTATTAGCCTCAGATAGCTCACTTTTATATTCCCCACTACATACGCGGCGATCCCCCATTGGTGATAATCAATTTAACTCACATAGTAACTCGATTATGATTGGTGTGCGTCACTAGCTCACGCGCACTGCTCGTGGCCTTCTTGCAGGCGGCAAGTTCCTCTTCGGCATCTGGGAGTTGTTTGTCTCTGCATTCTTACTTCCTCATTCCAACCGCAGTTTGTCCTCTGGATGCCCTTGCGGCCTTATGCTAAGGCTCTGCGGCCTTAGGCTAAGGCTTCATGGCCTTCTAGAGAAATGCTGGATTGCTCACATGTCCCCAGTGCTTTAATGCTTCATCCTCCACAGGGAGGAGAGCGGGCAGCACAGAGCAGGCCTTTGATGCTGAGGCTGCCTTTGGAGCAGCAGGCATTGCCCCAGAAGGAAATGATCATGGTCCAGTGCAGCCTGCGCTGGTTCCTGTTGATCCTGCTCCTCAAGCCTTTTTTCCCCTGAGGAACTGCAGGAGCTCCTTCAGCCGAGTAAAGAATTCCACCAGCTTCTGGCGTGGAAATGGACAGGAGCTAATGCTGCCCGACTGTGTTGGTGCTGGTGTTGGCCTTGGCCTCTGAGAGGGGCTTGAGGTGGAGAGAAAATGACTCCATGGCCGTGCTGTTGGACTATCTCTTCTTGCTGAGCGCAGTCCCATCTGTAGCAGGATCCAGTCGTAGAAGTGCTGCGTGGAGGTGTAGACTCCAGGCTGGTTTGGTCTGGCACAGCCTCTCCCCCAGCTGGTCACTCCAACAAGCCAGAAGTAGTCGTAGGTGTTATCTTTGCAGACCAGAGGACCACCGCTGTCACCCTGCAGCGGAGGAGAGAGGGTTAAGGTGGTGTTGGGTGGCCCCGGTCAGCACTCTGGCTGGCTCCTTCTCTCCCGCAGCAGCTGCCAGAGCTGTCCTGACTGCACACAAAGGCTCTGCTCAGGTGCTGGAGCCTACAGAAGCTTGTCTGGCAGGGGGTGGTGGGCCAGTCAGGCAGGGCTCTGTCCTCTTTGCACAGTGATCCTGGATGTGTGGAAGGGGGATGTTGCAGGACTGGGCTCTGGAGCTGTGGGCTGCCAAGAGCACTAGATGGGCTTTGTGGGCAGAGAGCCAGGCCTCTGGGACAAGGGCGGCCCTGGGCAAGGACCTGCATCTGGGCAAGGGGAGGTGAACCCCAAGAGTGGAGGGGACCCAGCAGTGGCAGGCTGACTTGCCAGGCAAAGCACGCGCTGGGGCAGGTTTGGGCGGTTGCCACAGGGCTGCCTGTGCTGTTGGGGGTGGACTTGTAGCACACTCCTACCTGGCAGGTGTCGATGCCGCCCTGCGGATAGCCAGCACACAAGTTGTGGCTGTGGATGGCCCCTCCGTACCAGCGGCTGCTGTTGCAGAGCTTGATATCGATGAGGCGGACCTTGGCCTCCTGCAGGACATAACTTGGTCCCCCAGCTGTCAGCACAGAAAGGAGTTAACAGCCAGCAGCTCGCTGCCAGTTCTCCTCTCCTCCCCTCCCCATGCCCCCGGCGTCTGGCTGAAGCCCTGCCCTAGGGCTGGGCTTTGCGTCTCCAGAGGCACTGTGCCGCTGCTGTCTCCCTTCTGTCTTGCTTGGGGTAATGGGCCAGGCCCACCTCTCCATCGGCATGCACCCCGCAGCCCGACTCTGGCTTTCGCCTCTGCTGTCAGGAAGCCCACCCCGCCTCCCCAGTGTGCCCAGCCTGCGCTCAGGACACCCCTCCCTTTTGGGAACTCACCTCTTGCAGTCGTAGAACCCCAGCCACTGACGTAGCAGCTTCTCAGCTGCGACACTCTCAGCCAGGCGTCGGGCACACAGGCAAGCTGCACGTAGTAGCCGCACAGGACAGGCTGGTCCAATTCCAGCAAGGCAATGTCGTTCCTCTGCGTGATGTTGTAGTAGTGCTCGAGAACCAGTAGCCGCTTAATAGTGCGCACTTGGGTCTCAGGGCCCAGCTGAGTCAAGTGGCTGGCCCCGATCACCACGTGCCACATGGTGATGTGCCTGCAAGGCAGGTGGAGAGAGGGGTCAGAGGGAGCGCAGCCACGTGCTGCAAGCAGCCCAGCAGTTGCCTGCCTTCTGCTGCACAGGGCAGAGAGGAAGGCAGCGCTACGGAGGGTGCGACTGCCCTAGCACGCCTTGGGCACAAGGAGTGTCGGGCGGGAGGCTGCTAGGAAGCCGTGGCGTGAGCCCAGCCCTCTCGCGAGCAGTCTCTCAGCTGGGCTTGGCAGTGCCCAGGCACTGGGCGTGCTGCAGGGAAGCGGGATGGCGCTAGCACGTGCTGCTGTGGAGCGGGCACGTGCTAGTGCTGTGGGGCTGTTCCCTGGTCCTCCTTACCCGGGCGTGATGAAGCAGTGGGCTGCTGTCAGCACCCACTGTGGGCTGATGAGCGACCCTCCGCAGACATGCGCCATGCCTCCTATGATGGGCTTCTGGATGCTGACGATCCAGGGCCAGGCCCCTAGCTGGGCATCGGTGCCACCCACGACGCGTGACATGCCGTAGTAAGAATCCACGGGCCGGTGCCCGCAGGTCCCTCTGTAAGCAGAAACTGATGAATGTCCTGCTCGGTGGCTTGCTGCTGTTCAGGCTGCAGGTCAGCCCCCTTCCCCCCCACCAGGCGCTGCATGGACAGCAGGGCCGCGGAACCCTGTGGGGCATGCGTCCATCTACCCCTGTTTGTGCTTGAGCCCCGTAGGCGAGTTGTGCCAGCGGCCTGGCTGCTGGCAAGGAACTGAGGCTCCCACATGGCGTTTGGGAAGCTTTGGTGTGGCACAGATGGAGCACGCTCCACGCTGGCTCTGTCATTGCCAAGGGACGGGGTGGGGGTGGCGCTTGGTCATTCTCGAGTGTTTAGTTTTCTAAGGTATTTTGTTTTATAATATGTTGCATGTAGATTACTGTATGTAGAGTATGCACTGTTCTGTACAGTACGTATTGTGTAGTTTTTATTGTTTTGCAGCCATTGTGGGTATTGTGGGTATGGTAGGTATGGGACTGCGCTATACAGTTTATTATTGTCTGTATTATATTGTACCCCGAACGGGATGGACCTTTTCCAGAACCACCCAATGCTCCTGCAGACCATGCAGCCCTGGGTCCAGCAGGAGCTGGAGCAGATCTTTGACAACAGGGGGTTGGAGGCAGCCATGGTGGAAGACACCATCATGGCCATGTTGACCAAGATGCCCCCGACCCTGCTGCCTCCTGAGGAGGGTCTCTGCCTCCCCCGGCAGCCCTGCGAGATCCGGCACGGACGAGCTCCTCGGCACCTCATGCGCCGCTGTTGGTGGGCACCTGGCAGCTGCCCCGCTGCTCCCGCTGCCATCCCCACGGAGCAAGAAGAGCCCCAGGAGGAGCCTGGGGAGGCTGTGCCCAGGCCCTCCACTACCAGCTGGGGCAGGGAACGCCCCCGGGGGGCCACGGCCACCCCCAAAGAGGAGCACCAGCAGCTCTGAGGACTCTCCAGCCAACAAGAGGCCAGCACCACACCAGGGACCCTGGAGGGGCCCTCGCCAGACGGCCGAACCAGGACTGGGCCACCAGCTGCAGCACACGCTGGCCCTCAAGGGCTCCCAGATCCCATTAGCCAAATAAAAGAATCGCATGCAAATGACAGAAAAAGTCTCAGTGTTACCAACAGCGCAGATGGCTTTGCTGTCCTCACCCTTTTTAGCTTTTCTTTTACAGGGAGGGGTGGGATGTGAACGCTGAGGGGTCCTTCTGCGCGTGCCAGGCACTATTTTGTTGTTCTCCCCCAAGGCAAGTGCTGCCCAGCTCCAGGCCTGCAGCTCTGCACTGGTCCCGGGGCAGATGTCTCCAGCCCGGGGGTCTCCAGGGCCAGCCCGTGCCCCATCGCTCAGCACCCCACGCCTGTCCCCCTCTTCCCGCACCCTCTGCCCCCACGTCTCGGGGCGCTGCTCCCCGACCAGCCTGCACTGCTGGGCGCAGCCTCGCGACGGTGGCACCCAAAACCCTGCTCCTGCACAGAGTCACGACGTGGTGCTGCTCTCTGCACCAGCCCAGGGTCGCACCCTGCCCCAGCAGAGCCCCAACAAGTGCAGCCAGGGGAAGCGCAGAGTCCTGGCCCTGGGGAGGTCACTACCAATAGAGCTTTGGATCCTAAAAAGATGCTTTCTGCTCTGAAAGTGAGGGTTTAAACCCTAACAAGGGAACGGTGTGCCCTAAGAAAGTCTATGGCTAATAAAAGACAGCTTTGGACCCCAAAAAATGAGGATTTCCGCCCTGCAAATAAGGCTCTGGGATCTAAAATGGATGGAGAGTGTCTAGAAATGACGCTTTGGGCCCTGCAAAGGAGGGGAACCTCTTGGTTCCTCTGTTGCCCCATAAAACGAAACACTCCAGTGCAGGCCTAGAGCTGTAAGAGGGGTTTGGCCCTAGAAGTGAGACTTTGGACTCTCCAAAAAAGAGTTTGGGCCTGAAGCATGGGGCGTTGGGATGTGAAAATAAGGCTTTGGAAATGAAAATGAGATGCTGAACCCTCAAATCAGGACTTTTGCCCTCACATGATGTTTTGGTGCCAAAAGCTAGGGCTCTGTATGCTAAAAACAGGTCTTTGGAGCCTCCAAATGAGGCTTCGGTCATTAAACAAGTGAGGCTTTGTACCCAAAATGAGCAGTTTGGATGCTAAAATGAGGCTTTGGACCCTCCAGCTTGCCGAGTGGATCCTCTAAATTAGGCTATGGATCCAGATAATGAGGCTTTGGTGCCATGAAAGGAGACTTTAGACCCTACAAATAAGGCTTTGGACTCTAAAAAGGAGCCCTTTGACACTCAGATCAGACTTTGGGCCTTCAAGAGAATGCTTTGGTCCCTTAAAAGGAGTCTGTGAATTGTAAAAGCGAAGCTTGCAACTTATCAATGAGGGTTTGACCCTGCAAAGGAGGGTTTGGACCCTAAAAAAAGGCTTGGTGCCCTCCAGATGGTGCTATCACCATCGACCTCTTGTAGGACAGAAAGAGGTCTTGTGAGGCAGCAGTTGCGTCCCACTGTGCAGGCTTTGAGCCAGCCCTGGGGACTCAGCTGACCAGCAGGTTGTCACTGGAGGACACTGGGGCTGCAAGGGTACGCATTTCCCAGCCATCACTTAGCTGCAGGGAGATCTGCTTTGACGGCCCCAGGCCAGAAGGACACGCACTGCACAGGCGGGCATTCACAGAGGCGTCTCTTGGACTTGCCAGGGCAGGAATCACCGAGGGCAGAGGACAACAGCCCAAGAGCAGGGAAGTGCTGGCCTGTTTTTCAAGCCAAGGCGGCAAATTCACCTGCAGGGGCTCTCCTGAGCAGCGGCACAAGTGCCAGCTGGCTGAAAGCATGCACAGCTCGCTCAAGGGCTGGGCTGAGTGCTTCGTGCCCCACTAACGCAGGGCAAAAACAAAGCGTGCTCACCTCGCCTGAACGAGCGGCTGCAGAGCTGTCACTCCCCGGGTCCAGGCGGGATCTCCACGTGTGCCCTGGGACACCCACGGGTGCGTACGCTGGAGCCGCACACTTCCCATGCCTGGTGACGGAGGGCTCCACGCACGCCGGAGGAGCTGGAGAGCAGCAAGGCAGACGCTCAGTGCCCTCAGCACCAGGGCCGAGCCCTGCTCTCGCAGCAGCACGGGGCAGAGCCATCTCCCCGTTCCCCTGGGCAGCTGTCCCCAGCGCTCCACAGGAAAACTGCCAGGGCGGTGTGTTAGGGGTTGGAAGGGACCTCTGTGGGTCATCGCGTGGGCAGCGGTGTGCAGAGCAACGGCGGGCTGAGGGCAGCCGAGGCAGGAGAGCAGCCTTGCGCTCAGTGGGACCAGGCTGCTCTCTGCTCTGCCACCAAAGCTAAGACTTTGGAAAGTCAAAATGATGCTTTGGATGCTAGAAATATAGCTCTGGAGCCTAAAAAGAGGCTTTCTGCCTCCAAAATGAGAGTTAGGACCCTCAAAATGGAACTGTGGGCCCTAAAAGAAGGTTGTGAGTGATAAAAGACAGGTTTGGATCCCATAAACGAGGGCTTCAGCCCTGAAAATGGGGCTCTGGGCACTCCAAAGGATAGGCTAGATGCTACAAGGGACGCTTTAGACCCTGAAAAGGAGGGGAACGACTTGGTTCCTCCATGGCCTCCAGAAATGGAGATTTCGTCCCAAATAGAGGGCTCTGGGCACTCCAGTGGAGGCTTTCAGGTGTAAAAGAGGGCTTGGGACCCTTCAAAGTAGAGTTTAGACCCGCCAAAGGATGGCTTGGGGCTTAAGAATGCAACATTGGGCCCTGAAAATGGGGCTTTGGAAATTACATTGAGGCATTGAACCCTGAACTTCTGATGGTTTTAAGCCCTGAAGTGATGCTTTGGGTTTGAAAATCAGGGCTTTGTACTGTTGAAATGGGATTTTAGACCGTCAGAATGAAGCTTGGGACATCAAACAAACAAGGCTTCTAAGTCTAAAGGAGCAGTTTTGATTCTACATGGAGGCTTTGGCTCCTGAAAAGCAGGGTTTTGAAGATAAAGATGAGGGTTGAGACCTCAAATGGAGACTTTGGACCCTATAAACAATGCTTTGGACTCTGAAAAGGAGGCTCTGCACCTTCAAAATGATGCTATGAGCCCTGGGTTTGGAACTTAGAAATGAGGGTTTGTACCCTAAAAAGGAGGCTTTGGGTCCTAAAAAGAAGGCATTAAAACCTACAATAAAAGTTTGGACACTAAAGATGAGTCCTGGAGACCAAGCGCCACCCCCACCCCGTCCCTTGGCAATGACAGACTCACAGCTGAGGATGGTGGCCCTCTTGCAGGGGCGGGCGCTGGCGGCGGCGGGGCAGAGAGCGGTGCAGAGGAGGTGCAGGCGGCCTCGCTGTCGCAGCCCTCGTGGAGGCAGCGGCAGGTCTGGCCCCGTCTCAGCAGGGCGGGCAGCGTCAGGAAGGAGATGATGTGCAGGAGCTGTGGGGATGGGGGAGAGCATCAGCCCTGGGACGCCCCTGCTTCGGGGGGCAGACCCCAGCCCCACATCCCCCCCGTCCTCGCCACCTTGTAACCACAGTGATGGAATTAGTTAATCATAAAGCACGAACAATGCTGCTATGTCTCTTGTACAGCCCTACCCATCTGAACATTAGGTCTGGGAACAGAGGGTTTAGTCCCTAGGTAATCATTAACGTTAAACAATAATGGTGAAGGGGATTTTTTTAATAGAAATAGCGTTACCAAATGATTGCAGGTGTATTTGTGGTACCTATCTATTGTGTGAATTAATTGAAGCAAAAAGTCATACATCTCTCCCCAAAGAAGGTAGTTTCAATTAAAACCAGCAGGTGCCTAGAACTGGTCAAGATGACCCGTGCCGCAGGGACAAGAGCCAGAAGAGGACTGAGTTTGCGCAGAAACTGTGATGAAGAGGATAAGCCTTCATCTTAGGACCCCCGACGACCACCACTAGGAGGCACTGCGCAAGTGCGGGTGGGAGGAGTGTATGAAAATGAACTGATTTGACTATGAAAGAAAGGGCTTATGTAATCAAATGAATACGTATATTTTGATCTATATAAACTGCACGGAAAGGGTATGGGGTATGCACGTTCGGCGGAATTATCCCCCATGCATCCGACGTCGCAATAAAGAATGCCTGCCTTTTAACACTACAGTGGTGTGACGAGGTTTTATTCCCGGATTTTTGGTGACAGTTTCTGGCGACCCAGATGGGACCCTGCTTGTGAATACCGACGGATCCGCGGGATCACGGGACCTCCAGCCGGCATCGAGGGATTCTCGAGGAGAACCTCTGATCCCCGGACCGAAGGATTCCAAGTAAGTCCCCTGGAATTTAATTAAGGCATTCTTTAGGTATAATATACGCCTGCTCGTAAATCGTGGTGAAAACCTCGTAGAGTTGGGCTGAAAGGTACCTTTGTGGAAAGTCTCTGCTCGGTGAAAGCCGGTGGAGCGGGGCCCAAGGGGGAGGTCTTCAACAGGGGGTTGAAGTCTCCAAGATCTCAGCAGGGGGCTGGGATCCCAAAAGGGAGCTCCAACAAGGGTTGGGGTCCCTCTGATTAGTGTTTGTGATATAGTGCACAATCACTACCACTGGTCATTTGAAGGATGGGCACCTTTCCGAGTAAAAGACCCATGCCAAGGGACACGCCTTTGGGATGTATTTTAAAGCACTGGAAAGAACTGGGGGGGGGCCCTTTAACTCGGAAGCAGTTAATTGAGTATTGTAATCATCGGTGGCCGTTATATACTCTAGATGACGGGGAGAAGTGGCCGGAGGATGGGACACTGTGTTATAATACCATTTTGCAATTAATGTTGTTTTGTAAAAGGGAAAATAAATAGAAAAAAATGACATATGTAGATTTGTTTTTCTCGTTAAGAAATCATTCGAAATGGCAAAGGCAGTGTAGGATACATCCGCGCGGTTCTATGGTAATGGCTTTAAAGAAAGGAAACTGCGAAAAGGGTTCAAAGAAATGTTGCGTCGCTTGTAGTGTTGGCAAAGAGTGTTTGAAATATGAGCCTGAGGAGGATGATGTTGAATTAAGAGTGGCACCGCATCGGAGATGGGGGGATAATTAGGAAGAGGAATCCGAGATCGTTAGCCCTTCCACCTCCCCTCTGGGGGAGGGTGCGAGAGGATTTAGCCCGGTTTCGGGAAGGACACAGGGAAGGACGGGGCGGGGGGGGGGGTACCAGAATCGGCTTCTCCCCTCCAAGCCCCTCTCTGAAAAGACAGAGAATGAGGAAGTAAAATTTTTAATAAATACAAGAACCACTTATTTGGTATTAAACACATGTAAAGGGAAATATAGTCATAAATCTGTAGATGTTGTTGGTGCGACAGGGTAAAAAGAAAATTAACCTTTCTTAGAGCTGTTGAAATTAAGAAAACAGTGGGTAACTCACCAGTTTCTATATATGCCTGAATGTCCGTTGCCTTTGTTAAGACAAGATTTATTAAGCAAATTAGAGGCACAAATAACTTTAAAAAAAAATGAAAAAATTAAATTATTGATACCAGAATCAAAAGCCGTAGAGGCAAGGGTGTTTGTGTTACAGGATTCTTTTAAGGAGGAACAAATTCCAGAAGAGGTGGAAAACGCAGTAATCCTGCTTGGTTTAGGCAAATGAAGTTCCGGGACAGTCCAAATTGGCAGAACTGGTAAAAGTGACCTTAAAACCTGGATCCAAACCGGTAAGACAAAAATAATATCCTATTAAGTGGGAGGCACGAAAAGAATTAAAGGGGTTAATCATGAAATTTTTGGAATATAGGCTTTTGGTAGAATGCGAGTCAAAATACAACACACCTATACTACCGGTAAAGAAACCTGGAGGACGGGAATATCGACTAGTCCAGGATCTAAGAGCTATAAATCAAATAGTTCAAGATATACACCCAGTAGTGGCCAATCCCTATACTTTATTGACATCCCTGAAAGAGGAGCATAAATGGTTTACTGTACTAGATTTAAAGAATACCTTCTTTTGCATACCTCTGGATGCACAAAGTCAAAGCATATTTGCTTTTGAATGGAAGAGCCCTGCAACAGAACGAAAGATACAACTGACATGGACTATACTTCCACAAGGATTTAAAAATAGCCCCACAATATTTGGAAAACTGTTTGTCCATAAAAGACAACATCTGGTCCTTAGAGTGCTGGCACAACGTCTGGGATCCTGGAAGCAGCCAGTAGGATACCTCTCTAAACAACTTGACAACGTGAGTAAAGGATGGCCGGGATGTTTGCGCGCCGTGGCAGCGACGGTATTGCTAATTCAGGAAGCTTGAAAATTGACTATGGGCCAAAAGATGGTGGTGTATGTACCACACATGGTGGTAACTGTTCTAGAACAAAAGGGGGGTCATTGGCTGTCCCCCAGCAGAATGCTAAAATATCAGGTTGTCTTGCCAGAGCAGGATGATGTGGAACTAAAAACCACAACCATCGTAAATCCAGCAATGTTTCTGTCAACGAAAAATCCAACAGAAAATCTAGAACATGACTGCCTGCTAACTGTTGAACAAGTCTATTCCAGCAGACCGGACCTGAGGGATGAGCCTCTGGAAAATCCTGATTTCGAATTGTTCACGGATGGAAGCAGCTTTGTGAAAGAAGAAAGACGAACGGCCGGATATGCTGTTGTCACCACCACCGAGGTACTGGAGTCAGGAACGCTACCTGCAAATACCTCGGCACAGAAAGCAGAACTGGTGGCGTTGAGGCAAGCCTTGCGAATGGCAGAAGAAAAAAGGGTAAATATATGGACTGACTCTAAATATGCATTTGGTGTAATTCATGCTCATGAAGCCATCTGGAAAGAAAGAGGACTGCTCTCAGCCCAAGGTTCATCGATAAAACATAAAGAAAAAATCCTTCAGCTCCTCGAAGAGGCGCAGAAACCAAAGAAAGTGGCAGTGATGCACTGCAAGGCTCATCAATTTGGTCGGACAACTATAAACATAAGTAATCGATTGGCAGACAAAACAACAAAAGAGACTGCTAAACAAAGTATCTTTGCACTAATACCAGTAAAACAAATAAAAATCCCAAATCTGAAACAAAATACAGTAAATTGGATGAACAATTGACAGAACAATTAAAGGCATCACAAAATACAGAAGAGTGGTGGGTAACACCAAAAAAGCAGATAACAATAACCCCGCAAGTCATGATAGAACTTGCGAAAAAAAACATACACAGACACATTGGGGTGTAGATGCTATAATCTCGAGCCTAAAATCATCTGCAGTGTGTGTAGGAATGACAGAAGTAATGAAATCTATAATAACTAAGTGTCCAATTTGTCTCAAAAATAATCCTTTAAATCGGAAAAGAGCACCCCTAGGAATAACAAAACAGGATAACACCCCAGAAAATTATTGACAAGTTGATTTTTCTGAACTGCCCAGGCAGAATGGATTCAAGTATCTATTAGTATTAATTAATACTTTTTCTGGATGGCCGGAAGCCTTTCCTTGTCACACCAACAAAGCGAAAAAAGTAGTTAAAATATTGTTAAAAAAAATAATACCAAGGTTTAGGGTACCAATTGGCATGTCTTCCGATAGGGGACCACATTTTGTAACAAAAATAGTTCAGCAAGTAAATAAAATTTTAAGAATAAATTAAGATTTACATACCCCCTGGAGGCCACAATCAAGTGGGAAAATTGAAAGAATAAACCAAACATTAAAAAGACAAATAAATAAAATTTGTCAAAAAGTGTCTTTAAAATGGCCACAAGCTTTACCATTAGCACTTCTGAGAATCAGAATCCAACCAAGATCTAAAGATGGTGTAAGTCCATACGAAATTTTGTATGGCAAACCTTATCAGACTCCTTTAATCCCAGGGGATATAAAAATAACAAGGGAAACAGATTTAAAAATGTATTTGGTTTCTTTAGGAAAAACACTTGAAGCACTCCGAAAATACATTGTGCTGACCAAATCGCTTGCTTTGGATACCCCTGTGCATCAGTATCAACCAGGTGATTTCATGTACATAAGAACTTGGAACTCTGAACCACTGCAAAAAAAGTGGAAAGAACCTTTTCAGGTACTGTTAACAACTTACACTGCAATCAAAGTAGAAGGGGTGGAACCGTAGATACACTACACTCGAGTGAAGAAGGCCCCTTCGTGGAGAGTCATCAATAGAGATCCAGAGACTGCAAAACTGACTTTGAAATATATCTAAAAAGAGTAGTTATTACTGTAAAATGCGAGGAGACTGTATCTCGATCTGAAAACTGATGATACTAAGAACACTGTTCAGTGTATTAGAAGTAAGAACAAAAAACGTTAATTCACTGCCAATAAAAGCAAAACAATTAATATACCTCCTAAGGAGGACTCCAGAAAAAATTTGATGATCGGGCTTATAGAAGAATTTGCAAATTTACAAAATGTGACCCAAATAACTACATGTCTTCCAATCCCAAGGGCGGTAGGAAAATCAGTCCCATGAAGAAATTCAACAAGACATGCAAGAAAATTGGCTTGATAAAATTTTTAATGGATTCAGGTGGAATATTAGTTCTTGGGTCAAATCTTTAGTCGGTACCGGACTGCTTTTACTGGTAGTAGTTTTAATAATAATACTGCTCATTTATTATTGTCTAAAAAAGGAACTCACCAACAGAACAGCTTTTAATCAAATGATTATTCAGGCTATTGCAAGAAGACAAAACCTTAGTGAGTCGGTTGTAACACTTCCACCACCCTATAGCGAAACAAGTGGACTATAAGTGTAGTGTTGTAATTTTGAAAAGTATATTTTAATAGTATTTAATCATTATATGATCAAAAAAAAATTTAATTCTGGAAGTATTGAAAAGATAATTATTTCAAAACTTCCAAAGGGGGGAAATGTAACCACAGTGATGGAATTAGTTAATCATAAAGCACGAACAATGCTGCTATGTCTCTTGTACAGCCCTACCCATCTGAACATTAGGTCTGGGAACAGAGGGTTTAGTCCCTAGGTAATCATTAACGTTAAACAATAATGGTGAAGGGGATTTTTTTAATAGAAATAGCGTTACCAAATGATTGCAGGTGTATTTGTGGTACCTATCTATTGTGTGAATTAATTGAAGCAAAAAGTCATACATCTCTCCCCAAAGAAGGTAGTTTCAATTAAAACCAGCAGGTGCCTAGAACTGGTCAAGATGACCCGTGCCGCAGGGACAAGAGCCAGAAGAGGACTGAGTTTGCGCAGAAACTGTGATGAAGAGGATAAGCCTTCATCTTAGGACCCCCGACGACCACCACTAGGAGGCACTGCGCAAGTGCGGGTGGGAGGAGTGTATGAAAATGAACTGATTTGACTATGAAAGAAAGGGCTTATGTAATCAGATGAATATGTATATTTTGATCTATATAAACTGCACGGAAAGGGTATGGGGTATGCACGTTCGGCGGAATTATCCCCCATGCATCCGACGTCGCAATAAAGAATGCCTGCCTTTTAACACTACATTGGTGTTACGAGGTTTTATTCCCGGATTTTCGGTGACAACCTCAGGGCAGACACTGGACGGCAGCCACGTCCTGCCCCTCCTCACCACCCTGCAGGCTGCTGCGGGGTCGCTGGGGCTGCGCGGAGGGGATGTGGGGGAGCCGATGGCCCCAGGGCAAGCATCACCCCCACCCAGCCTTGTCCACCCCACCGCCACCCCGGCGGCCTCAGCATCATGGAGACGGGGGGTTCCAGAACACGGGGACAGCTGGGGGGTGCAGAGGAGACAGAGAGGAGCGCTGCAAGGGGGGAGGAGGGGCCCTGGGCCTGGTCCAGGGGCTGCTCGGCCTCGGGGCAGGCCCCACAGGAGCCATTGTGAAGCTGGGCCTGGCTGCAATCGGGGCCCGCCTCCTTCCCATGTAGTCTTGGCCGGCAGAGGTCGGGAGGGCTGTCAGTCTCCTCCCCTGAGGTGCTGCTGCCTCTGATTGGCCCCCTTGTGGTCAGGCGGCTGGGTTACAGTGCCTGCCCTTCACCTGAGGGAATGACCTGCCATTGGCTGCCAGGGCTGTCACTCTGCCCAGATGCAATGCCCACCCGCCCCTGAGGTGCTGCTGCCTCTGATTGGACCCCAGGTGGTCAGGCTGCTGGGCTGCAGTGCCTGCCCTTCACCTGAAGTGATGACCTGCCATTGGCTGACAGTGCTGTCACTCTGCCCAGATGCAGTGCCCACCCTCCCCTGAGGTGACGCTGCCTCTGATTGGCCCCCTTTGCGTTCAGGCTGCCCCGGTGGGTGCCTGCCCTTCATTTGAAATGTGACCTCTGATTGGCTACCTGGGCTGTCGCTCTGCCATGGTGTGGGGCCCACCCTCCCCTGAGGTGCTGCTCTCCGCTATTGGCTGCCTGAGGGGCCGCTCTCCCCTCCGCCGGTGCCTGCCCTGCTCCCAGGCGATGTGGTGATGAACTCCACAGGGTGGGCTGGGTGCTCGCGGTGACCCTGTGGGCACGGCAGAGCAGGGAGCTTCGGCTGGGGAGGGAGCGGCAGCCATCGCCCCGTCCAACCGCCCGCCCTGCAGGGCTGGCCCGGCCTGACAGCAGAGCGTGGAGGGCACTGCCCAAAGGGCTCCTGGGCACGGACAGGCCGGGGGCACCGACCGCCTCTCAGGCAGCCTGTCCCAGCGCCCGGCCGCCCTCTCGGTGCAGAAACGGATCCTTGAGCCCAGCTGAACCCGCCCTGACGCAGCTCTGGGCCGTTCCCACGCATCCTGTCCCTGGACCCCAGCAGCAGAGCTCAGCACCTCCCTCTCACGTCCCCTCCTGGGGAAGCTGTGGAGAGCGGTGAAGTGGGACAGGGAAATACGCGGCTGTGGGCAAGAACAGACAGGTTGGGGCCCCAAAAATGAGGATTTTGGCCCTGAAAATGAGGCTTTGCAGGTGAGGACTCTGGACTGAGGCACAGGGAACCTTCCCCCGGCTCAGGGCAAGGCTGCGCCAGCCCAGAGCACGCAGGAGGTGGCCACCTCTGCACCGCGGCACGAGTGGCGACTCGCCGGCTTGGCAGGGCGCGGGGCCTTTCCATGCCCGGGGGTGTCTGGGGAGGGGGCAGGCTGCCTAAAGCGTCTCCCCTCCTCCTCCCCTCCAGGTCTCTGTGCTCCAGCGGGGCAGCTGGGGCTCTGCTGTAAGGACACCCGGGGTCAGCATGCGCTGTGCTGCCTTGGGCTGCTGGGAAGGGATGGCATTGGGATGCTCCCCGGGCAACCCTGCTTCCCCCGGGGGCTGCCATTTCCCATTTTCCCACCCAGCTGCCAGGCAGCCATGCTGCTGTCGGAGGGGCAGGCTCTGCTCCAGGCCCCGGCTGAGGTGAGGCTGACACTGCCCTGCCAAAGCCCTCCTGCTACACAGCTGTGGGATTCTGGGAGAAGGTGAGCACACAGGGTGTGTGCAAAGCAGTAACATTTGAGCACCTGCTTCTTGTCAGCATCCACACCTTCCCGAGCTCACACTCCTTCTGTCTCCTCCTCTGGTGATATTTCCACATTTTTTCTCTCAGTCTAGGTTTCTCCTGGAGAAGAGAGGTTGTACAATATGTTGGAAATACCTGTGGTCGCGCCACCCCTACACAAAGAAAAACTTTTTCTTCACGATTCAGGAGCTTAGCCCAGAAGTATCAAGCACATTACCCAGGACTAGGAGCCAGGAGATTCCAGAAGCTGAGTTTCAGCTCTAGAGAAGAGTTGTTTTGTGATCTGGGATGACCCCACCTTCCTCCATCACTTTCTCTGTTGGCCAAATGACCAGTGAAACGCCGGCCTGCCTGAGGTGAAGCTGAAGGACTTGTTTCTCTTGGTAAGGGCTTGGGCTGGCAGAAGTCACTCTGTGCCTGCCAAACAAGTCCCTTTTGGGAACTCACCTCTTGCAGTCGTGGAACCCCAGCCACTGACGTAGCAGCTTCTCAGCTGCGACACTCTCAGCCAGGCGTCGGGCACACAGGCAAGCTGCACGTAGTAGCCGCACAGGACAGGCTGGTCCAATTCCAGCAAGGCAATGTCGTTCCTCTGCGTGATGTTGTAGTAGTGCTCGTGAACCAGTAGCCGCTTAATAGTGCGCACTTGGGTCTCAGGGCCCAGCTGAGTCAAGTGGCTGGCCCCGATCACCACGTGCCACATGGTGATGTGCCTGCAAGGCAGGTGGAGAGAGGGGTCAGAGGGAGCGCAGCCACGTGCTGCAAGCAGCCCAGCAGTTGCCTGCCTTCTGCTGCACAGGGCAGAGAGGAAGGCAGGGCTACGGAGGGTGCGACTGCCCTAGCACGCCTTGGGCACAAGGAGTGTCGGGCGGGAGGCTGCTAGGAAGCCGTGGCGTGAGCCCAGCCCTCTCGCGAGCAGTCTCTCAGCTGGGCTTGGCAGTGCCCAGGCACTGGGCGTGCTGCAGGGAAGCGGGATGGCGCTAGCACGTGCTGCTGTGGAGCGGGCACGTGCTAGTGCTGTGGGGCTGTTCCCTGGTCCTCCTTACCCGGGCGTGATGAAGCAGTGGGCTGCTGTCAGCACCCACTGTGGGCTGATGAGCGACCCTCCGCAGACATGCGCCATGCCTCCTATGATGGGCTTCTGGATGCTGACGATCCAGGGCCAGGCCCCTAGCTGGGCATCGGTGCCACCCACGACGCGTGACATGCCGTAGTAAGAATCCACGGGCCGGTGCCCGCAGGTCCCTCTGTAAGCAGAAACTGATGAATGTCCTGCTCGGTGGCTTGCTGCTGTTCAGGCTGCAGGTCAGCCCCCTTCCCCCCCACCAGGCGCTGCCCAGCTCCAGGCCTGCAGCTCTGCACTGGTCCCGGGGCAGATGTCTCCAGCCCGGGGGTCTCCAGGGCCAGCCCGTGCCCCATCGCTCAGCACCCCACGCCTGTCCCCCTCTTCCCGCACCCTCTGCCCCCACGTCTCGGGGCGCTGCTCCCCGACCAGCCTGCACTGCTGGGCGCAGCCTCGCGACGGTGGCACCCAAAACCCTGCTCCTGCACAGAGTCACGACGTGGTGCTGCTCTCTGCACCAGCCCAGGGTCGCACCCTGCCCCAGCAGAGCCCCAACAAGTGCAGCCAGGGGAAGCGCAGAGTCCTGGCCCTGGGGAGGTCACTACCAATAGAGCTTTGGATCCTAAAAAGATGCTTTCTGCTCTGAAAGTGAGGGTTTAAACCCTAACAAGGGAACGGTGTGCCCTAAGAAAGTCTATGGCTAATAAAAGACAGCTTTGGACCCAAAAAAATGAGGATTTCCGCCCTGCAAATAAGGCTCTGGGATCTAAAATGGATGGAGAGTGTCTAGAAATGACGCTTTGGGCCCTGCAAAGGAGGGGAACCTCTTGGTTCCTCTGTTGCCCCATAAAACGAAACACTCCAGTGCAGGCCTAGAGCTGTAAGAGGGGTTTGGCCCTAGAAGTGAGACTTTGGACTCTCCAAAAAAGAGTTTGGGCCTGAAGCATGGGGCGTTGGGATGTGAAAATAAGGCTTTGGAAATGAAAATGAGATGCTGAACCCTCAAATCAGGACTTTTGCCCTCACATGATGTTTTGGTGCCAAAAGCTAGGGCTCTGTATGCTAAAAACAGGTCTTTGGAGCCTCCAAATGAGGCTTCGGTCATTAAACAAGTGAGGCTTTGTACCCAAAATGAGCAGTTTGGATGCTAAAATGAGGCTTTGGACCCTCCAGCTTGCCGACTGGATCCTCTAAATTAGGCTATGGATCCAGATAATGAGGCTTTGGTGCCATGAAAGGAGACTTTAGACCCTACAAATAAGGCTTTGGACTCTAAAAAGGAGCCCTTTGACACTCAGATCAGACTTTGGGCCTTCAAGAGAATGCTTTGGTCCCTTAAAAGGAGTCTGTGAATTGTAAAAGCGAAGCTTGCAACTTATCAATGAGGGTTTGACCCTGCAAAGGAGGGTTTGGACCCTAAAAAAAGGCTTTGTGCCCTCCAGATGGTGCTATCACCATCGACCTCTTGTAGGACAGAAAGGGGTCTTGTGAGGCAGCAGTTGCGTCCCACTGTGCAGGCTTTGAGCCAGCCCTGGGGACTCAGCTGACCAGCAGGTTGTCACTGGAGGACACTGGGGCTGCAAGGGTACGCATTTCCCAGCCATCACTTAGCTGCAGGGAGATCTGCTTTGACGGCCCCAGGCCAGAAGGACACGCACTGCACAGGCGGGCATTCACAGAGGCGTCTCTTGGACTTGCCAGGGCAGGAATCACCGAGGGCAGAGGACAACAGCCCAAGAGCAGGGAAGTGCTGGCCTGTTTTTCAAGCCAAGGCGGCAAATTCACCTGCAGGGGCTCTCCTGAGCAGCGGCACAAGTGCCAGCTGGCTGAAAGCATGCACAGCTCGCTCAAGGGCTGGGCTGAGTGCTTCGTGCCCCACTAGCGCAGGGCAAAAACAAAGCGTGCTCACCTCGCCTGAACGAGCGGCTGCAGAGCTGTCACTCCCCGGGTCCAGGCGGGATCTCCACGTGTGCCCTGGGACACCCACGGGTGCGTACGCTGGAGCCGCACACTTCCCATGCCTGGTGACGGAGGGCTCCACGCACGCCGGAGGAGCTGGAGAGCAGCAAGGCAGACGCTCAGTGCCCTCAGCACCAGGGCCGAGCCCTGCTCTCGCAGCAGCACGGGGCAGAGCCATCTCCCCGTTCCCCTGGGCAGCTGTCCCCAGCGCTCCACAGGCAAACTGCCAGGGCGGTGTGTTAGGGGTTGGAAGGGACCTCTGTGGGTCATCGCGTGGGCAGCGGTGTGCAGAGCAACGGCGGGCTGAGGGCAGCCGAGGCAGGAGAGCAGCCTTGCGCTCAGTGGGACCAGGCTGCTCTCTGCTCTGCCACCAAAGCGAAGACTTTGGAAAGTCAAAATGATGCTTTGGATGCTAGAAATATAGCTCTGGAGCCTAAAAAGAGGCTTTTTGCCTCCAAAATGAGAGTTAGGACCCTCAAAATGGAACTGTGGGCCCTAAAAGAAGGTTGTGAGTGATAAAAGACAGGTTTGGATCCCATAAACGAGGGCTTCAGCCCTGAAAATGGGGCTCTGGGCACTCCAAAGGATAGGCTAGATGCTACAAGGGACGCTTTAGACCCTGAAAAGGAGGGGAACGACTTGGTTCCACCATGGCCTCCAGAAATGGAGATTTCGTCCCAAATAGAGGGCTCTGGGCACTTCCAGTGGAGGCTTTCAGGTGTAAAAGAGGGCTTGGGACCCTTCAAAGTAGAGTTTAGACCCGCCAAAGGATGGCTTGGGGCTTAAGAATGCAACATTGGGCCCTGAAAATGGGGCTTTGGAAATTACATTGAGGCATTGAACCCTGAACTTCTGATGGTTTTAAGCCCTGAAGTGATGCTTTGGGTTTGAAAATCAGGGCTTTGTACTGTTGAAATGGGATTTTAGACCCTCAGAATGAAGCTTGGGACATCAAACAAACAAGGCTTCTAAGTCTAAAGGAGCAGTTTTGATTCTACATGGAGGCTTTGGCTCCTGAAAAGCAGGGTTTTGAAGATAAAGATGAGGGTTGAGACCTCAAATGGAGACTTTGGACCCTATAAACAATGCTTTGGACTCTGAAAAGGAGGCTCTGCACCTTCAAAATGATGCTATGAGCCCTGGGTTTGGAACTTAGAAATGAGGGTTTGTACCCTAAAAAGGAGGCTTTGGGTTGATAACTGTAAATGTAACAAATGTAACATGTAGGGGATGTTATCACTTCAGGTGGTCAGAAACAAGTCTTGGTTCTTTGTGAATAATTGGGATGGTTGCAAGACAAGGGACTCCTGAATAATCCCTTTAGGCACCTGGGCCTTGGGAGAACAGGTATGCAAACTACAGAGATAAGGATGCTGCAGGATAATCTGAAGACCCCTGCCGAGAGACGCCAAACAAACATGTGCGATGGACATTACCATATATTAATGAATTCTCGGAAAAGCCATTACTATGATTAACATTTCTTGGAAATGTAATGAATATGTATGTTAACATAGCATAAATACCTAGTAACTGTGTCTCTTCGGTGCACACGTTTGGAGGAGAGATCCCCCGTGTGCCCGGCGCCGCAATAAAGAATACCTGCTTAATAGTCTGCTGACTATTGAGTCTTCAATTCCGGCTTTTCACGGCATCATTTCTGGCACCCCAGATGGGACCCGCTCTGCTCGGCTGCAGGACCCGCTGAGAACAGGACTCCCTAGGGTACCCCCGGGATTTCCCGGAGGGACTCCTCGCCTCACTCGGATCACTGCGGGAGCAGACAAGGACCATCTAAACAAGTAAAGGTATTCTTTTTTTCCTTTCTTTCTCTGTTTTGGTATGTGAGACCGGTCATTTGGAGAGTTCTCATAAGTCGTAGGAGACGTCCTACGCTAAGCGCTGTACACCAGGCTACTAGTGCCTGAGGGTGTACGTCTTGGTGCGTTGGTGCAAGCACGGGTTGTGTTTTGCACTTCTGTAATAACGTGCTTTTGGTATTGTTGTATTGGTGCGTTGGTGCAGGCACGGGTTGTGTTTTGCACTTCTGTAATAACGTGCTTTTGGTATTGGTACACCTAGGAAACCTGCTTAAGTTGTACTTCTGGTGATACGGATTTGTTGGTATTGAACTCGGATATCGGATATATCGGATACTGGCTCGTTAAGAACCTTGTACGGCGAACCTCTTTTTTTATGTGACCAGAATATTAATTGTGACATTTGCGGAACGTGGTCAAAGCGGGACAGAAGGGGACAACAGTTTAGAATTTTAAGACAAAGATAACAGAAGTACAGAATCAGTAAAGTAAAATGGGGGCACAGCAAAGCAGTGGTATTTTAAAGAAAAGCCCCTTAGGATGTATTCTAGCACATTGGAAAGCTTGTGTGACTGTATGAAGCCTCTGTGTGAAAGACAAATAAGTCAAAAAGAAAAAAAAAAAAAAAGAAAAAAGAAAAAAAAAGAAAAAAGAAAAAAAAAGAGAGAAAAAAAATGGTGAAGAAAAAAAAAAAGAAACAAACACCACGTGCGTTTGGTATGTTCTGCTGATTTCCGGTTTTTGACTTGGGACTGTTGTATTTGAACTCTGAGTCTTCGGGGCCATGGTTTATGATTTCTTAAGTATCAGTGCAGGGTCTTCCCGTGGGGGGGATTTTGAGAGCCTCTCCCAGGATCTAGATGGCAACATTGGGAAAAGTAGGGGGAGACCCCTCACTTGACAACATCTTAATAATGTATGGGGTTTGGTTTGCTTAAAGAAAATAGGCATGATTTAGGAATTGAATTGGGAATTTGGGGATAGGTTTTAAAATACTTAGAAGTTGGTACATATTGTGGGGTTACAAGTTCTCTAGTTATTTGGCATTGATCGATCATTTAGGGACTCTAGTTTTGGGGTATGTATTCAATATACTGTATATATTGTTTTGAAAGAGCTCTATGTATATAAACATGTTAACTGAAGTGGTTTGCCTGTATATATTGTTGTACTTAGGTGATACAGTTTGTAAACAGAAGCATTTTAAAAGATCGCTTCTAGGTTGTGTGTGTGTGTGTGTGTTGTGTTAACCGATTGGTGGAGAAGTTGAGAAGTTATTTTATTGTAACATGAGCTTCGGAGGGAGGTGATCCCCTCACAAACAATTAATTGAATTATGATATGTTGTTAGAATTGATGCGGTTTTGTGGACAGTTAAAAAGTATTGGAGATGAAAAGTTTCACGCGGTATTGAAAAGAAAAAAAAAAAAATCCAAAGGAAAACCCCTCTGGATTTTACAGAGGCTTGTGTAAAGTGATTAGAACAGAAAGGTATCAAGTTACAAGCTGCTTTGCTAGCTGCTGCTCTAAATGAAAAAAAAAAAAAAAAAAGCAGCAAAGTTCTTAGAAGTTAAGCAACAGAAAAACAAAATGAAAAAGAGGGGAAGCAAGGTAACTTTTTACAGTATGGACTACTAGTGGAGTGTGAATCAGAATACAATACTCCTGTGTTACCAGTAAAAAAAAAAACAAAAACAGGTGGAACTTATTGGGTAGTACAGGATTTAAGAGAAGTGAATAAGATTGTTAGGGACGTACACCATGTGGTAGCAAGTATGGTTTACGGTATTGGATTTAAATGATGCATTCTTCTGTCTGCCTTTAGCCAAAGAAAGTCTGAATTTATTTGCATTTGAGTGGGAAAATCCTACCACGGGTAAAAAACCCCAGCTTGCCTGGACAGTGTTACCCCAAGGTTTTAAGCATAGCCCAACGATCTTTGGAAATCAACTAACACAAGAACTTGAAGCATGGAACCCTTCCTCCAGAGATGGAACCCTTTTACAGTACATTAATAGCAACTGAAACAAAACCTGACTGTATACAGTAGACTATCAGTTTGTTAAAGTTTTTGAGATTAAATGGGTATCAAGTCTCTCAACAGAAAACTCAGATGGTGCGGCAACGGGTAACCTACCTTGGATGCAAGCTGTCTGGACAAAGAGAACTAGGAACAGAACAGAATGAAGCCATCTGCAGGACTCCCCTCTGTCAGATGGTAAAAGAGCTCAGGACCTTTCTGGGACTGACAGGTTGGTGCTGGTTATGAATTTATAATTATGGAATAATAGTGAGACCCTTATGTGAACTTTTGAAAAACAACCCCACCCGATTGATGTGGTCCAAAGAAGCTCAAAATGCATTTCAGACACTTAAGAAGGATCTAATGAAGGCCCCGGCTCTGGGCCTGCCTGATGTTACTAAACCCTTTTGGCTGTTTTCTTATGAGACACAAGGCATAGCTCTGGGGATCCTAGCTCAACAGCTGGGACCCTACAAAAGAGCTGTGGCCTATTTTGCTAAACAGCTGGATGGAGTAAGCAAAGGATGGCCAGGATGTCTGCAAGCTGTGGCGGCGGTGGTCTTGACTATTCAGGAAGCCCGAAAATTCACCTTGGGCAAGAGATCACAGTACCGATCTCACACAGAATATCAGCTGTACTGCAACAAAAAGGGAACTACTGGCTTTCCCCATCCCAATTTCCACGATACCAGGGACTAATACTACAAACCCAGCTTCTTTTCTCAGCGGATTAATCTCTGAACCATTGGTACCTGATTGCTTAGAAACCATAGAGACTGTGTACTCCAGCAGACCAGATCTGAAAGAGGAACCCCTGGAAGATGCACAGGACTCCTGGTTCACGGATGGAAGCAGCATTGTCGGACAAGGTATTCGAAAGGCCAGGTATGTGGTGACAACAGCAGCCGAAGTAGTTTGTTCTCAATCATTACCTGCTAGAACATCAGCTCAAAAGGCTGAAACTATTGCCCTAACTAGGGCTCTGGAGTTAACAAAAGGAAAAAGATAAATATATGGACAGATTCCAAATATGCCTTTGGAGTTGTCCACGCTCATGGGACAATTTGGAAGGAGCGAGGACTACTAACTGCGCAAGGGAAGCAGATTAAATACGCTGAGGAAATCCTTCGACTATTAGAAGCCATTCAGCTACCAACAAAAGTTGCCATCGTGTACTGCCGAGGACACCTGAAGGGTAACACTGACCAGGAAAGAGGTAACAGGTTGGCTGACTCTGAAGCTAAACAGGCAGCAGAGAGAATGTAAGAGATTTTAGCCTTAATTCCAGATTATAGAAATAGAAACCTGAGTGACCAAGAAAATGTTGAGTATTCTAAAGCTGATGAAGAATTAATAGAGGGATTAGGGGGCCAAGTTCCATCCCAGGGGTGGGCCTACTTAAGTGATGGCAGAATTATAATCCCTGCTAAACAGATATGGGGGGTGGTTAAAGAAGAACACAATAGGACACACTGGAGAGCGGACTCCCTGTACAAATTTTTAAATCAGAAATTAATAGGGAAAAATTTGTATACTACAGTCCGACAAGTAACCCAACAGTGTGAAACGTGTTTAAAAATAACCCCAATACAGGTAACCGGGTACAATTAGGAAGTATTGGGAAGGGAAGTATACGGGGACAACATTGGCAAATTGATTTCTCTGAACTTCCAGGAAAAGGAGGGTACAGGTACTTATTAGTACTCACGGATACCTTTTCAGGTTGGCCAGAAGCATTCCCTTGTAGAACAAATAAAGCAAGGGAAGTAACTAAGGTATTATTAAATGAAATAATACCTCGATTTGGGGTACCGACAACTATCTCCTCAGATAGGGGGACGCATTTTTGTGCAGAAGTAGTGCAACAGGTCAGCAAACTGTTAGGAATCAATTGGCAGTTACATACGCCCTACAGACCACAAGCCAGTGGGCAAGTAGAAAAGATGCAAAAATATGCCAAAAAGCAAATCTATATTGGTACCAAGCATTGCCTATTGCACTACTTCGGATACGTGTAAAACCTAGGGCCAAAGAAAATTTGAGCCCTTTTGAGATAGTATATGGGAGACCATATCAGGCTAAACATCGGGGGGAAGATTTGAACCAGTTGGGAAATCAGTATCTACAAAATTATGTTATATCCTTAGGAAAACAATTAGAAAGGATTAGTAAAAATGTTTTGGGTACCAGGGCTAAAGGGTTAGATCACTCGATCCATCCATTTCGCCCTGGAGATTGGGTTTATGTTAAGAATTTTTCAGGTGATCCACTGAGAGAGAAGTGGAATGGACCTTACCAGGTATTGCTGACTACCTTCACTGCAATCAAGATTAGAGAACAACCGGCCTGGATCCATTATTCCCGAGTGAAGAAGGCTCCTAAACCAGGATGGATGGTCAAAAAGGCTGGCGGTTTGAAACTATGATTGCGGTGGTAACTTTGTTAAACCTAGGCTTTTTAGGATACTGCGATCATGACAACTCGAACTACATGACTGGACCAAGATTTGATTGTTGGATTTGTACTGCCTTACCAAAAGGTGACATGAGACTCCCTTTATACGGGGTATGATCCACTCATTGGAATTGTGACAATCCCAGATATTGGTCAGCAATAATAGCTGCCTATGGAAAGCAAGATCCAACACTTGTTCGTGCTGACCCCCTTCCATACACACAAAAATTGTACTTGCAGGGATGGGTGGAATGATTATTTGATCAACAAAACTGCAGTAGAAGTAGGAACTTGCAATTTGAAAGGGACAGGCATGATATATATGGATTTTTGTAGCAGAACCCAATTAGAAACCTATAGCCCCTCGAACTGGGATTTTTTGAGGAATGTACCAATTGGCTGGGTAAACTGCGAAACATTTTACGGAGCTAATCTCACAGCCACTGATGGGCCCTGTAAATATACCTGACGGGTATTGGTGGCGATGTGGTGATGGCATTAGCAGAAAGCAGCTCCCTGCGGGTTGGAAGGGAATGTGTACCATAGGTCATCTAGTCAGCCAGGACCGAATATATAATCAGTCCCAAATACCTAAAGGCATATTAAGAACATCATGGAGACGAGCCAAACGGGAAGACAACCCACTTGTAAGTAGGGGAACAAAATTTAACCTCTTGGCTCCCCAATTTAGAGTGATTGAAACAATTGTTCATGGGAATGATCACACTGGTCATTTTAGGAATACTTGTTTGCATGTCTCTCAAATGTCTCCTTTGGTGTTGTCGGGATTCAGTTGAGACACACAGTGATTGGAAAAAGGAATAAGATTAGGCACCAAATAGAATTATTTGAAAATAATACCTACAAAATAGAATAGTGAGGATTCATAGCTTTCTAGCTACAAATCCTCAAAAGAAAAGGAGGGATTGATAACTGTAAATGTAACAAATGTAACATGTAGGGGATGTTATCACTTCAGGTGGTCAGAAACAAGTCTTGGTTCTTTGTGAATATTAGGACGGTTGCAAGACAAGGGACTCCTGAATAATCCCTTTAGGTGCCTGGGCCTTGGGAGAACAGGTATGCAAACTACAGAGATAAGGAGGCTGCAGGATAATCTGAAGATCCCTGCCGAGAGACGCCAAACAAACATGTGCGACGGATATTACCATATATTAATGAATTCTCGGAAAAGCCATTACTATGATAAACATTTCTTGGAAATGTAATTAATATGTATGTTAACATAGCATAAATACCTAGTAACTGTGTCTCTTCGGTGCACACGTTTGGAGGAGAGATCCCCCGTGTGCCCGGCGCCGTAATAAAGAATACCTGCTTAATAGTCTGCTGACTATTGAGTCTTCAATTCCGGCTTTTCACGGCATCAGGGTCCTAAAAAGAAGGCATTAAAACCTACAATAAAAGTTTGGACACTAAAGATGAGTCCTGGAGACCAAGCGCCACCCCCACCCCGTCCCTTGGCAATGACAGACTCACAGCTGAGGATGGTGGCCCTCTTGCAGGGGCGGGCGCTGGCGGCGGCGGGGCAGAGAGCGGTGCAGAGGAGGTGCAGGCGGCCTCGCTGTCGCAGCCCTCGTGGAGGCAGCGGCAGGTCTGGCCCCGTCTCAGCAGGGCGGGCAGCGTCAGGAAGGAGATGATGTGCAGGAGCTGTGGGGATGGGGGAGAGCATCAGCCCTGGGACGCCCCTGCTTCGGGGGGCAGACCCCAGCCCCACACCCCCCCCGTCCTCGCCACCTCAGGGCAGACACTGGACGGCAGCCACGTCCTGCCCCTCCTCACCACCCTGCAGGCTGCTGCGGGGTCGCTGGGGCTGCGCGGAGGGGATGTGGGGGAGCCGATGGCCCCAGGGCAAGCATCACCCCCACCCAGCCTTGTCCACCCCACCGCCACCCCGGCGGCCTCAGCATCATGGAGACGGGGGGTTCCAGAACACGGGGACAGCTGGGGGGTGCAGAGGAGACAGAGAGGAGCGCTGCAGGGGGGGAGGAGGGGCCCTGGGCCTGGTCCAGGGGCTGCTCGGCCTCGGGGAAGGCCCCACAGGAGCCATGGTGAAGCTGGGCCTGGCTGCAATCGGGGCCCGCCTCCTTCCCATGTAGTCTTGGCCGGCAGAGGTCGGGAGGGCTGTCAGTCTCCTCCCCTGAGGTGCTGCTGCCTCTGATTGGCCCCCTTGTGGTCAGGCTGCTGGGTTACAGTGCCTGCCCTTCACCTGAGGGAATGACCTGCCATTGGCTGCCAGGGCTGTCACTCTGCCCAGATGCAATGCCCACCCGCCCCTGAGGTGCTGCTGCCTCTGATTGGACCCCAGGTGGTCAGGCTGCTGGGCTGCAGTGCCTGCCCTTCACCTGAAGTGATGACCTGCCATTGGCTGACAGTGCTGTCACTCTGCCCAGATGCAGTGCCCACCCTCCCCTGAGGTGACGCTGCCTCTGATTGGCCCCCTTTGCGTTCAGGCTGCCCCGCTGGGTGCCTGCCCTTCATTTGAAATGTGACCTCTGATTGGCTACCTGGGCTGTCGCTCTGCCATGGTGTGGGGCCCACCCTCCCCTGAGGTGCTGCTCTCCGCTATTGGCTGCCTGAGGGCCCGCTCTCCCCTCCGCCGGTGCCTGCCCTGCTCCCAGGCGATGTGGTGATGAACTCCACAGGGTGGGCTGGGTGCTCGCGGTGACCCTGTGGGCACGGCAGAGCAGGGAGCTTCGGCTGGGGAGGGAGCGGCAGCCATCGCCCCGTCCAACCGCCCGCCCTGCAGGGCTGGCCCGGCCTGACAGCAGAGCGTGGAGGGCACTGCCCAAAGGGCTCCTGGGCACGGACAGGCCGGGGGCACCGACCGCCTCTCAGGCAGCCTGTCCCAGCGCCCGGCCGCCCTCTCGGTGCAGAAACGGATCCTTGAGCCCAGCTGAACCCGCCCTGACGCAGCTCTGGGCCGTTCCCACGCATCCTGTCCCTGGACCCCAGCAGCAGAGCTCAGCACCTCCCTCTCACGTCCCCTCCTGGGGAAGCTGTGGAGAGCGGTGAAGTGGGACAGGGAAATACGCGGCTGTGGGCAAGAACAGACAGGTTGGGGCCCCAAAAATGAGGATTTTGGCCCTGAAAATGAGGCTTTGCAGGTGAGGACTCTGGACTGAGGCACAGGGAACCTTCCCCCGGCTCAGGGCAAGGCTGCGCCAGCCCAGAGCACGCAGGAGGTGGCCACCTCTGCACCGCGGCACGAGTGGCGACTCGCCGGCTTGGCAGGGCGCGGGGCCTTTCCATGCCCGGGGGTGTCTGGGGAGGGGGCAGGCTGCCTAAAGCATCTCCCCTCCTCCTCCCCTCCAGGTCTCTGTGCTCCAGCGGGGCAGCTGGGGCTCTGCTGTAAGGACACCCGGGGTCAGCATGCGCTGTGCTGCCTTGGGCTGCTGGGAAGGGATGGCATTGGGATGCTCCCCGGGCAACCCTGCTTCCCCCGGGGGCTGCCATTTCCCATTTTCCCACCCAGCTGCCAGGCAGCCATGCTGCTGTCGGAGGGGCAGGCTCTGCTCCAGGCCCCGGCTGAGGTGAGGCTGACACTGCCCTGCCAAAGCCCTCCTGCTACACAGCTGTGGGATTCTGGGAGAAGGTGAGCACACAGGGTGTGTGCAAAGCAGTAACATTTGAGCACCTGCTTCTTGTCAGCATCCACACCTTCCCGAGCTCACACTCCTTCTGTCTCCTCCTCTGGTGATATTTCCACATTTTTTCTCTCAGTCTAGGTTTCTCCTGGAGAAGAGAGGTTGTACAATATGTTGGAAATACCTGTGGTCGCGCCACCCCTACACAAAGAAAAACTTTTTCTTCACGATTCAGGAGCTTAGCCCAGAAGTATCAAGCACATTACCCAGGACTAGGAGCCAGGAGATTCCAGAAGCTGAGTTTCAGCTCTAGAGAAGAGTTGTTTTGTGATCTGGGATGACCCCACCTTCCTCCATCACTTTCTCTGTTGGCCAAATGACCAGTGAAACGCCGGCCTGCCTGAGGTGAAGCTGAAGGACTTGTTTCTCTTGGTAAGGGCTTGGGCTGGCAGAAGTCACTCTGTGCCTGCCAAACAAGTCCCTTTTGGGAACTCACCTCTTGCAGTCGTGGAACCCCAGCCACTGACGTAGCAGCTTCTCAGCTGCGACACTCTCAGCCAGGCGTCGGGCACACAGGCAAGCTGCACGTAGTAGCCGCACAGGACAGGCTGGTCCAATTCCAGCAAGGCAATGTCGTTCCTCTGCGTGATGTTGTAGTAGTGCTCGTGAACCAGTAGCCGCTTAATAGTGCGCACTTGGGTCTCAGGGCCCAGCTGAGTCAAGTGGCTGGCCCCGATCACCACGTGCCACATGGTGATGTGCCTGCAAGGCAGGTGGAGAGAGGGGTCAGAGGGAGCGCAGCCACGTGCTGCAAGCAGCCCAGCAGTTGCCTGCCTTCTGCTGCACAGGGCAGAGAGGAAGGCAGGGCTACGGAGGGTGCGACTGCCCTAGCACGCCTTGGGCACAAGGAGTGTCGGGCGGGAGGCTGCTAGGAAGCCGTGGCGTGAGCCCAGCCCTCTCGCGAGCAGTCTCTCAGCTGGGCTTGGCAGTGCCCAGGCACTGGGCGTGCTGCAGGGAAGCGGGATGGCGCTAGCACGTGCTGCTGTGGAGCGGGCACGTGCTAGTGCTGTGGGGCTGTTCCCTGGTCCTCCTTACCCGGGCGTGATGAAGCAGTGGGCTGCTGTCAGCACCCACTGTGGGCTGATGAGCGACCCTCCGCAGACATGCGCCATGCCTCCTATGATGGGCTTCTGGATGCTGACGATCCAGGGCCAGGCCCCTAGCTGGGCATCGGTGCCACCCACGACGCGTGACATGCCGTAGTAAGAATCCACGGGCCGGTGCCCGCAGGTCCCTCTGTAAGCAGAAACTGATGAATGTCCTGCTCGGTGGCTTGCTGCTGTTCAGGCTGCAGGTCAGCCCCCTTCCCCCCCACCAGGCGCTGCCCAGCTCCAGGCCTGCAGCTCTGCACTGGTCCCGGGGCAGATGTCTCCAGCCCGGGGGTCTCCAGGGCCAGCCCGTGCCCCATCGCTCAGCACCCCACGCCTGTCCCCCTCTTCCCGCACCCTCTGCCCCCACGTCTCGGGGCGCTGCTCCCCGACCAGCCTGCACTGCTGGGCGCAGCCTCGCGACGGTGGCACCCAAAACCCTGCTCCTGCACAGAGTCACGACGTGGTGCTGCTCTCTGCACCAGCCCAGGGTCGCACCCTGCCCCAGCAGAGCCCCAACAAGTGCAGCCAGGGGAAGCGCAGAGTCCTGGCCCTGGGGAGGTCACTACCAATAGAGCTTTGGATCCTAAAAAGATGCTTTCTGCTCTGAAAGTGAGGGTTTAAACCCTAACAAGGGAACGGTGTGCCCTAAGAAAGTCTATGGCTAATAAAAGACAGCTTTGGACCCAAAAAAATGAGGATTTCCGCCCTGCAAATAAGGCTCTGGGATCTAAAATGGATGGAGAGTGTCTAGAAATGACGCTTTGGGCCCTGCAAAGGAGGGGAACCTCTTGGTTCCTCTGTTGCCCCATAAAACGAAACACTCCAGTGCAGGCCTAGAGCTGTAAGAGGGGTTTGGCCCTAGAAGTGAGACTTTGGACTCTCCAAAAAAGAGTTTGGGCCTGAAGCATGGGGCGTTGGGATGTGAAAATAAGGCTTTGGAAATGAAAATGAGATGCTGAACCCTCAAATCAGGACTTTTGCCCTCACATGATGTTTTGGTGCCAAAAGCTAGGGCTCTGTATGCTAAAAACAGGTCTTTGGAGCCTCCAAATGAGGCTTCGGTCATTAAACAAGTGAGGCTTTGTACCCAAAATGAGCAGTTTGGATGCTAAAATGAGGCTTTGGACCCTCCAGCTTGCCGACTGGATCCTCTAAATTAGGCTATGGATCCAGATAATGAGGCTTTGGTGCCATGAAAGGAGACTTTAGACCCTACAAATAAGGCTTTGGACTCTAAAAAGGAGCCCTTTGACACTCAGATCAGACTTTGGGCCTTCAAGAGAATGCTTTGGTCCCTTAAAAGGAGTCTGTGAATTGTAAAAGCGAAGCTTGCAACTTATCAATGAGGGTTTGACCCTGCAAAGGAGGGTTTGGACCCTAAAAAAAGGCTTTGTGCCCTCCAGATGGTGCTATCACCATCGACCTCTTGTAGGACAGAAAGGGGTCTTGTGAGGCAGCAGTTGCGTCCCACTGTGCAGGCTTTGAGCCAGCCCTGGGGACTCAGCTGACCAGCAGGTTGTCACTGGAGGACACTGGGGCTGCAAGGGTACGCATTTCCCAGCCATCACTTAGCTGCAGGGAGATCTGCTTTGACGGCCCCAGGCCAGAAGGACACGCACTGCACAGGCGGGCATTCACAGAGGCGTCTCTTGGACTTGCCAGGGCAGGAATCACCGAGGGCAGAGGACAACAGCCCAAGAGCAGGGAAGTGCTGGCCTGTTTTTCAAGCCAAGGCGGCAAATTCACCTGCAGGGGCTCTCCTGAGCAGCGGCACAAGTGCCAGCTGGCTGAAAGCATGCACAGCTCGCTCAAGGGCTGGGCTGAGTGCTTCGTGCCCCACTAGCGCAGGGCAAAAACAAAGCGTGCTCACCTCGCCTGAACGAGCGGCTGCAGAGCTGTCACTCCCCGGGTCCAGGCGGGATCTCCACGTGTGCCCTGGGACACCCACGGGTGCGTACGCTGGAGCCGCACACTTCCCATGCCTGGTGACGGAGGGCTCCACGCACGCCGGAGGAGCTGGAGAGCAGCAAGGCAGACGCTCAGTGCCCTCAGCACCAGGGCCGAGCCCTGCTCTCGCAGCAGCACGGGGCAGAGCCATCTCCCCGTTCCCCTGGGCAGCTGTCCCCAGCGCTCCACAGGCAAACTGCCAGGGCGGTGTGTTAGGGGTTGGAAGGGACCTCTGTGGGTCATCGCGTGGGCAGCGGTGTGCAGAGCAACGGCGGGCTGAGGGCAGCCGAGGCAGGAGAGCAGCCTTGCGCTCAGTGGGACCAGGCTGCTCTCTGCTCTGCCACCAAAGCGAAGACTTTGGAAAGTCAAAATGATGCTTTGGATGCTAGAAATATAGCTCTGGAGCCTAAAAAGAGGCTTTTTGCCTCCAAAATGAGAGTTAGGACCCTCAAAATGGAACTGTGGGCCCTAAAAGAAGGTTGTGAGTGATAAAAGACAGGTTTGGATCCCATAAACGAGGGCTTCAGCCCTGAAAATGGGGCTCTGGGCACTCCAAAGGATAGGCTAGATGCTACAAGGGACGCTTTAGACCCTGAAAAGGAGGGGAACGACTTGGTTCCACCATGGCCTCCAGAAATGGAGATTTCGTCCCAAATAGAGGGCTCTGGGCACTTCCAGTGGAGGCTTTCAGGTGTAAAAGAGGGCTTGGGACCCTTCAAAGTAGAGTTTAGACCCGCCAAAGGATGGCTTGGGGCTTAAGAATGCAACATTGGGCCCTGAAAATGGGGCTTTGGAAATTACATTGAGGCATTGAACCCTGAACTTCTGATGGTTTTAAGCCCTGAAGTGATGCTTTGGGTTTGAAAATCAGGGCTTTGTACTGTTGAAATGGGATTTTAGACCCTCAGAATGAAGCTTGGGACATCAAACAAACAAGGCTTCTAAGTCTAAAGGAGCAGTTTTGATTCTACATGGAGGCTTTGGCTCCTGAAAAGCAGGGTTTTGAAGATAAAGATGAGGGTTGAGACCTCAAATGGAGACTTTGGACCCTATAAACAATGCTTTGGACTCTGAAAAGGAGGCTCTGCACCTTCAAAATGATGCTATGAGCCCTGGGTTTGGAACTTAGAAATGAGGGTTTGTACCCTAAAAAGGAGGCTTTGGGTTGATAACTGTAAATGTAACAAATGTAACATGTAGGGGATGTTATCACTTCAGGTGGTCAGAAACAAGTCTTGGTTCTTTGTGAATAATTGGGATGGTTGCAAGACAAGGGACTCCTGAATAATCCCTTTAGGCGCCTGGGCCTTGGGAGAACAGGTATGCAAACTACAGAGATAAGGATGCTGCAGGATAATCTGAAGACCCCTGCCGAGAGACGCCAAACAAACATGTGCGATGGACATTACCATATATTAATGAATTCTCGGAAAAGCCATTACTATGATTAACATTTCTTGGAAATGTAATGAATATGTATGTTAACATAGCATAAATACCTAGTAACTGTGTCTCTTCGGTGCACACGTTTGGAGGAGAGATCCCCCGTGTGCCCGGCGCCGCAATAAAGAATACCTGCTTAATAGTCTGCTGACTATTGAGTCTTCAATTCCGGCTTTTCACGGCATCATTTCTGGCACCCCAGATGGGACCCGCTCTGCTCGGCTGCAGGACCCGCTGAGAACAGGACTCCCTAGGGTACCCCCGGGATTTCCCGGAGGGACTCCTCGCCTCACTCGGATCACTGCGGGAGCAGACAAGGACCATCTAAACAAGTAAAGGTATTCTTTTTTTCCTTTCTTTCTCTGTTTTGGTATGTGAGACCGGTCATTTGGAGAGTTCTCATAAGTCGTAGGAGACGTCCTACGCTAAGCGCTGTACACCAGGCTACTAGTGCCTGAGGGTGTACGTCTTGGTGCGTTGGTGCAGGCACGGGTTGTGTTTTGCACTTCTGTAATAACGTGCTTTTGGTATTGTTGTATTGGTGCGTTGGTGCAGGCACGGGTTGTGTTTTGCACTTCTGTAATAACGTGCTTTTGGTATTGGTACACCTAGGAAACCTGCTTAAGTTGTACTTCTGGTGATACGGATTTGTTGGTATTGAACTCGGATATCGGATATATCGGATACTGGCTCGTTAAGAACCTTGTACGGCGAACCTCTTTTTTTATGTGACCAGAATATTAATTGTGACATTTGCGGAACGTGGTCAAAGCGGGACAGAAGGGGACAACAGTTTAGAATTTTAAGACAAAGATAACAGAAGTACAGAATCAGTAAAGTAAAATGGGGGGACAGCAAAGCAGTGGTATTTTAAAGAAAAGCCCCTTAGGATGTATTCTAGCACATTGGAAAGCTTGTGTGACTGTATGAAGCCTCTGTGTGAAAGACAAATAAGTCAAAAAGAAAAAAAAAAAAAAAGAAAAAAGAAAAAAAAAGAAAAAAGAAAAAAAAAGAGAGAAAAAAAATGGTGAAGAAAAAAAAAAAGAAACAAACACCACGTGCGTTTGGTATGTTCTGCTGATTTCCGGTTTTTGACTTGGGACTGTTGTATTTGAACTCTGAGTCTTCGGGGCCATGGTTTATGATTTCTTAAGTATCAGTGCAGGGTCTTCCCGTGGGGGGGATTTTGAGAGCCTCTCCCAGGATCTAGATGGCAACATTGGGAAAAGTAGGGGGAGACCCCTCACTTGACAACATCTTAATAATGTATGGGGTTTGGTTTGCTTAAAGAAAATAGGCATGATTTAGGAATTGAATTGGGAATTTGGGGATAGGTTTTAAAATACTTAGAAGTTGGTACATATTGTGGGGTTACAAGTTCTCTAGTTATTTGGCATTGATCGATCATTTAGGGACTCTAGTTTTGGGGTATGTATTCAATATACTGTATACATTGTTTTGAAAGAGCTCTATGTATATAAACATGTTAACTGAAGTGGTTTGCCTGTATATATTGTTGTACTTAGGTGATACAGTTTGTAAACAGAAGCATTTTAAAAGATCGCTTCTAGGTTGTGTGTGTGTGTGTGTGTGTTGTGTTAACCGATTGGTGGAGAAGTTGAGAAGTTATTTTATTGTAACATGAGCTTCGGAGGGAGGTGATGCCCTCACAAACAATTAATTGAATTATGATATGTTGTTAGAATTGATGCGGTTTTGTGGACAGTTAAAAAGTATAGGAGATGAAAAGTTTCACGCGGTATTGAAAAGAAAAAAAAAAAAATCCAAAGGAAAACCCCTCTGGATTTTACAGAGGCTTGTGTAAAGTGATTAGAACAGAAAGGTATCAAGTTACAAGCTGCTTTGCTAGCTGCTGCTCTAAATGAAAAAAAAAAAAAAAAAAGCAGCAAAGTTCTTAGAAGTTAAGCAACAGAAAAACAAAATGAAAAAGAGGGGAAGCAAGGTAACTTTTTACAGTATGGACTACTAGTGGAGTGTGAATCAGAATACAATACTCCTGTGTTACCAGTAAAAAAAGAAACAAAAACAGGTGGAACTTATTGGGTAGTACAGGATTTAAGAGAAGTGAATAAGATTGTTAGGGACGTACACCATGTGGTAGCAAGTATGGTTTACGGTATTGGATTTAAATGATGCATTCTTCTGTCTGCCTTTAGCCAAAGAAAGTCTGAATTTATTTGCATTTGAGTGGGAAAATCCTACCACGGGTAAAAAACCCCAGCTTGCCTGGACAGTGTTACCCCAAGGTTTTAAGCATAGCCCAACGATCTTTGGAAATCAACTAACACGAGAACTTGAAGCATGGAACCCTTCCTCCAGAGATGGAACCCTTTTACAGTACATTAATAGCAACTGAAACAAAACCTGACTGTATACAGTAGACTATCAGTTTGTTAAACTTTTTGAGATTAAATGGGTATCAAGTCTCTCAACAGAAAACTCAGATGGTGCGGCAACGGGTAACCTACCTTGGATGCAAGCTGTCTGGACAAAGAGAACTAGGAACAGAACAGAATGAAGCCATCTGCAGGACTCCCCTCCGTCAGATGGTAAAAGAGCTCAGGACCTTTCTGGGACTGACAGGTTGGTGCTGGTTATGAATTTATAATTATGGAATAATAGTGAGACCCTTATGTGAACTTTTGAAAAACAACCCCACCCGATTGATGTGGTCCAAAGAAGCTCAAAATGCATTTCAGACACTTAAGAAGGATCTAATGAAGGTCCCGGCTCTGGGCCTGCCTGATGTTACTAAACCCTTTTGGCTGTTTTCTTATGAGACACAAGGCATAGCTCTGGGGATCCTAGCTCAACAGCTGGGACCCTACAAAAGAGCTGTGGCCTATTTTGCTAAACAGCTGGATGGAGTAAGCAAAGGATGGCCAGGATGTCTGCAAGCTGTGGCGGCGGTGGTCTTGACTATTCAGGAAGCCCGAAAATTCACCTTGGGCAAGAGATCACAGTACCGATCTCACACAGAATATCAGCTGTACTGCAACAAAAAGGGAACTACTGGCTTTCCCCATCCCAATTTCCACGATACCAGGGACTAATACTACAAACCCAGCTTCTTTTCTCAGCGGATTAATCTCTGAACCATTGGTACCTGATTGCTTAGAAACCATAGAGACTGTGTACTCCAGCAGACCAGATCTGAAAGAGGAACCCCTGGAAGATGCACAGGACTCCTGGTTCACGGATGGAAGCAGCATTGTCGGACAAGGTATTCGAAAGGCCAGGTATGTGGTGACAACAGCAGCCGAAGTAGTTTGTTCTCAATCATTACCTGCTAGAACATCAGCTCAAAAGGCTGAAACTATTGCCCTAACTAGGGCTCTGGAGTTAACAAAAGGAAAAAGATAAATATATGGACAGATTCCAAATATGCCTTTGGAGTTGTCCACGCTCATGGGACAATTTGGAAGGAGCGAGGACTACTAACTGCGCAAGGGAAGCAGATTAAATACGCTGAGGAAATCCTTCGACTATTAGAAGCCATTCAGCTACCAACAAAAGTTGCCATCGTGTACTGCCGAGGACACCTGAAGGGTAACACTGACCAGGAAAGAGGTAACAGGTTGGCTGACTCTGAAGCTAAACAGGCAGCAGAGAGAATGTAAGAGATTTTAGCCTTAATTCCAGATTATAGAAATAGAAACCTGAGTGACCAAGAAAATGTTGAGTATTCTAAAGCTGATGAAGAATTAATAGAGGGATTAGGGGGCCAAGTTCCATCCCAGGGGTGGGCCTACTTAAGTGATGGCAGAATTATAATCCCTGCTAAACAGATATGGGGGGTGGTTAAAGAAGAACACAATAGGACACACTGGAGAGCGGACTCCCTGTACAAATTTTTAAATCAGAAATTAATAGGGAAAAATTTGTATACTACAGTCCGACAAGTAACCCAACAGTGTGAAACATGTTTAAAAATAACCCCAATACAGGTAACCGGGTACAATTAGGAAGTATTGGGAAGGGAAGTATACGGGGACAACATTGGCAAATTGATTTCTCTGAACTTCCAGGAAAAGGAGGGTACAGGTACTTATTAGTACTCACGGATACCTTTTCAGGTTGGCCAGAAGCATTCCCTTGTAGAACAAATAAAGCAAGGGAAGTAACTAAGGTATTATTAAATGAAATAATACCTCGATTTGGGGTACCGACAACTATCTCCTCAGATAGGGGGACGCATTTTTGTGCAGAAGTAGTGCAACAGGTCAGCAAACTGTTAGGAATCAATTGGCAGTTACATACGCCCTACAGACCACAAGCCAGTGGGCAAGTAGAAAAGATGCAAAAATATGCCAAAAAGCAAATCTATATTGGTACCAAGCATTGCCTATTGCACTACTTCGGATACGTGTAAAACCTAGGGCCAAAGAAAATTTGAGCCCTTTTGAGATAGTATATGGGAGACCATATCAGGCTAAACATCGGGGGGAAGATTTGAACCAGTTGGGAAATCAGTATCTACAAAATTATGTTATATCCTTAGGAAAACAATTAGAAAGGATTAGTAAAAATGTTTTGGGTACCAGGGCTAAAGGGTTAGATCACTCGATCCATCCATTTCGCCCTGGAGATTGGGTTTATGTTAAGAATTTTTCAGGTGATCCACTGAGAGAGAAGTGGAATGGACCTTACCAGGTATTGCTGACTACCTTCACTGCAATCAAGATTAGAGAACAACCGGCCTGGATCCATTATTCCCGAGTGAAGAAGGCTCCTAAACCAGGATGGATGGTCAAAAAGGCTGGCGGTTTGAAACTATGATTGCGGTGGTAACTTTGTTAAACCTAGGCTTTTTAGGATACTGCGATCATGACAACTCGAACTACATGACTGGACCAAGATTTGATTGTTGGATTTGTACTGCCTTACCAAAAGGTGACATGAGACTCCCTTTATACGGGGTATGATCCACTCATTGGAATTGTGACAATCCCAGATATTGGTCAGCAATAATAGCTGCCTATGGAAAGCAAGATCCAACACTTGTTCGTGCTGACCCCCTTCCATACACACAAAAATTGTACTTGCAGGGATGGGTGGAATGATTATTTGATCAACAAAACTGCAGTAGAAGTAGGAACTTGCAATTTGAAAGGGACAGGCATGATATATATGGATTTTTGTAGCAGAACCCAATTAGAAACCTATAGCCCCTCGAACTGGGATTTTTTGAGGAATGTACCAATTGGCTGGGTAAACTGCGAAACATTTTACGGAGCTAATCCCACAGCCACTGATGGGCCCTGTAAATATACCTGACGGGTATTGGTGGCGATGTGGTGATGGCATTAGCAGAAAGCAGCTCCCTGCGGGTTGGAAGGGAATGTGTACCATAGGTCATCTAGTCAGCCAGGACCGAATATATAATCAGTCCCAAATACCTAAAGGCATATTAAGAACATCATGGAGACGAGCCAAACGGGAAGACAACCCACTTGTAAGTAGGGGAACAAAATTTAACCTCTTGGCTCCCCAATTTAGAGTGATTGAAACAATTGTTCATGGGAATGATCACACTGGTCATTTTAGGAATACTTGTTTGCATGTCTCTCAAATGTCTCCTTTGGTGTTGTCGGGATTCAGTTGAGACACACAGTGATTGGAAAAAGGAATAAGATTAGGCACCAAATAGAATTATTTGAAAATAATACCTACAAAATAGAATAGTGAGGATTCATAGCTTTCTAGCTACAAATCCTCAAAAGAAAAGGAGGGATTGATAACTGTAAATGTAACAAATGTAACATGTAGGGGATGTTATCACTTCAGGTGGTCAGAAACAAGTCTTGGTTCTTTGTGAATATTAGGACGGTTGCAAGACAAGGGACTCCTGAATAATCCCTTTAGGTGCCTGGGCCTTGGGAGAACAGGTATGCAAACTACAGAGATAAGGAGGCTGCAGGATAATCTGAAGATCCCTGCCGAGAGACGCCAAACAAACATGTGCGACGGATATTACCATATATTAATGAATTCTCGGAAAAGCCATTACTATGATAAACATTTCTTGGAAATGTAATTAATATGTATGTTAACATAGCATAAATACCTAGTAACTGTGTCTCTTCGGTGCACACGTTTGGAGGAGAGATCCCCCGTGTGCCCGGCGCCGTAATAAAGAATACCTGCTTAATAGTCTGCTGACTATTGAGTCTTCAATTCCGGCTTTTCACGGCATCAGGGTCCTAAAAAGAAGGCATTAAAACCTACAATAAAAGTTTGGACACTAAAGATGAGTCCTGGAGACCAAGCGCCACCCCCACCCCGTCCCTTGGCAATGACAGACTCACAGCTGAGGATGGTGGCCCTCTTGCAGGGGCGGGCGCTGGCGGCGGCGGGGCAGAGAGCGGTGCAGAGGAGGTGCAGGCGGCCTCGCTGTCGCAGCCCTCGTGGAGGCAGCGGCAGGTCTGGCCCCGTCTCAGCAGGGCGGGCAGCGTCAGGAAGGAGATGATGTGCAGGAGCTGTGGGGATGGGGGAGAGCATCAGCCCTGGGACGCCCCTGCTTCGGGGGGCAGACCCCAGCCCCACACCCCCCCCGTCCTCGCCACCTCAGGGCAGACACTGGACGGCAGCCACGTCCTGCCCCTCCTCACCACCCTGCAGGCTGCTGCGGGGTCGCTGGGGCTGCGCGGAGGGGATGTGGGGGAGCCGATGGCCCCAGGGCAAGCATCACCCCCACCCAGCCTTGTCCACCCCACCGCCACCCCGGCGGCCTCAGCATCATGGAGACGGGGGGTTCCAGAACACGGGGACAGCTGGGGGGTGCAGAGGAGACAGAGAGGAGCGCTGCAGGGGGGGAGGAGGGGCCCTGGGCCTGGTCCAGGGGCTGCTCGGCCTCGGGGAAGGCCCCACAGGAGCCATGGTGAAGCTGGGCCTGGCTGCAATCGGGGCCCGCCTCCTTCCCATGTAGTCTTGGCCGGCAGAGGTCGGGAGGGCTGTCAGTCTCCTCCCCTGAGGTGCTGCTGCCTCTGATTGGCCCCCTTGTGGTCAGGCTGCTGGGTTACAGTGCCTGCCCTTCACCTGAGGAAATGACCTGCCATTGGCTGCCAGGGCTGTCACTCTGCCCAGATGCAATGCCCACCCGCCCCTGAGGTGCTGCTGCCTCTGATTGGACCCCAGGTGGTCAGGCTGCTGGGTTACAGTGCCTGCCCTTCACCTGAAGTGATGACCTGCCATTGGCTGACAGTGCTGTCACTCTGCCCAGATGCAGTGCCCACCCTCCCCTGAGGTGACGCTGCCTCTGATTGGCCCCCTTTGCGTTCAGGCTGCCCCGGTGGGTGCCTGCCCTTCATTTGAAATGTGACCTCTGATTGGCTACCTGGGCTGTCGCTCTGCCATGGTGTGGGGCCCACCCTCCCCTGAGGTGCTGCTCTCCGCTATTGGCTGCCTGAGGGGCCGCTCTCCCCTCCGCCGGTGCCTGCCCTGCTCCCAGGCGATGTGGTGATGAACTCCACAGGGTGGGCTGGGTGCTCGCGGTGACCCTGTGGGCACGGCAGAGCAGGGAGCTTCGGCTGGGGAGGGAGCGGCAGCCATCGCCCCGTCCAACCGCCCGCCCCGCAGGGCTGGCCCGGCCTGACAGCAGAGCATGGAGGGCACTGCCCAAAGGGCTCCTGGGCACGGACAGGCCGGGGGCACCGACCGCCTCTCAGGCAGCCTGTCCCAGCGCCCGGCCGCCCTCTCGGTGCAGAAACGGATCCTTGAGCCCAGCTGAACCCGCCCTGACGCAGCTCTGGGCCGTTCCCACGCATCCTGTCCCTGGACCCCAGTAGCAGAGCTCAGCACCTCCCTCTCACGTCCCCTCCTGGGGAAGCTGTGGAGAGCGGTGAAGTGGGACAGGGAAATACGCGGCTGTGGGCAAGAACAGACAGGTTGGGGCCCCAAAAATGAGGATTTTGGCCCTGAAAATGAGGCTTTGCAGGTGAGGACTCTGGACTGAGGCACAGGGAACCTTCCCCCGGCTCAGGGCAAGGCTGCGCCAGCCCAGAGCACGCAGGAGGTGGCCGCCTCTGCACCGCGGCACGAGTGGCGACTCGCCGGCTTGGCAGGGCGCGGGGCCTTTCCATGCCCGGGGGTGTCTGGGGAGGGGGCAGGCTGCCTAAAGCGTCTCCCCTCCTCCTCCCCTCCAGGTCTCTGTGCTCCAGCGGGGCAGCTGGGGCTCTGCTGTAAGGACACCCGGGGTCAGCGTGCGCTGTGCTGCCTTGGGCTGCTGGGAAGGGATGGCATTGGGATGCTCCCCGGGCAACCCTGCTTCCCCCGGGGGCTGCCATTTCCCATTTTCCCACCCAGCTGCCAGGCAGCCATGCTGCTGTCGGAGGGGCAGGCTCTGCTCCAGGCCCCGGCTGAGGTGAGGCTGACACTGCCCTACCAAAGCCCTCCTGCTACACAGCTGTGGGATTCTGGGAGAAGGTGAGCACACAGGGTGTGTGCAAAGCAGTAACATTTGCTGCTTCTTGTCAGCATCCACACCTTCCCGAGCTCACACTCCTTCTGTCTCCTCCTCTGGTGATATTTCCACATTTCTTCTCTCAGTCTAGGTTTCTCCTGGAGAAGAGAGGTTGTACAATATGTTGGAAATACCTGTGGTCGCGCCACCCCTACACAAAGAAAAACTTTTTCTTCACGATTCAGGAGCTTAGCCCAGACGTATCAAGCACATTACCCAGGACTAGGAGCCAGGAGATTCCAGAAGCTGAGTTTCAGCTCTAGAGAAGAGTTGTTTTGTGATCTGGGATGACCCCACCTTCCTCCATCACTTTCTCTGTTGGCCAAATGACCAGTGAAACGCCGGCCTGCCTGAGGTGAAGCTGAAGGACTTGTTTCTCTTGGTAAGGGCTTGGGCTGGCAGAAGTCACTCTGTGCCTGCCAAACAAGTCCCTTTTGGGAACTCACCTCTTGCAGTCGTGGAACCCCAGCCACTGACGTAGCAGCTTCTCAGCTGCGACACTCTCAGCCAGGCGTCGGGCACACAGGCAAGCTGCACGTAGTAGCCGCACAGGACAGGCTGGTCCAATTCCAGCAAGGCAATGTCGTTCCTCTGCGTGATGTTGTAGTAGTGCTCGTGAACCAGTAGCCGCTTAATAGTGCGCACTTGGGTCTCAGGGCCCAGCTGAGTCAAGTGGCTGGCCCCGATCACCACGTGCCACATGGTGATGTGCCTGCAAGGCAGGTGGAGAGAGGGGTCAGAGGGAGCGCAGCCACGTGCTGCAAGCAGCCCAGCAGTTGCCTGCCTTCTGCTGCACAGGGCAGAGAGGAAGGCAGCGCTACGGAGGGTGCGACTGCCCTAGCACGCCTTGGGCACAAGGAGTGTCGGGCGGGAGGCTGCTAGGAAGCCGTGGCGTGAGCCCAGCCCTCTCGCGAGCAGTCTCTCAGCTGGGCTTGGCAGTGCCCAGGCACTGGGCGTGCTGCAGGGAAGCGGGATGGCGCTAGCACGTGCTGCTGTGGAGCGGGCACGTGCTAGTGCTGTGGGGCTGTTCCCTGGTCCTCCTTACCCGGGCGTGATGAAGCAGTGGGCTGCTGTCAGCACCCACTGTGGGCTGATGAGAGACCCTCCGCAGACATGCGCCATGCCTCCTATGATGGGCTTCTGGATGCTGACGATCCAGGGCCAGGCCCCTAGCTGGGCATCGGTGCCACCCACGACGCGTGACATGCCGTAGTAAGAATCCACGGGCCGGTGCCCGCAGGTCCCTCTGTAAGCAGAAACTGATGAATGTCCTGCTCGGTGGCTTGCTGCTGTTCAGGCTGCAGGTCAGCCCCCTTCCCCCCCACCAGGCGCTGCATGGACAGCAGGGCCGCGGAACCCTGTGGGGCATGCGTCCATCTACCCCTGTTTGTGCTTGAGCCCCGTAGGCGAGTTGTGCCAGCGGCCTGGCTGCTGGCAAGGAACTGAGGCTCCCACATGGCGTTTGGGAAGCTTTGGTGTGGCACAGATGGAGCACGCTCCACGCTGGCTCTGTCATTGCCAAGGGACGGGGTGGGGGTGGCGCTTGGTCATTCTCGAGTGTTTAGTTTTCTAAGGTATTTTGTTTTATAATATGTTGCATGTAGATTACTGTATGTAGAGTATGCACTGCTCTGTACAGTACGTATTGTGTAGTTTTTATTGTTTTGCAGCCATTGTGGGTATTGTGGGTATGGTAGGTATGGGACTGCGCTATACAGTTTATTATTGTCTGTATTATATTGTACCCCGAACGGGATGGACCTTTTCCAGAACCACCCAATGCTCCTGCAGACCATGCAGCCCTGGGTCCAGCAGGAGCTGGAGCAGATCTTTGACAACAGGGGGTTGGAGTCAGCCATGGTGGAAGACACCATCATGGCCATGTTGACCAAGATGCCCCCGACCCCGCTGCCTCCTGAGGAGGGTCTCTGCCTCCCCCGGCAGCCCTGCGAGATCCGGCACGGACGAGCTCCTCGGCACCTCATGCGCCGCTGTTGGTGGGCACCTGGCAGCTGCCCCGCTGCTCCCGCTGCCATCCCCACGGAGCAAGAAGAGCCCCAGGAGGAGCCTGGGGAGGCTGTGCCCAGGCCCTCCACTACCAGCTGGGGCAGGGAACGCCCCCGGGGGGCCACGGCCACCCCCAAAGAGGAGCACCAGCAGCTCTGAGGACTCTCCAGCCAACAAGAGGCCAGCACCACACCAGGGACCCTGGAGGGGCCCTCGCCAGACGGCCGAACCAGGACTGGGCCACCAGCTGCAGCACACGCTGGCCCTCAAGGGCTCCCAGATCCCATTAGCCAAATAAAAGAATCGCATGCAAATGACAGAAAAAGTCTCAGTGTTACCAACAGCGCAGATGGCTTTGCTGTCCTCACCCTTTTTAGCTTTTCTTTTACAGGGAGGGGTGGGATGTGAACGCTGAGGGGTCCTTCTGCGCGTGCCAGGCACTATTTTGTTGTTCTCCCCCAAGGCAAGTGCTGCCCAGCTCCAGGCCTGCAGCTCTGCACTGGTCCCGGGGCAGATGTCTCCAGCCCGGGGGTCTCCAGGGCCAGCCCGTGCCCCATCGCTCAGCACCCCACGCCTGTCCCCCTCTTCCCGCACCCTCTGCCCCCACGTCTCGGGGCGCTGCTCCCCGACCAGCCTGCACTGCTGGGCGCAGCCTCGCGACGGTGGCACCCAAAACCCTGCTCCTGCACAGAGTCACGACGTGGTGCTGCTCTCTGCACCAGCCCAGGGTCGCACCCTGCCCCAGCAGAGCCCCAACAAGTGCAGCCAGGGGAAGCGCAGAGTCCTGGCCCTGGGGAGGTCACTACCAATAGAGCTTTGGATCCTAAAAAGATGCTTTCTGCTCTGAAAGTGAGGGTTTAAACCCAAACAAGGGAACGGTGTGCCCTAAGAAAGTCTATGGCTAATAAAAGACAGCTTTGGACCCAAAAAAATGAGGATTTTCGCCCTGCAAATAAGGCTCTGGGATCTAAAATGGATGGAGAGTGTCTAGAAATGACGCTTTGGGCCCTGCAAAGGAGGGGAACCTCTTGGTTCCTCTGTTGCCCCATAAAACGAAACACTCCAGTGCAGGCCTAGAGCTGTGAGAGGGGTTTGGCCCTAGAAGTGAGACTTTGGACTCTCCAAAAAAGAGTTTGGGCCTGAAGCATGGGGCGTTGGGATGTGAAAATAAGGCTTTGGAAATGAAAATGAGATGCTGAACCCTCAAATCAGGACTTTTGCCCTCACATGATGTTTTGGTGCCAAAAGCTAGGGCTCTGTATGCTAAAAACAGGTCTTTGGAGCCTCCAAATGAGGCTTCGGTCATTAAACAAGTGAGGCTTTGTACCCAAAATGAGCAGTTTGGATGCTAAAATGAGGCTTTGGACCCTCCAGCTTGCCGACTGGATCCTCTAAATTAGGCTATGGATCCAGATAATGAGGCTTTGGTGCCATGAAAGGAGACTTTAGACCCTACAAATAAGGCTTTGGACTCTAAAAAGGAGCCCTTTGACACTCAGATCAGACTTTGGGCCTTCAAGAGAATGCTTTGGTCCCTTAAAAGGAGTCTGTGAATTGTAAAAGCGAAGCTTGCAACTTATCAATGAGGGTTTGACCCTGCAAAGGAGGGTTTGGACCCTAAAAAAAGGCTTGGTGCCCTCCAGATGGTGCTATCACCATCGACCTCTTGTAGGACAGAAAGAGGTCTTGTGAGGCAGCAGTTGCGTCCCACTGTGCAGGCTTTGAGCCAGCCCTGGGGACTCAGCTGACCAGCAGGTTGTCACTGGAGGACACTGGGGCTGCAAGGGTACGCATTTCCCAGCCATCACTTAGCTGCAGGGAGATCTGCTTTGACGGCCCCAGGCCAGAAGGACACGCACTGCACAGGCGGGCATTCCCAGAGGCGTCTCTTGGACTTGCCAGGGCAGGAATCACCGAGGGCAGAGGACAACAGCCCAAGAGCAGGGAAGTGCTGGCCTGTTTTTCAAGCCAAGGCGGCAAATTCACCTGCAGGGGCTCTCCTGAGCAGCGGCACAAGTGCCAGCTGGCTGAAAGCATGCACAGCTCGCTCAAGGGCTGGGCTGAGTGCTTCGTGCCCCACTAGCGCAGGGCAAAAACAAAGCGTGCTCACCTCGCCTGAACGAGCGGCTGCAGAGCTGTCACTCCCCGGGTCCAGGCGGGATCTCCACGTGTGCCCTGGGACACCCACGGGTGCGTACGCTGGAGCCGCACACTTCCCATGACTGGTGACGGAGGGCTCCACGCACGCCGGAGGAGCTGGAGAGCAGCAAGGCAGACGCTCAGTGCCCTCAGCACCAGGGCCGAGCCCTGCTCTCGCAGCAGGACGGGGCAGAGCCATCTCCCCGTTCCCCTGGGCAGCTGTCCCCAGCGCTCCACAGGCAAAGTGCCAGGGCGGTGTGTTAGGGGTTGGAAGGGACCTCTGTGGGTCATCGCGTGGGCAGCGGTGTGCAGAGCAACGGCGGGCTGAGGGCAGCCGAGGCAGGAGAGCAGCCTTGCGCTCAGTGGGACCAGGCTGCTCTCTGCTCTGCCACCAAAGCTAAGACTTTGGAAAGTCAAAATGATGCTTTGGATGCTAGAAATATAGCTCTGGAGCCTAAAAAGAGGCTTTCTGCCTCCAAAATGAGAGTTAGGACCCTCAAAATGGAACTGTGGGCCCTAAAAGAAGGTTGTGAGTGATAAAAGACAGGTTTGGATCCCATAAACGAGGGCTTCAGCCCTGAAAATGGGGCTCTGGGCACTCCAAAGGATAGGCTAGATGCTACAAGGGACGCTTTAGACCCTGAAAAGGAGGGGAACGACTTGGTTCCTCCATGGCCTCCAGAAATGGAGATTTCGTCCCAAATAGAGGGCTCTGGGCACTCCAGTGGAGGCTTTCAGGTGTAAAAGAGGGCTTGGGACCCTTCAAAGTAGAGTTTAGACCCGCCAAAGGATGGCTTGGGGCTTAAGAATGCAACATTGGGCCCTGAAAATGGGGCTTTGGAAATTACATTGAGGCATTGAACCCTGAACTTCTGATGGTTTTAAGCCCTGAAGTGATGCTTTGGGTTTGAAAATCAGGGCTTTGTACTGTTGAAATGGGATTTTAGACCCTCAGAATGAAGCTTGGGACATCAAACAAACAAGGCTTCGAAGTCTAAAGGAGCAGTTTTGATTCTACATGGAGGCTTTGGCTCCTGAAAAGCAGGGTTTTGAAGATAAAGATGAGGGTTGAGACCTCAAATGGAGACTTTGGACCCTATAAACAATGCTTTGGACTCTGAAAAGGAGGCTCTGCACCTTCAAAATGATGCTATGAGCCCTGGGTTTGGAACTTAGAAATGAGGGTTTGTACCCTAAAAAGGAGGCTTTGGGTTGATAACTGTAAATGTAACAAATGTAACATGTAGGGGATGTTATCACTTCAGGTGGTCAGAAACAAGTCTTGGTTCTTTGTGAATAATTGGGATGGTTGCAAGACAAGGGACTCCTGAATAATCCCTTTAGGCACCTGGGCCTTGGGAGAACAGGTATGCAAACTACAGAGATAAGGATGCTGCAGGATAATCTGAAGACCCCTGCCGAGAGACGCCAAACAAACATGTGCGATGGACATTACCATATATTAATGAATTCTCGGAAAAGCCATTACTATGATTAACATTTCTTGGAAATGTAATGAATATGTATGTTAACATAGCATAAATACCTAGTAACTGTGTCTCTTCGGTGCACACGTTTGGAGGAGAGATCCCCCGTGTGCCCGGCGCCGCAATAAAGAATACCTGCTTAATAGTCTGCTGACTATTGAGTCTTCAATTCCGGCTTTTCACGGCATCATTTCTGGCACCCCAGATGGGACCCGCTCTGCTCGGCTGCAGGACCCGCTGAGAACAGGACTCCCTAGGGTACCCCCGGGATTTCCCGGAGGGACTCCTCGCCTCACTCGGATCACTGCGGGAGCAGACAAGGACCATCTAAACAAGTAAAGGTATTCTTTTTTTCCTTTCTTTCTCTGTTTTGGTATGTGAGACCGGTCATTTGGAGAGTTCTCATAAGTCGTAGGAGACGTCCTACGCTAAGCGCTGTACACCAGGCTACTAGTGCCTGAGGGTGTACGTCTTGGTGCGTTGGTGCAAGCACGGGTTGTGTTTTGCACTTCTGTAATAACGTGCTTTTGGTATTG